>NC_050574.1:252822510-253141676 GCF_011100635.1 Trichosurus vulpecula | reverse complement strand
TTGAATGTGTATGTTATTCCCTCCTCAGGTCAAACCAATGACAGCAAGATTCACTCATTTCCCCTCACCTGCCCCTTCTTCCCTCCAAACAGGACTGCTTTTTCTTGCCACTTTTATGTGAGATAATTTACCCCATTCTATCTCTCCCTTTTCCCTCTCTCAATATATTCATCTCTCATCCCTGAATTTGATTTTGTTCTTTTTAGATATCGTCCCTTCATATTCAACTCATCCTGTGCCCTCTGTCTCTATCTATCTATCTATCTATCTATCTATCTATCTACCTATCTATCTATCTATCTCTCTCTATATATATACATATATATATATACACACACACATATACATATATATGTATGTATGTATGTATATATATGTGTGTGTCTGTGTATACATATATATGTGTGTGTGTATATATATATATATATATATATATATATACACACACATTTGACTTATAGTTATGTGCTTCTGCTCTATCTCTTCTTCCCACAAACACCTGTAAAAAGAAACCAGTTCACCTTCATTACACTAAACCCAAAGGACAATGTATCATCATACTTCTCAATAGCACACTTGTGTAACAGCCTTAATGAAGACTCTTGTTGGCTCTTTGCAAGTATCTAAAATTTGAATATTCTTGACTTTAAAAAATTTGGATTTTTTTTCTTCCATTAAAAACTATTAAAATATGTCATAAAATGACAGTGTTTGGAACAGAATGGAACTAACTGTGAAGAAAGTGTTAATGAAAAATGAAGTAAAGGATGTCTTCAAGAAGATTAACACCAGAAAGAAAGATGGGCTGACAGCATAATGAAAGTGAAAGATCAGTGACTGACAGCCCAAATGTTTTAAGGTCAAGACAACTCAAGAAGTCCTCTCAGAACATTGGCTGAACAATGATGATTTTATGGAATGACAGATGTGTCACACAGACAACAGTAATGGATGAGGATCATTGTGGGGGAGAATGTCTATAGGAATGAGGTTGAAGTTGATTTTCCACATACTCTGCATGTATCTTTTGTGTACCATTTTATTTACTTTAGAATGTAAGTTTCTTGAGGGTAGGGATTGACTATTTTTGCTTTTCCTCATGTCTCCTTCACTTAGCACAATATCTAATATGGTACACACCTAATAAATGCTTGCTTAATCACTGGAGATAGGTTATAAAATAAAATGCTCCATGCACTGAATAAAAAAAAGAATGTTTATTATAAAACTTTCCATGTAGTTTCTCTTTCTTGTATTTCTTATTCTTCTACTTTTATTCTTAGTTTACTTTGTTTATTGTCTCTCAAAAATCTTTCCTTAATCTAGTTTCATCCTCCAGTTCTAATCTGTTTACCTTTCATCACCCTATTTAAGATTTTACAAAAATTAATGTTTATTCTAAGTCCTTGGCTGCCTTATCTTTCCACATGGCAAATAATCAAATGCCTGCTGACTAAGGTGACATTTAGGTTCTTTCAGTCTCTTCCTTATGCCGATTGATTTATACTGGTGATTTAATTGCCAAAAGACCAAACCTTTGATGATCCTCTCCATATATAACTGCTCCTATGAAAGAAGAAAATTTATTTCCAGGATAACAGTGAGAGCTTTTCTGGTGTGGTAATACTTGTTTAAATTTGCATTCCACTGGTATAGCCTTCAGGAATCCAGGGTTACCTCCACACTATAATGAGGAATCTGAGGAGGATGTCTTGGATGCCAAATAAGTATAGCATAGGAAAATGTTGAGAAGGCAGAGGATCTTGTATTCTTTGTATTTAAGATTTCGTACTTTTCAGCTCTATATAACTAAAAGTAAATATATTTTAGCCTGTTTGGAAAGAAATGATGTGTATGGATTAAGAAAGGAGGAAAATGCAGTCAAGATGAAAGAAATAACACAAATATGTAGTCAGTCAGTCAACAAGCATTAATTAAGTGTTTACTGTATGCTAGGCCCTGTGTGAAACTCTAGGAATATAAAGAATGGCAAAAATAGACCATGCCTTTAAGGAGCTTATATTCTAACTGAAGAGAAAACATACAAACAATAATGTACATTCAAGGTATATACAGGGTAAATATGCATTACTAATACTTTTAGATGGACCTGCCATCAACTTCCTATTGCTGACCGAGATAAAATGATAGAAGCAGGAATTAATTCTGTTAAATGAAAGGTAAAAGTTTGTTGTTTTTTTTTTTCTTCTGAACCAGAGTGACAAACTTGAGAAGAAATAATAAATAAAGATGTTGGAGGACATTAAATAAAGAATTTAAGTGGAGAAATTATAATTTCTAAATGTTATTAAACAGAAAACGTATATGTATGTATATCTATGTGGGTGTATATATGTATGTGTATATATGTATATGTATATCAAATGATCTTTTTACTTCTTTGGTAATGAGGAAAAAGAGAGCTCTGCACTCCCCGTTTAAAATGAGTGAAATTTTTTATCTAGACTGAACAAAAATAAATAAATGAATAAATAAATAAATTAATTAATTAATGACTGAATGAATAAATGCAAATAAATGCCATTTTCTTCTCTCTTGTAAACACAAGACCACTATTTTCCCTCTATCCTAGGTCTTTTACAAGACAAACTCAGAGAGAAGGAACAGAGGAACTTTTTTTCCCTTCTAACACAATGAGGCCAACATAAATTAGCAAATCCCTGAAAACTTCAGACACAACAAACTGCCTGTCCCAATGTCAGCTAATGTAGCTAATGATCAAGACCAAGGACTCTCAATCTTTCTTGATGCTCTAAATATTCTACTTAATCAAGATTTTTTATAGGGAACTTGCTTTGAATGATAGAAAAACAAAATCCTTAATTCTCAAACTGTAAATTAAAATAATGACACTACACAGTTGAGGACAACTTAGGAATCATTTTCTTAGGAGTATTTTTTTTTTCTTTTTCTCTCCAACTTTGGTAATATGAGGCTAAGTTGACTTTCACTGAAGTTGATAATTGAAATCAAATATCAAAGGGGTCCCAGACCATATGGTTAATAGATCTAACTCTAGTTGTGAACTCAGAGGCTGCCCAATCTCCCAATTTTATTGATAAAGAAAATGAGGACTAAGGTAATTAAGTTGTCCAGAGTCACATAGTTAATAATGTTAGGTACATGATTTGAACACACATCCGGTGACTCCCGGGTCAGGTTTTTTTCTTCTTTTGTAGCTTACTACCCACTAAAATGAATTAAAACCCTAAGAAGCTAATCTAGATCAAATTGCTGCCAAGAACCAACACTATGATTGCTTCTCTATCACTATCTTACATTTATGTATTTTAAGCTAGATGTTAGTCTCTTGATAACCATTTATTAAGCACTTTCTATGTGTCACATGCTATGAGATACAAAAAGAGGCAAAAAGAAGGTCCCTGCCATCAAGAAGCTCACAATTTAATGGGGGAGAAAACAAACAAACAAATATGTCCCAAAAAGCTATATTCTGGAAAAATAGACAATAATTATTAGAAGGAAGGCACTAGGTTTAAGGGCTGGGATTAAAAACTTCCCATACAAGATGGCATTTTAAGTTGGTACTTAAGGAGTACAAAATGATGATGATGATGATGATGATGATGATGATGATGATGATGATGATGTTGATGATGCTCTACTAAAGACTTGTTGTCATGGTGATTTGGAAGTGACACTGATCTATCAAAAGATAGTCCAGAAGAGCATACACTCTGACAGATCTTGCTAAGCTCAATGAAGTAAATGAAAGTACTGAAACCAAGAAGGTGACAAATCCCTGAAGTATTAAAACAAGATGACAAAATCTAATTAATTGCCTTGTGAAGAAAAACAGATTATTAGCCTTATTTTATATCAGTTACATTTTTGTCTTACACTACCAATTTCATAAACAATAGCATCATTTTTCATTACAACGACATAATTTGCTAATTAAAGCCATGATTGATTCATTTATACCATACATTTTTCCTATTTAAAAAGGAGCTATACAAATACCCATTTTCAAAGTTAATGGAAACATACTCTTTCATAATTTTATTACAATATTTCCTTTTTTACAATCAATTGTCTCATGAAGGATTTTCTTTTTCTTCAGTATTTAATTATTTTATTTCCAATGTCTTAAAACTTTTAGATCTTGTATATGGGCTCAATTTAATTAGGAAAAAAAAAACAAATCTCAAGTAATTTATAATTGTAATATGCTTCTCCTATAAAAATAATTACAACTAGAGTTATAGTCCCATAATCAATTAACATTTGTGGAGCACCCACTGGGTATATGCCAATGTGCTGATATTAATAATAGTTGATGACTATTAGGTACCTTGCACGCACGTTCTGCTACTTCATTAACATTCATTAAGCCTCATAATGCCCCTGAGAGCTCTGGTAGACAGGTGTCCTACCAACTTCCAAAGATGAGTAATTTCCACATGCAGAAGCCCCAGGTCAAAGAATGAATCAGTTTTAAGACCCAGGAATAGAATTCGAGACCTAATTCTTGGCACCAACGTAAGCCCTAAGAAGCATCTGATTAAATGATCCCTTGTCAGTATCTCACAAAAAAAGTTTCTGTGAAGATTCAATTTGTCTCCCATGCCATGGTGAAGGGAAACTGACTGGCTATAAGGTCTGTTTTCATTAATACTAAACCAATAATCTCACTATGGAGCATTCCTAGAGGCTACTTCTGTTATTCATAAATAACAAACTGTAATCCCCTAAAGCTCCCTACTCCCCCAAGTGGACCTTTTCTCCCACTTTTGGTCCTGACTTCATAAGTAAGAAAGTACAACATATCTCAAAGTTGGTTCCAAAGGATCATTTAAGTATGAAAAAAGGTTTTTTTTCCTTTACCTTTATTTCTCCAACTTTTTGAGGGCAAAAACTGTGATATATGAGGGGTATTAAATCAATATTTCTTAACTGATTTATCTTGCATATTATGTCAGAATTATTTAAAACACACTGATTATATGATGAATTTTAATTCAGTCTACTGTTCCATAATGCTAAATTTAAGAAAAATACATATGGTAGAAGGGCAAAGTTGGGTCAATATTGGGCACTGTGTCCAAATGTAGCCTAGAGTATCAATTTTTTATTAAATTTTAATTTTACAAAAGACAAGATGTGTGTATACACATACATACATAATTATACATATACACATATATAATACACATACGTATATACATAAATATGCATATATATATATATATATATATATATATATATATATATACACATGTATAATGCCTCTTTGAAGAGGAACTATATACAGTGAAAGAACTGTAAAAGAAGAATATATTTAACAGAACAGCCTTAATTTGTTTGTTGCTGTTGTTCAGTCATTTCAGTCATTTCTGACTATTCATGACCCAATTTGGAGTTTTCTTAGCAAAGAGACTAGAGTGGTTTGCTATTTCCTTCTCCAGCTTATTTCACAGATGATGAGACTGAGGCAGAGTTGAGTGACTTGCCCAGGGTCACACAGCTAGTGAGTGTGTGAGGCTAGATTTGAACTCAGGAAGAAGAGTATTTCTGACTCCAGGCCCAGTTTTCTCTCCATTGTGCCACTTAGCTGCCCAATTTAAGCTCTCTTTTTCCCTAAACCCATTTTTTCTTAGAGTTTTTACTAATTTTTCTTACAATGACATTTGCATCAAATCTATTTTTATGGAAATGGTGACGAGAGCCAGAATTTATGTTACATGATACAATGTGGCTTCTTTCCCCTAGAATTTAATAGAAAGTAAAATCTAGTTTGAATGGAAGATGTCTAAGGAAAATATCTGGCTAGATTTATGTTCAGTTTATTGTATGATTTTTTTAATTTGGGTATAATAATAAGCTATTTACAAAGACCATTTGGGGGAAATTGCTGCTATCCTGACTCCTGAAATAAACAAAAAAATGAGTATTTACTAGAAAATCCCTAGCCTCTATACTACAGTAAGCATTATTGATAGAGACATAAAACTAGGGTGCTCTTTTGGACTCCCAGATTTAAATGGTGCTGATCATGCATATTTGTTTTTCAATGGCAGAGACATAATTGGCTTAACACCTAGTTAACCTTGCTAAGACCTACTTACAAGCACACTTAGTACAAGTAGGAAGTTAACAGTAGATATAAGCCATGCTGTTCTAGCCTTCTAGATCCTTGGTGAGGCCTTTTGACTGAATCCAAATTTTACCAAACAAATCTGTCTTTTAAGGGAATTTGTTCTGTGAAGTTTGCATTCAGTCAAAGGACCACACTTGAGAACCTAGAGGGCCACATGTGGCCATGAGGCTGCAGGTTCCCAACCCCTTCCACTGATGAAGTAACACATCCAGACCCCGCCCCCAGTCCCCCCAAAATTAGGTGTATGTGGCACTTAGCCCAACATGAAGTTGAAATTAAATTGGAAAAAACAAAGATTCTCAAGATACTTAAATACCGTTCCCCAACAGTCCCTCATCCCTTTCATTGTCTTCCAAATACTCAGATTAAGATACTAATCATAAAAGAAGTTATATGTTAAATGCAACAGATTAGCACCTTTATTTCTGTATTTAAATGCTTATTATATAGAGAATGTGTTGTCAATTCCAAAAAATCATAAAAATCACATAATTTTCTGTCTGAAAGGAGCATGTATTGGTACCTCTGTAAATGGGTATAATATGTGTGTGTGTGTGTGTGTGTGTATACATATAAAATATTCTGTATATTCAGTCATTCCTGACTGTCCATGACCCAATTTAGAGTTTTATTAGCAAAGACACTGAAGTGGTTTGCTATTTCCTTCCCCAGCTTATTTCACAGATAATGAGACTGAGGCAAAAAGAGTAATATATAATATTATGTATAATATATAGCATAATAATAATAATAACCTGTAAATCTATAAAATGGGGACAATAATAAGATTTTGTGAGGATCAAATGAGATACATAAACTTTAAAACCTTAAATAAATGCTACTAGCTTTCATGAAATTCATTATTGGAAATGTCAACCAATGTTCAACTTGAAGGGCCACCTAAAGCATCTGAGTTTTAACTACATAAACCATACATTTATGAAGCCTTTATATAATGGTCAATTTCAGGAAGAGCTGTTCTCTTTCTTAACAATGTTACTAAGGATCTCCAAAGGCCTCCATTTTCTCTCACACTGGTACAAGTGCTATATTGTTTGATTTCATAACCCAAAATATCCTGTTGCTAAGAAATGAATGATACCACTTCCTTTCTCTTTCCAAGATAAATTCTATCTTATCACTTTAAAAACTTCCCGGCCTCAATATACTATGCACTCAATCTTTAGTGCCTTTGAGACTGGGTTTTTGGAACTAATTTAGTGCCTCACCTAGTTAAGTACTTTAGTGACATAATTAGGACATACTAAAGGCCTCAATTGTGTCTGGCATTTTCCTGTGCTGTTGGCAATAAATATTCATTAAATGTATGTAAATGTTTTTGCATTGAGCCTTATACTTTCCAGGAAAATCTTATTGAGGCAAACATAAAAGCTTTCCAACAACACAGAATATGAACCTCTTTTTCACCCAAAATTATTTCTGACCAAAGTGTAAGGTTCAAAGTTTGGTTTTGTTGTTGTTTTTTTGTTTTGTTTCCCAAGTTGGAGACTTTCCAGTACCTAAGGTTGCTGTCATGGGCATTTCAGTGTATCTGGCATCTGATCAGTTACCCTTTAACCATGTGAAACTACAATCTAGATTTCTCAACATTGGGAATACAGGGAGAGTCTATTAATAGCAATAGAAGTTGGATGTCACTAAACAAGCCTCCTAATGATGCCGAGATCACTGCCACCCTTCTTCACTAGGGTTTACACTGCCCTTAATAAGAGCTCAACATTAGCCTTTCTGAACATCCGGAGGTCCTCCACGACGGCCTCAAAGGTATTTTTATTATACGCATTAAATTATAGTAAGCCAGGTGGATCTCTTCTGAGTACATCAAAGGATTCCAAGTAACTTTCAATGGTGAGGCATTGGAGAAGATCACTGTCAGTCCAGCAGTCTTTGAAAGAGGTCAACAAAATATTTGTTATGAAAATTTCTCCATACTGATGCTATTCCATGTTTCACCTTTAATTACTCAAAACAGATAAGGAGAGAGAAAAAAATCAATGCGCAAAATTATAAACTGCTGTTACACTTCATTCCTGAATTCCCTGACAGTAATGTTTGTCTCTGTACCCTGAAACATCTGTTAAGCTTTCCAATGTCAGTGATTTTATTCTGTTGCTTTATTCTGTTACAACATAATTGTCGGTATAGCAGGTGGAAAGGAGGGAAGCACTACTTTTACTAAACAGCAGTTATAGCATAGACATAAACATACTTGGAACTTTGCACTATACCTCATAAGACAAAGAAGGGTTATTAGGATCAGTGTGTGCACTGTCCTTCTCAGGTGAGCAGGTAATGGTGCATGCAGAAAGTTGGCACTTCCATTTGTTTCCTTAATGCACCTGAAATTTCTAAGTTTTCCCCCAGCCACCTTTGTCAGAGTAATAAAGCATTTGGCTGAAAGATCAAGTTAATGTTTTTCTCCTTTGGTTTTATTTTCAGTTGTTTTTTTTTTTAAATTTTTTCCAGCTGTCACTTTTACCAAGTTTTGTTTCATTTGTATGTATAAAAATAATCTAATTCAGAATAAAAAGAAAATCAACACATTACTCTTGAAAAGGGTATTTAAATTTAATGTAGTAAAAGCCTACATTCATGTTCAGTTTGATAAGCTACATAAACCTAGCTTGCTGTTGGTGTAAAGTATATTCAGATGGGTTACATATTATTTAACAAACATTGTTTAGGAATAAATTGGAAGCATTCAACTTTGCCTTCATAGGTGTACATTGATTCAGATGATATAAGTCCTTTCCTTTTATGAAAGAACCAGCAATTTCCTGATATGGATTCCCTGATCCTCACACAGCTTCATGCCCCTCATGCAATCTGATTGACTCCAGCTTCCGTAAAGCAGCTTCTTGATCTGTGGGTATCAAAGCTCTCAAACCCATGTAGTTAGTGTCTCTCAGACTTGGTGGGTAACTGAGACCACTCGAGTTGCTATATCCTGATGACTGAAGTCTCATTTCAAGATGGAGATGAGGTTGGAGTGACAGAATGGAGGTAAGGTGAGGGGTCTCTCCGGAATAGCTAATTGAAATCTCTGTTGAATATGCTTTCTATGTTTGGGTAAAGTAAACCTCCTTCTTCGTTAAATGTTCAGTGACTTGGGAGTGCCCCGCTTCTTCCTAAAATGAATTTGAGGGTGCAGCAATTAGAGCCAAGCCTACAATAAATGGGAAAGAAAACAAAATGTCCATTTAAAAATTATTATTATTATATAGTACTTATACTACTCATCATCTCTTCTTATAAAAGCCTTTCTTAATTCACTATTTCACAAAATAATTCTGGGAAAAATTGGAAAATGGTAGGGCAGAAACTGGGCATAGACCAATATCTTACACCATATACCAAAATAAAGTCAAAATGGGTTCATGATTTAGGAATAAAGCCTGATATTATAAGCAATTTGGGAGAGCAAGGAATAGTTTACCTATTAGATTTATGGAAAAGAAAAAAATTCATGACACAACAAGAGATAGAGAGCATTACAAAATGCAAAATGGATAGTTTTGATTATGTTAAATTGAAATGTTTTTGTAAGAAAAAGCTAATGCAACAAAGATTAGGAGGGAAGCAGAAAATTGGGAGAAAATCTTTACAACCAGTATCTCTGGTAAAGGCCTCATCTCTAAAATATACAGGGTACTGACCCAAATTTATATGAATACAAGTCATTCCCCAATTGAAAAATTGTCAAAGGATATGAACAGGCAGTTTTCAGAGGAAGAAATTAAAGATATCTATAGACATATGAAAAAATGCTCGAAATCACTACTGATTAGAGAAATGCAAATCAAAACAACTCTTAGGTACCACATCTCTCCCGTCAGATTGGCTAAAACGACAAAACAGGAAAATGATAAATGCTGGAGAGGATGTGGGAAAATTGGAACACTGTTACATTGCTAGTGGAGTTATGAACAGATCTAGCCATTCTGGAGAGCAATTTGGAACTATGCCCAAAGGGCTATAAAAATGTTCATACCCTTTGAGCCAGCAATACCACTTCCAGGTTTGTATCCCAAAGAGATTACACAAGTGGCAAAAGGACCCATATGGACAAAAATATTTATAGCAGCTCTTTCTGTAGTAACAAAGAATTGGAAATCAAAGGGATGCCCATCAAATGTGGAATGGCTGAACAAGTTATGGTATGTGAAGTTAATGGAATGCTATTGTGCTATAAGAAATGGGGATGATACGGACTTCATAACAAACTGAAAAAATCTACATGATATAATGCTGAGTGAGCAGAGCAGAACCAGAAGAACATTATATACCACCACAGATATATGGATTCTGTGATGACTAACCCTGATAGACTTTGCTCTACTCAGCAACACAAGGTGCAAAGACAACTCAAAAGGACTCGTGATGGAGAAAGTTATCTATATCCAGAGAAAAAACTATGGAGTCTGAATGCAGATTGAGGCACACTTTATGCTTGCCTTTTTTTTCCCTTTGTTTTGTCGTTGTTGTTGTTGTTGTTTTTGTCTTTGAGGGGTTTTTTTTGGTTCTGTTTCTTCTTTCTTGTGATTCATTCCATTGGTCATAATTCTTCTTCATAACTTGACTAGTGTGTAAATAATTTCAATGCGAAGTTATATGTAGAAGATATATTGGATTCCATGCCATCTTGGGGAGGGAGGGGGGAGGGAAGAAAATCTGGAACTCAAAATTATGTAGAACAGAGTGTTGTAAATGAAAAATAAAAAATCTGAAAAAAGTAAATAACTCCCATTTATAAGATGAATAAAAAGAAAAAAAAAACTTTCTTTTCAAGGCAGTTAGATGGAACTCGATCTGGAAAGGTGAAGACACGATTTAAAATCTAAATGTATAAACTTTCCAGCTTTGCGACCATGGGCAAATCACTTAACAGCTTTCTGCCTCAGTTTCATCATCTGTAAAATAGGGATAAAAGGATTATGGAGGTTAAATGAGCCCAAATCTGGATTTAGATATTACCAACTGTATTGTTAATGTATTTTTGTTAAGTTTGAAAGTCTTCCCATCCATTAATATGCCCATGTGCCCTGCTTAAGTCACATGGAAGTCTAAGTTACATGAAGCCTGTGGTAGGAGGAGCTTGCTGAGTGAGTAGAAGAAGAGGGGGTGGAGTAGAAAGTTAGAGCTGTTAGAGGTGTTTGAGCTGGAGGGTTGTGATGCCTTCTGACACTGAAGAACTGTATATATACTCTGAGGTTAGCATTTTGGTTTGGGGCTCATGCATGGGAAGAGAGTTTATGTGATGTAGCCATGTGGATAGCCATTAAGGAGCCCTGCGACTTTGAAAACCCTGATGTTCATGCTTCCTTCTCTGGTAACTATGTATGTATTTCTATGGTCATGTGTGTATATGTACATCTGTATATATGTGTGTGTATATGTATACACATATACATATACATATATGTGTGCATATATGCTGGTGTTAGTTTTACACCTCCACAGCAGCTGCTAGTAACATTGGTGTTACACTGGCTGTGTTTGGCAATTTCTGTCAACCTCAGTTTCCTTCTCTGAAAAATGGAGACAATAATAGATCTATTCCACAGGTGAAGCTAAAATGTAAAGTGCTTTGCAAAGTTTAAAGTGCCAAATGAATTCTAGCTGGACATTATTATTTTCTTACCTTCTATGAGACTGCACCATCTTTATTTTCCCCTATATTTTTTCCTTCTCTGACTCATTCTGTTTAGTCATTTTTCAGTTAGGTTGTACTCTTCATGACCCCTTTTAGGGGGTTTCTCAGAATAGATAGTGGAGTGTATTCGCATTTCTTTCTCCAGATTCTTTTACAGTTGAGGAAATTGAGGCAAACAGTGTTAAGTGACTTGTCCAGGGTCACATAGCTACTAAGTGTCTGGAGTTGGGTTTGTGCTCAGGTCTTCCTGATTTCTGGCTTGACACTGTACCTCCTGCATCACCTAGCTGTCCCTTGTTCTATTCTATATAAGATACTTCTTAAAGTTGTCTTTCTTCCTCTTCTTTTATAAATAGGCATTTAGTTATTACTCACATAAACTTCAATTATCACCTCTATGTGAATGACTCTGATCTTCATACACAATCGAAAACACTTGTCTTGAATTTCTGATTGTTTGTCGATCAATTTTACCTTGGTGTCCCAATGGCACCTTGAATTCAATGAGTCCAAAAAGAACTAGCTTTCTCTTAGTACACAAAGTTCAGAGTCTTAACTACCTTTGAAATCTCTCTGTTTGCTTATACTTCAAATCTAATCTATCACAATTCAGTTCAATTGAATTTGATAATAAAATATAAGCTACTTGGGGAAAGGGTTTTTATTTTTTTTTTATCTTTGTGTTCTCCAGTACCTAGCCCACTCTCTGACACATTGTTGGCACTTAAGAAATACACATCGTTTTATTGAATTCAAAAAGTATTCAATAAGTTTCTATGATTTAGTCATAGAAGGCATACAGATGACAGATAATACAATACAGTGGATAGTTAGCCAGCTGGAGAGTCAAGAAGTCCTGGTTACAGGTCATACTCCTGATGCATATGGAATGCTTTGTCCTGTTTAAGCCATTTGACATTTCAATGCCCTAGTCCATTTCCTAAGATAAGAAATTTGTAGAACAGGTATGGATGTGCATTGTTCCTGATGGTTACATCATCTGGCTGTTCTCTAAAATAATGAAATGAGATATATCTTCCATCTTTTCATAAGAGAAGCTAGCATTCTACCGTAGCCTAATGACTGTTTTTCAATAAACTCCAAAATCTGCCTCTTCTTTCACATTCCCATTGTCACCAATCCAAACTAGGCCCCCATTTTCTTTCACCCTAACTATCTCGCTATTCATCTAACTAGTCTTCTGTCTTTCAAATGATTCTATATGCTACAACCAAATTTAAATTCTTGAAGTATAGCTCCGATTCTATCAGTCCCTTGCTCAAAAAACTTTAAACATTTCTTGTTATAAACCAAATAAAGTTCAAAGTTATTCGCTTAACACCCAAGGCCTTATACAACCTGGGCTCCACCTATGTTTCCAGTATTCTATTATAAACGTATTATCTGCCAAATGCCTACCATTATTCAAGATTCTACCTAAATCAAAGGGCCATCATGGGACCTTAGCAATCCTCCAAATCTAACATGATCTCTCTCTCCTATGACTTCCTTTGTTTATTTATACCTTTCTAATACCACCTAACATGTACAGCATTATGTTTTAGTGAATTGCCTCTCTCCTAATAAATGATAAATACCTTAAGAGCAGAGATCATTTTCTCCTTCACTTCTCTATTACACAAGACCAAAAAAGAAAAAAAAAGGAAATTCCAGCCAGAGTGAAGTAGAGTGATGCTTTTGTGTGCCTCAAGACTCTAGAGCTTATGGAAATGGAGTCATTAGGAAATGGTAACTTTGAAGGCCTTACACAACTCTGAAAATTATGTGTAAGTTTGCAAGAAGTATGACCAAACAAATTTGGGTTGGATTAAATGAAAGAAAGTTTGTGCATTATTTATGCAATGAAAGATAAAAAAAAAAACAATTACAATAAAGGTAGGTGGCTAAAGCTTCAGTCTCTTCACCCAAATGGATTGAAACCTGGCTGGATAAGATTCAGAATTATTTTGTCAAATGCTTGCATTATAGTGCAAAGATTGCAAGCAAGAAATTTTCCCAGCTTCATCTCAGATGTAAACTTGATCTCATCTTCCTTAATAAAAGACATTACACAGCTATTATCAAAGAATGAGAACATCAGTGACTCTTCCAAAGAGCATATAATTATATGCTTATGTATTTCAAATAAAGAATTCACAGCTTTTATAAAAAGAAAATTTATAAGCATTTACAGGAAAACAATATTTCATTGGCCGAGAAGCCAAAAGTGTATGCCAAAAAGTTTCAGGGTTGCAAAGAGAAACTTATTATTGATTTGATATTTATGCAACAAGCTTTCCCAAAGTTCCATAATATTTATACTGTCTGTTGATTAATGCAAAAACTTTGACTCAGTTCCACACTTGTAGCCTATTTATATACTACAAGCATATAAAACAATCCCAAACATAGTAAGAAGTGTAGAATATTTAAAGATCACACAGAAAACTTCTCTATTTAAAATGTCACCACATGATAATATCAAGAACAATTCATATAAATGGCATGTTTTTAACAGGACAGTTTAAACCCTTTGCGGTGCCTCCTAGAACTAATTATACCTTCCCCCAAATTAAAGGACTTAAACCAAATATCTGATTAACCACAACTTTTACATATACGGAATTAAATCATCCAAGTCCATCGAGAAGCCACATTGTACTGGATCATCATCATCACCACCACCATCATCATCATTATTATTATGTATCTGCAAGTGGGCTCATACCCAAGATGTTTTCAGTGAGCCTATAACAATATGGACTAACATCCCAATGCCTTTTTTGACTACTTTTTTTGAATCACTCATGACTCTGATGAACAGCAACAAATTTAGGAGACACTGGAAAGAGATGGATGATAAATACACAAGAATAATAGGAGGATAGAGACCTCTCCTCACTCTGTTCCCATTCCAACTCTATTAAAATAAAAGGGAAGATGGATTAAAATACAATAATAACAAAAATGATTTTTTCACTTATAAATCTAACTGTCAAAATTGGAAAATGGCTTACATATGTTATCTGTAGTTAAAGAGATCCATGTATCTGGAGAGGAACCCAATGAATTTTAAAACTTACTCCAAGGTGATAAAGAAATTGGAAAATCTGAGGAGTCAAAAAGGAAGGAGAAAGTATTTTCAAAAAGAAGTGCTGGTTATTTATTTTTATATAGATCTTCTCCACGAAGGAAATTCTCTGTCCCAGTATAGGACTGCCATAAATTAAACAGGTCTCTGCTGTCATGCCATGCTAGGTTCCCTATTATTATTGTCAAATGGAGGAATTATCATTCACTATATCTGCCATCAGTGAGCAAAGGCATATCTCTCTTCATGTAAAGAGGATTTTCTTGAAATATCATGTCTAAATTTATGTTTTGTAAATTGAATCCTGCATTAAATGCACCAAGCAGCTGGTTCTTTGCAGGAATTCTATAGTGAATCCTATGGTAATGAGGAAATATCCTTTTGTAATGTAAACAATCACCCCTTAATTTATCTTTTGTGCAAACCCAGAGATCTGTATAATCGCTTTGTTTACAACTAGTTGCACCTGTATTTGGGGGAAACATCATAGAGGCAGCTGATTATCATAATCTTCCCTCAACTAAAATTTTCTTGAGTGTCTCTAGGAGAGCCTAGTTGTTTTCTTGTACTTGTAATACACATTAAGCTCAATCAAAAAATGCGTCACAAACATATTTCTCATCTCTGCCTGTGTTGTGTGTCATTAGGACACACCCCACAAGGAAGGATCTTTCATGGATTTCCAGAAATCCTCTAAAGATGTCACTACTAATTTTCCATCATTCTACCTTATTTCAAAACTATTGCCCTCAAATCCCATTTTAGATTGAGGTCTACCTGTCTTTTGAATAGACCTTCTTTAGGTCTTAGCCACTCAACTTCACTTTCCATTTGCTTCTTCCTTCATACCAAGTTCAGCACCTTTCCATGCACCCTTGATCCTAGCCACTTCCATCTTCTTTGGAAAATTTCCCACTCAATCATTTCCCTTCCCTCTCTAATATTCAATCTCTTCCTCACTTACTTGTTCCTTCTCTCCTATCTGTAAAAACAAACAAAAAAACACACTCAAACCTCCTCTCTCCTCAAAAAGAAGAAAGATAAAAAAAAAAAACTAACATTTTCAAGCTATTATCTTATATCTGTGCTATTCTTCATACTTGAATTCTTAGGGGAGGAGCAAAAACCTGTCTTTATGTCTTTCTCTTCTCTCAGTCACTTCTCAGTCCTTTGCAATCAGGCTTTTAACTTCATCACTCAACTGAAAGTGCTCGTTCCAAAGTTACCAACAATACCTTAATTGCCAAATGTGATGACTTTTTCTCAATCCTCAGCCCTTCTTGACATTTTACACAATTGAACACCCTTTCATCCTAGAATTTATTTGAGTTTTCCTCATTCCTCCCTCCTAGTTTGCCTTTGTCGGACTGCAATTCTCAGACTCTTTTTTGCTTGTTCATCATCTCTATTATACCCCCTACTTGTTAGTGCATGACAAGCCTTAGTCCTGGGCCCACGCACCTTTTCTCTTATTTTGGTGAACTCTCATGAGTTTAATTGCTCCCTGTGTAGATGGCTCTTATGTTACAAGGTGAGTTAGAGCCAAGCCCTGCCCTCCTCGGACTTCCACGCCCAGGGCCTGCTGAGGTAAACTCAGGGCTCTGAGATATGGGTGGAGCCAGGAGGAAGGGTCTTGCCTTTGTTGCCTCAGTAGTAATTCCAGGTCTTTGCCCGGACCTGCTTGACCACATGGCACTTACGGCTCTCTATCTGGGCTTGCCAGAGCACATGGAACTTCCGGTTCTTTGCCTGGACTGCCTGTCCTCAGGGAACTTCGGGTTAGTGTGGGAAGAGAAGGGGAGGAGAGTAGGCAGAACCAGGGCAGCCCTAATGCCTATGTAACCAATGATATAAAAATGCTGCTTGCTGAAACAATAAACCGAGTCACTCACCATCTTCCGGCCCCCGCCCCATTCATTGTCCGGGAGATCAGGCCCTTTGCTAGGCAAAGGCCTGGGTCTTCAGGGGGTGGGTAACAGGCCCCACAAGTTGGTTGTTGGGGCAGAGGACCTCAACACTCTTAGATCTATAGATCTATATACTGAGCACAATTCTCTTGAATCCTAGTCTACAATTATCAACTATTTTTTGATATTTCAATGTATATTTTCCAGAGATATCTCAAACTAAATATATTCAAAGCAAAACATACTATCTTTGGCCCACTATTCCTCCCACTTCTGAAATTCCTGAAATATTATCAAGAGCCTAATTGTCACAGATCCACAATACTTGACTGTTTACTACCGTCTCTTTCCCCTCACATAGATGATCAGTTACCAAATCTTGATTCTGCCTCCACAATACACATCACATCCAACCTCTTCTCACTAATCACACAATCATCACATTAATTCAAGCTTTCACAACCTCTTACATGGACAATTGCAAAAGATTTTTACTTGGCATACCCTCCTTAAATGTTTCTCTTTTCCTTTTTTTTTTTTGGTGGGGAAAAGGCAGGGCTGTTGGGGTTAAGTAACTTGCCCAAGGTCACACAGGTAGTAAGTGTGTCAAGTTG
The DNA here is from genome assembly GCF_011100635.1 of Trichosurus vulpecula. Taxonomy (NCBI): domain Eukaryota; kingdom Metazoa; phylum Chordata; class Mammalia; order Diprotodontia; family Phalangeridae; genus Trichosurus; species Trichosurus vulpecula. Next base: position 253,124,248 of record NC_050574.1, on the reverse strand, counting down.
TCTGAGGCTGGATTTGAACTCAGGTCCTCCTGACTCCAGGGAAGGTGCTCTACTCATTTCACCACCTAACTCCTCTGTGTTTTTCTTTTCCTACCTATACTCCATGGTTATCAATCATTTTCCATAACTGTGGGTCTATGTCAGTTCCCTACTTAATGATATCCAGGGGCTCTGTATTGCTTCTAGGATCAAATATAAAATCCTCTATGATTTAAAGCACTTCAAACCCTGACCACCTTCAAAACCTATTGTACATTATTACCTTTTTCTGCACTCTATAGTAGAGCCACATTTGCCTTTTTGCTGTTCTGCACACAGCAGCATATTTTTTGAAATGAGTAAAACAAAGAGAACATTGTATACAGTAACAACAATTTTGTTTTAAAAACAACATTGAGAGAATAGATCATTTTTACTATTATAAATACTCAAATTAACTACAAAGAACATACAAAGGAAGACACTATCTGCATCCAGAGAAACAAGTGATAAATAGAAATATGTATAGAACGATCTACATATTTCAATTTTGTGTGCAATTGTCTTTTCTAAAATAATATATGTATTCACATATGTACGTAATGCCTGTTTTATTCTGTAAATTAAAAATAAAATGAATCAAATTTAAAAAAAAAATAACAACAATAATGTATTTTTCATCTTGGCGAGTTTGCTCTGGTTATTCCCCCATGTCTTGATCCTCATTTCCACTATTTCTTAGAATCTCTTATTTCCTTCCAGATTCAGCTCTAAGAACAAGTTCATACATAAAGCCCTTCCTGATCAATTCCAGGTGTTAGTAAGCCAGTCAAGAAGTATTTATTAAATGCCAAGCACTTTGCTAAGCATTGGTTGGTTGGTTGTTGTCCTTCCTTCTTGAAGAGGACCAAAGTGACATCACTATGCTTGAATCAAGATTCAATGTGTCTGACTGTGGCTGATCAGGCCCATAAGAGCTCACAATGTGGTACCACAGATTGAGCACAAATAGTCCATGTGAACATTCGGGGTGAAGACTGAAAACTTGTGCATCCTGCATTTCTTTTGAACTGTTTCAAATCTGCTTTGCTCATAGAGCACAGCACCTTCTCTGATGTGGGCATGCCATTTTGAACGGTCCTGTGCCAATGACTCCTATGTCACACAATCAATTCCAAAGTTCTTGAGAGAGACCTTGAGAGTTTCCTTGCATCACTTCTTCTGACAACCATGTGAATGCTTGCCCTGTGTGAGTTCTGCATAAAATAGTTTTTTTTTGTTTTTTGTTTTTGTTTTTGTTTGTCAACCATACATTTTGCATGGAAAAACGTGGCCAGCCCATTGAATTTGAGCTATCTGAAGCAGAATTTGAATGCTTGACAGTTTAGTTTCAGTGAAGACCTCAGTGTCCAGTACCTAATCCTGTTAGGTCATCTTCAGGATCTTCTAAGATAATTCAAATGGAAGTGATTCAGTTTCCTGGCACAGCACTAGTAGACTGTTCAGGTTTCACAGGCATACAACAATGAAGTCAGCACCGCAGCTCTGTAGATCTTCAGTTTGGTAGTCAATCTAATGCCTCTTCTCTCCCATACTTTCCTTCAGAGCCTCCCAAACACTGAGCTAGCTCTGGCAGTGTGTGCATCAACCTCATTATCAATGTGTACATCCCTGGAAAGGACACTACCAAGGTAAGTAAACTTATCCACAGCATTTAAAACATCTCCATTTGTAACTGATGGTTCTGTTTACAATGATGATTAATGGAGCACCTGTGTAACTGTCCTCCCTGAACACACCCTACATGCTCCTAAGCATTAGAGATACAAACACTATCCCTGCCCTCAAGGAGATTGCATTCTAATGGAAAGGACCCACTCTTGTACTAAAAAAAAAAGACATTTAGAGATTTGAGAGAAGGATTTTTAAAAACAAGTTACTAGCAGGGACCTTGGGGAGGGAGGCCAAGAAATTCCTCCTGGAAAAAGGGACTTCTGAGCTGAGTCTTGAAGAAAGCCAGGGAAACTTGGGGTGGAGCACTACAGGTGGCCTGTGTGGCTTTATCAGAGACTATATGGAGGATAGGTAAGTCTAAAAAGACTAGAAAGGTAAGAAGGTGCTAGGTAATTTAGGTTTCTAAATGCCAAACTGGAGAATTTGTATTTGATTTGATTATATTTGACTTACCCACTGGAGATGTTAAATTGGGGGTTGACATGATCAGATCTAAACTATAGAAATGTCATTTTGGCAGCTGAATAAAGGATCTATTAGAATGAGGTACTCAAAGAAGGGAGACCAATTAGAAGGCAATTGCAATTGACCAGGAGATTCAGGGTTGGGGAACTGGGGATATATAAGAAGTGGTGTAATGTAGAAATGATATGATTTAACAACAGATTGGATATGTGGGATGAGAGTTAGTTGGAATTACATTGAGGTTGCAGTCCAAGGTGACTAGGAGGATAGGGATGTCTTTAAAAGTAACAGGACATTTGGGAAAAGGAGACGCTTTGAAGGCGGGAAGATTAAAAAGTTCTGTTTAAGACATGCTAAGTTTGGGGTGCCTTGAAGAGATGATTTCGAGATAACCAAAAGTCAGTTAATGATGTAAGACTGGAAATAACAAGAGAAATCTTTTTGAGAGAGAGGAAAGAACATACAATTAGGCAAAGGTGATCAAATATCAAAATCCACAGAGAGGTCAAGAAAGATAAAGTACTCTTTCTCTCAAACATTTATTTTGTTTATATTTTCTATACATTTTATAAATAAATGAAGAATGAAAAGACATTTATTAAATTCTTAAAGTCTTACAGCATGCAAAGCACTATTTTAAGTACTCATGCTGCAAATAACAATTCCTTTCAAGGAGTTCACATTCTGGTAGTATAGTGATCAAACCTTTTATTTCCCTAATACAGGAAGCTTATAGGTGAAGATACTCCTTCTACCAATGCAGGGCATTACCTTTTCTTCAACTTACAGTGACCTAGGGCCTTGAGAGTTTAAGCGTCTTCCTCCCATTCACACATATAGTATGAATCAAATGACTTCTTGTCATGTAGGCCAGGTTTTTCACCACTGTTCCATGCTTGTCTCTTTAAGAGTGGTTGAAAATATGTAAGGGAGAGAGTTCAATTGTAAGGTTGATGAAAGGCTCAGCTGTTCTTTAGGTTGAGGTAAAAGAAAAGATGGCAAGGTTTGGTCATTTAAAAAGTGAGCAAAGGAATTTGTATGTAGCGTTGAGGAAAGATAAGGTTGGCACAGAAGCACAACACTTTCAGGATTATTTCAAATAGCAAGACTATGTTCATTTATGGCATTGAACCATTTCATAGGGTTATGAATGAGAAGGATAATTCATGAAGACTTCACAGCGTAAGAATATAGAGGCTACTTTCTTCTCATATTTCTGGAATGGGGAATGTCTGAGGGAGTAGGGGAGGCTTGGAATTTAACCTTGTAGTGACTTAGCTAACTTCTAGAAAGTCAGGGCCTGAAGCTGCAGATGCCCCTTCTCTGTCCCTCTCTCAGTGCTAGCACAAGAATTTTACCAAATAGGGAGATAATGGACTACCTGTGAGCTGTTTGTTCTCTGCTCCAGGAAGATTCCACTCTCCTTCCTCATTCTTTCTCTTTAGCTGTATCATCACCACATTAGTAGCCAAATAAGGGAAGTATGTATGGATTGGCTCTATATTTTCACACCTTGACTGTAAGTCCACCTCCCAGCCAATGGCGAGAAGGGATAGAGGTGGGCAGGAATCTTTGTACTAAGAGTATATCTGTTGCTGCATTTCCTCTTTTTTTTAATTTATTTTTTTTTGCTTCCCTCCACCAGGAAACTGGTGGAGGTGACCTAAATCTCACCAGGTTTGTAAAATAAATTCCCTTTACTTCTCCTAAAGATGTCTCTTCCATTTTTTTTTTAATTTTCCATCCCATACAGCTATAATAATCTTGTAATGTGACAGTGCCAAGGTGATTGATGATAAGAACTTTCTTTTATGCAGTAGTTTGTGGCTGGTGAAGAGTTGGGGACTGAAGCAATAGCAGTGGCAATTGCCTGCCTATCCTCTGTTAAGGTTTCTCTTCTGAGTGATAATGACTGGCTGATCATTCACAGGAAGATTTTTTCTTCTCAGAGGTTTTTGGGTAATGGTCATTGGTCTGTTGTTTTGACTTTGTTTTTTATTTCTTTTTCTGGAGACTAAAACCGAATAGGAGAGAGAGAGAGAGAGAGAGAGAGAGAGAGAGAGAGAGAGAGAGAATGTGTGTGTGTGTTTTCTTCTTAACTTGATTGGAGTCTAGAGAAGGAACTAAGCAGCATTTCTCTAAGGATGAAGGCATCTCCAATGTAAGAAATCAGCTGGAGTAAAGGCATAAAATCTAAGAAGTTAATGTTTATCTTTTTTTCTGAAAACAACTGCCCAATCTTATTTCTGCTGAGGAAAGTTACCTTAAACAAGTGTCACTTAGCACTTAGTTCAACAAGTGCCCTTGAGTAATTTGGCTTTTGTTCCCTTTGAGTAATTCATTGAGCCTTACTAGGTGCTAAGCCCCAGGCCCAAACCCCTATTAGGTGTAAAGGGCCCAAAGTGCAGCTAACTCCAGGGAGGGCCTAGTTGACATGTCTGGGAGAGCAGAGGCTTTTAGACCACATGGGTTTAGGTCTGCCTCTTTGTGATGATTCTAGGTCACGTGGGTGAGTCGCATGTGTGACTCACCCCTGATGCTGAAAAAGATAAAAACCAGGGGTTGGCTATCTGTTCTTTGGAGCTCTCTTACCCACAGCAGTGGTGGTGCATGTGACTCTGGGTCAGCCCTTGTTCTGAGCTCCTGGGCTGAACCTAGATGTTGGTAACTATGAATCTGTATTTGGTCTGTCTGTTAATGTTTGTAATTTGTTTGTAATTTGCTCTGAATTTCAGTGTGCTGGTCTCTTCCCCTGAACTAAGGGAATGATATTTGTGTGCTGAATTAAAGTAAGCTTGTTGAACCTCTTCACTTTGCTTTCCTTAGTTAAGCAGATCAAAAGAACCTGTGCTGTTAGCACCTTTCTGGGTGCTGGTTGTGGGTGGATCTTATACCCCCACAGAAGCTGCTAGCCAGATTGTTGAAACAGGCACCCGCCTGGAAATCTACTTTCTTTAACACTTTAAAGATTTTTTTAAAATTTGCATATTTTTTTTAAAATATCTAAAATATATTTTAAGATGATGCACCTTAAATTTACTAATTTATTGAAACTTTGTGTTTTTTCTGCATTGAAATTTTGATGATACAACATTTTGTCATGTAACCATATAGTGTCATATTGTAAACAACATACACACATAAGAAGTCATTACATGCACATGTTCCTGCCAATGCATGCTGGACTTCTAAACAATGCTTAGACATGCTTACCTGCTTACCTTGCTTCTTAAGACTCGTTGGCAGGCTTGACAACTGATAACTTGCTTTCCGTGTGTTTACTTGGAAAATAATGTAATCACTATGACTTTAACTCTATTGTACAACAAATGAAAAATGTATGAACAATTTTTCAAAATTTTATTCTCTCCAGTCCTTATGCCTCCATTGCCCCTTTATTTTTATTCAACACCCTCCAATTACACCCAAGGCTATTAATGCCCCCCAATCAATCCAGTCACCCCCAGGGGGTGTTATTGCACACTTTAGGAACTTATGGATAACATCATTGCTAATATCCCTGACAGCTATAGCTTTGTTTTTATATTGTGGTTGTATCATATCTATGTTTGGGTCATCCACCACTTCTCAGCACTCCAGGTAGGATAGTATCAATATTTGCCCAGGGTTCAATTCTCCTCTTGTAGGTTAGGTAATTGTTTTCTTGAAAGGCAAAGAGGATTTCACTGAGGCTTGATTGGCTCAAGGGGCTAAGGGTCAAACTTCATTTCTGTTGATAAGCTTCTTGTTACTATACTGGCATAAAAAGGCCCTCCCACCCTGATAGAGTCTAGGCCCCTCCAACTTGGCAGATGCCCCAAAGCCTCATGTATGACAATATCCTTCTCTTCTAACCAGAATAGTTTCTCAATGGAGAGTAATGTTTCAGAGTTAAGTGTGATATCCTTGTTAAGTATCTATTCTAGAGCTAAGTACATTTCCTGTATTAATAATAGAATGATCTCTGATCTCTAAATGTCTCATTTGATTCCAGTTTTGACCTAAGCTACCAAGGGACAGGCCTGTGTCAGGCTCAGGATTGCAATATTTTGTCTTTGCATTACTAGTGCTCAGCATAGAGCTTTACAGGTACATAATTGTTTGAATAAATACATACATGTATGCATGTATACGGGAAAGAAAGAAAGAAGGAAGGGGAAAAGGAAGGAAGGGGAGGAGGAAGGAAGAAACAATTTGGGTTTGATTCAGCATAATAATCTTGACCTTGTCCATCTTTAGAGGTGTCCACTAAAAGAGATGGTCTCTAGAAACCTAAAAGAAAACCAGAGAGCAGAAGTTTTCTTAATGGAAAATACATAGTGATTTGGGAATAGGGAAGGCCATTTCCCTCGATAATAATCACATTATTATGTTTTATTTTAACTGAATACTAAGAACCAAGTCTATAATGGTATGTATGAGTTGTATCTGCACTCCACTTTTTGCAAGATGGCACAAAGTCATAGAAATCTCATTGCTGATTCCCTAAAAGCTCCCTGTCATTAGCCGTACCTTATTTCGACTGGCCATAAAGGCTTTTACTGTGTGACCAGGAAGGAAGAGCCATTAGGATGACTCTCCAAAGTTAATTTATAGCACTCTGTGTCATACTGACATTCTCATGAAGTCTAGAAGAAGCAAAGTGAATATGTTGACCTCAAATCAGGTCCTTATTTTGGAGTACAACCTATCGTGCATAGAATTAGATGCATTGTGTATAATTCAAAAGAGTGGACTGGTTGTTACTAGTCTTTTTCTTTGCGAACCCTAGGGTTAAATGAATGATATTCCTCTAGAGGGCTTGTCACATTTAATTCTGTGCCTCAGATGGTGGATGGTACTTGACCATACATTATGTTGTCTCCGGAGACCAGTTAGCTTCGTAGGATATATTCTAAGGATGTGAATATCTTCCTTCTATTTCTGCCATTTGTTTGTTTGTGTTTTTTCCTGTTCATACTATAATGTCTTTCCAATCTATCTAAAGACTAAGATTTGTAATATAAACTACAAAATATATTTCTATTGTTGCTTATAATTTGACAGAAGAAGAATTACATTTAATAACTATTTGAATTCAGGCTTTAACTGTATGTATTAAAAGTTTGCTGTGGGGGTGATAAGTAGCACTGTTTTATTGTCATAATTATGTCTTACAATTTAATGCTTTCTGCAGTCATCATAACAGGAAAAATAATTTTACTTTCCTCTTTTTTTAAGACCATGCCGGCCACATTTACATTAAAGGATGATCCACTAGAGTCATGTACAGAGAAAAATCTACTAATTGTCAGCAGACATAACTTCCAGTTCTGTCTCTGCCCTTAAGCAGATGTCTGACCGATGGCAAATTATCTAAATTCTCTGGTTCGCAGTTTGCCAATTTATAAGTGAGGGAGTTGGATTGAAAGATTTCTAAGGTGCCTTCTAGGTTAAGGCTAGGACACTATACAAAATCATTGATTTGGAAGTAGAAGGGTGGACTCTAGAAGCTGTCTAGTCTAACCTTCTCACTTAAAGATGAGAAAACTGAAATCTCAGAGAAGTCGTGACTTACCTAAATTCAAATGTGTAGAAAATGGCTGAGCTGGGATTTAAACACAGATCTTCTGATTCTAGCAAACTTTCCAGCAAACAGTATTGCCTCCTTCCTCTGGGAAGAATTTGTGTTTTCAGTTAAGAATTGTTAGAAATTTAAAATAAATAAAAGATAAAAATCATTTCAAGAATGAAGATAGAACATGTTCTAAGATATAGGAAAAGCCCTTCAGCACTTGGTGATTTTGATTTTAGGTTTCAGTACTGTTTAAGAGTAGTTCAGTAAATATCCTTCAGGCTGAAGGAGGGGAGAAAACAGTTTGGGGAGGGAGGTTAAATAAAGGTAAAAAATGCAAGCTAAAACAAAATCACTTTGCAAGTCAATAAAGAGTATTACAGTGAAAAGAAAATGTGAGATCCAACGTTCCCTGGATACTCTCCAAACATTCAGCATATTGCTACCTCTCACCCTAGTAATCTCCCCTCCCAATATACCAATTAACAGTAATTATCTAATTGTAGTCTATAAAAGTCTTCAAAAATGAGGCTATTAAATGCCTCTGTCATCAGCCCTTTGTCATATATTTATTGAACCTTTTCTTTCTAGTTGAAAAAGTGGAAAGAAAATCTTCAAAATTATAATGTATATGTAAAATTGTCATATATAATAATGTAATGTTACATACACATATATACTTAAGTGCACATAATTATATATACACATAAGTGGCATGCATAAACATACACACACATATGTAGATATGTTTGTCAGATACATATAACAGTGTGTACGTATGCATGTTGTCACTGTTGCATACAACATAAGTGTGATATATAATTTGCATATACATGCATAGTTTTATATATATACATGCCTTTGTGCATGTTTGTGCATGAATACATACACATACATACACACACATACATATATTTTCAAGGACATTAGAAATGATAATACTTGTTTCCAAACTAGAGGGTCACTCTACCTTCTTGAATGTTTCCATTTCACAAAAATGATGACTCCCCTTCCAACTTCATGGCTACAGGTAAATATTTATTGGCCATTTATTTATTTATTGCTTAATATATTGCCACATAAATGAAGGCAAAATATAATTTCACAGTAGCATTTTCCCCACTAAGAGAATTGAGTATTGGTGTCTTGTTTTAAGAATAATGCACACATTTGATTTCTGTCCACTTCTCAGAGTGATTTGTCTTAGGAATCCCTCATTGCTCTTGGAGCCTGTCTTCCCTGAAGCTGTCTTTCTGAAGGACACTTGAACTCACCAGGGTCTCTCAACTTGAAACAGAAGAGTTTCAAGAAACAGCAACAATCTGGGTGATTTAAGGTCATGGTAAAGGCCAACACTGAATGACAGTGCAAAGAGCTCCTCTGCCTTTTATAAACCTTTAAGACATTTTTGAAAGAAAAAAAGGAGCTTCTTTATGACTAGAAAAATAAAATGACATACCCCTGTATGCAAAATTCTGACTGCCACAATTCTTACATGTTTGATTGGGGGGGAGGAAGGGAAGCACAGTGGGAGGTGCAATTTTCTTTTTCCTTAGGTCAACTTTAAAAGGAAGTGATTGCCTTTTTATAACCCAGTCCTAGAGGAGTTTCTTTCTCTACGAGTGGCTCCTGCAAAGGTTTAGGGCATTGTTTAGATACACTCAAAAGGACAGTCATAGTTCTCTTACATAACTTGTAAAACACATGAACAGCACTGACTCTCATGCCTCAATGACTCTATTTTGATAATGGATGACAGTGTTTAATGAGAAGCTTGTCGATATAATAGCAGCTCCAGCTGTCACAGCTTCAGGGCAAGAGTTCTACAGGGGCACAAGCTTAATGATAGGTTGGTACTCCAGGGGAGATTAGATTAAGAAAAGATCAATAGAACAATTCCATCCCACAATTTTGATTATTATCTTTTCCAGGGGCTGAGGAGATATGTTTATTTTGACTGATCTATTAGACTTCTGTGTGTTGTAACATGGGTCACTATGCAGAGTTTGTAGAATGAGCAGAGATCCTTTAACCTTAGCCATCTAAGAAAATTTGAGAGGTATTATTTGGAACTGTACCTTTAGCTAAAAGGATTTTTCTATGTGAAATTGCCATTTATCTTACTGCTTCTTGTTTGAATTCATGAAAGATAGTAAACACCGTTAGTTGTTGAAATTCACCACTGGATTGTGATCTAATGAAGAACTGGGTTATTATCGTTATAGGGGTGAGAAAAGTAGTATGTGAAAAGTGAGAGGGACTGAAATTATTTAGTATTGTGAAATGGCTATGAATGGCTGCTTGGTGCAGAGGATAGAAAGGTGATCCTTGAATTTAGGAAGGCTAGGGTTCAAATCCGACCTCTAACCCATGACCTGGTATGTGGCAGGGCCAACAAATTTTTAATTCCTGTAATACTTTCCCTATTCTTTGGTCTCTGTAGTTTTGTACCTTCTAAAAATCATGAACATAAGGCTAAGTTTTGTTTCTTCAAATTTCGTAAATGACAGTGCTTTCCTTTACTCTGAGGAATGTAAATTAATATTGTTTGTGTAGCATTTTGCATACTTTCCCTCTCTCTCTCTCTCTCTCTCTCTCTCACACACACACACACACACACACACACACACACACACATATATATATGTGCGTGCATACATATGTATATATGCACTTAGCTATCTGTGTAAGACTTTTTCTTCCCCCTTTTTATGATCTGAACATTATGAATCCATTCCTCTGCTTTGGCTTCTATGAGTTTGCATTCATATTTATAATCACAAAGGCTGAGTTACATAAACAACTTTATAAGGTTTCTGATTCCACATTTGAAAAATAAAAGGAAAACAACTCATAATCATTATCCTGACACTTTTCAGATAATTCACAGAATCATAGAATTTGAAAGTTGAAATGGATTTCAGTGGTCATTTAGTTCAACAAGTAATTAAAAGGAATCTTCAATAAAACATAATTCCACTTTTAACCTTCAGAATTGTAATGGATATTTTCAATTGTGCATTGTTTCTTCCATTTTTTCTTTAATCCCTAAAATCAACCAAGAATGTCTCCCTCTATTTTCTAATAACTTCTTGAGTTACGTGTCCATCTCAGTCTGAATAGAATCATACATGTAGAACCCTTGTTAACTTTGAGTAAAACAGGTAACATTCCCCATTCACACTTTCATTTTCTTCAATCAAAATTCATTTTCAAAGATTCTCAAAAAGGTAATCCAGAACAAGAGGGTGGCAGATAATGCTTTGTTCCCCAATAATTACCATCCTGATCCCACTGAAACAGGAGGGATGAGCATCTACTATGTAAAAAAAAATGAATTTTCCTATATAAAAAATGAAATCGGGGAAGACATATTTAAAATGCCATGCTTTTGCAATGGTGGAGTTTTCACACAATTTTCACAATCTGAATGCAGTTTTGGAGGCCTATGGTATTGCACTCCTAACTCTAGTGACATTCTTTATTAAGTCTACTTTCAATATGTAACTTGTGCATGGATTTCCTTATATCTTCCCTAGTCCAACAGCTAAAGAGTTACATCTAATCCCTCATTTGGAGAAGCATTTACTGCAAAATGATGGAATTGAAATAGGTAGGAGAAATTGATTATTTCATCAGTTTTAAACTCCTCAAAATCAGAAAGGCATCATTTTAATTCCTTCAGTCAGTGGAAAGCTTATTGGACAAATCACTTGATTTCTTACTTTTCCTGACAACTCTCTGAGACTATGAATTATGGAGGAGTTTCTAATCTTCATCAGAGAAAAATTGTTTTCACATGTGTAATTCTCTACACCAATGAAGTGCTAAATCCAGAACAACAAAACAAAAACAAGGAAAAAATGTGTAAGTTTGTTATATCAATAATAAGACTTGGCAAATGTGAGATTTTTTTTATTTCTTTTTTTTTCCTTTCCATGTCACCACCAATGCCTTCATATTGCCCCTAATGACTAAGCATTTCTCACCATGCTGAAAGACATCTAGGTGATTTAGCTGACAGAGGACTAGACCTAGAGTCAGGCAGACCGCACTTCAAATCCAGATGCAGATGTTTGCTAGCTGTTTGATGCATAGTAAGTCACTTAACCTCTCTGTGCCTCAGTTTCTTCTTCTGCAAAATGTATGTAAACATAGCATATAACTTCCCAGGACTGTTGTGAGGATAAAATGAGAAATTATCTGTAAAATGTGTTGCAAACCTTAAACCACTGTATAAGTGATGGCCATTATTAATACTAATCTAAGCCTCCAGCATAGAGCCTCATGTTGTGAATCTCCACTAATATCTTCTCTATTCTTTGATAGATATTTTGGCTACTTTTCAAAGATTGTCCGACCAATGGATAGACATATAGAACTCCAGGCATCAGGCTTAGAATGTTGCTTAAAATGAGATTTCTTTTGAAAACCATCACCCCATGAGATACATTTTTCTCTAGGGAGATGGAGGGATCCCTGTATTTCTGGCTCCAAAGTGTACTCCAGCACCTCAGCAATCAAATAATCAATATATATTTTTTATTAAACATTGACTATGTACCAGGTACTATACTAAGAGCTGGGGATACAAAAGGAGGTAAAATTTCATCCCTGCCCCAAAGGGTAAGGGAGGGGAAAATGTCCAAACAAATATATAGAAGCAAGTTAGATCCTGGATATATAGGGAAAAATAACAGAGAGAAAGCATTTAAGAAAGCATTTAGGGAAGAAATTAATAGGGGCTTCCTGTGGGATTTTAGTGCTGTTGGAGCAGAATAGGGAGAGCATTTCAAGTGTGGGGGAGACAGAGAGAATGCCCAGAGCCAAGAGATAGAGTTTTTGTGTTCATGGAACAGCCAGGGGGTCAGTGTCAGTGCATCAAAGAGAACATCTTGGGGAATAAAGTGAAAGAAGACTGGAAAGATAGTTGGAAGCTAATTTATAAAAGATTTTGAATGCCAAATCTGGCATTTCTATATTTGCACCTGGAGGCAATAAGAAATCAGTGGAGTTTATTGAATAGGGATGTGACATAATTGGATCTGTCTTTTGGCAAAATCAAATTAGTGGTTCAATGGAGGATGGATTGGAGTGGGGAAAGACTTGAAGTGGGACCCACCAACAAGATATTGCAATAATCAAGGTGCAAGGTGATGAGTACCTACATTAGAGTGATGGTGATGTCAGAGGAAAAAAGGGGTATATTTTAGAGCTATTAAAAAGATGAAATTGACAAACTTTGACAGCAGCTTGAATATGAGGAGATGCGATATAGTGAGGAATCCAGGAAGACTCCTAGGTTGTGAGCTTGAGGGACTGGAAGGACAATACTAACTTATACTACAATAGGGGATTTAGTAAAGGAAATTTTAGGGAGAAAGGTTATACATAATGAGCACACTGAGTTAAAGATTTCTACTGAATATGCAGTTCAAGATGTTTGAAAGTCAGTTAGAGGTGTTAGATTTAATACAGACAGAGAGATTAGGGCAAGAAAGGTAGTTTTGAGAATCATAAGCCTAGAGATGGCCATTAGATCCATGGGAGCTAATGAGATTGCCAAGTGATGTATCATAGAGAGAGAAAAGTTGGGGGCCAGGACAGAATCCTGAAGGACACTGAATCAAAGGGTGTGATCTGGAGGTGGATGGAGCAAAGGAGAAAGAGAAAGAACAGTTAAATAGGTAGGAGGAAAAGAGAATATATAGGTGACCAGAAAACCTAGAGAGGATAGAGTAATAAGGAAGTAAAAGTGATTGCAGTATCAAAGGCTTCAGAGAGATCAAGGAGAATGAGGATGGAGAAAAGGCCATTGGATTTGGCAACTGAGAGAACATTAGCAACTTTGAAGAGAGCAATTTTAGTAGAATGATAAGGTCAGAAGTCAGATTATAAGGAGTTAAGAAGAGAGAGGAAAGAAAACTGCAGCACCTATTGTACGTGGCCTTTTTTAGGAGTTTAGCAACAAAGGACAGAAGAGATACAGGATTATTGTTAGTGGAAATAGAAAACTCAAAGGAGAGGTTCTTTTTCAAGATTGGGCATACATGAGCATGTATGAAGGAAGCAGGAAATGATTTAGTAGCCAAATTAAAAATTAGTGAAAGAGGGAGATGAAAGGGGGTAATCTGTTGAATGTTATAGGATGGAATGGAATTTTTTTCAATAAATACAGAGGTTAAACTTTGTAAGGAGTATGGCAACTTCATTATCTGAGACAAGAGTGAAAATAGAGGAAGTGGCAGGAGAAACTTGAATGATAGATGAGAAAAATGAGAGAAGAAGGCCTTTCCTATAAATGGTCTCATTTTTTTTCTGTAAAACATGAGGCAAATTTCTCAGATGAGAGAGCAGAGGGAGGGGAAGCCATAGGAGGTTTGAGGAAGGATGGAAAAAAAATTTGCAAAGCTATTATGGAGAGTGGGATAGTGAGTTGATAAGGGAATAAATTGGATTGCCTAGCACCAATGAGAGTCCAGTTGTATATCATATAAATTAATAGTGGATGCAAGGGGTGGAGCCAAGATGGCACTGTGAAAGGAAGAAACTACTTGGGCTCTCTCACAATTTCTGTCAGATACGTCTAAAAAAGTGAATCTGAGCAGATTTGAGAGGGTTAAAAGCCACTAGTAGTCTGAGAGGGGTAGAAGCGCTGGTCACATGGATTGGCACCAGACAAAACCAACCAGGAACAGCAGAGGAGTCCAACCAACCCATGGGTCTGGGAGAGCACTGGGTGAGCAAAATGCCAGAGCAGGAACAGGCCTAGGGCAGAAGTACAGGCTATAGCTGCGATCAAGCCCCCAGCCTCCCAGCCCAGAACAGGAATCTGTCAGAGCACAGAGCCCACGGCCGCAGGAGCAGCTAGCCTGGAGACCTCCAACACACAGTCTGAAAGTTTGAAACTCACCTTCCTGAAATTCCAGAAGCCATGATGGCCAGGTAAAATGGCTCATATCCCTCCCTTGAAAAAACCCAGAGAATAAAACCTCAGGAGAAACAGAGGAGCCAGAAGAGGGGCTTCAGTAGTGAGAGAAATGGGGGAGAGGGCCCTTCCTGTGGTGGCAGAAGGAGACTAGTGCAGGAAGAAAGGTGTTCCAGTAGCCCTCACCTCAGCAGAACAATGAGAGTAACTGAGACCCACGGGTGGAGCTAACTAACATCAATGCCAGGACTCCAGACTTGGCTTTGCACATCCAGAGGAAGTGGCAGACACCAACACAAACACTAGCTGAGACCACCCATGCTGTGGAACAGTTCTGGAGAAGAAGAGACTCTCAGCAGCCAGCCCACATCTTCCCAACACCTCACAAAACCAGAGGCCATAGCACATAAAGCTAGATTCCAACACAAGAAACTTGGGACAGAGCCCCCTGATCCCCAGGAGAGATCCACTTCAAAAAACAGGAGAAAAAAATAAAACACCATAAAAAGAATAGGAAGAAACTCTTAAAGACGATTGATTCATATTATGGAGACAGGGAAGATCAAATTAGCAATTCAGAAGAGGAAAGCATGGACACCATACCCACATCTGAAACCTCAAAAGGGAAAGTAAACTGGTCTCCAGACCAAAAAGCATTCCTGGAAGAACTCAAGGAGGACTTTAAAAACCAAATTAGTCAGGTAAAAGAAAAAAATGGAAAAAAAATTCAATAAGGGAAACAAATCTCTAAAAGGTAAAATTGGGGAATTGGTTAAGGAAAATCAGAATATAATTGGAAAAAAAAGTCTAATTGAAAAGTAAAATCAACCAAATGGAAAAGGAGATAGAGAAGATAAAGGAAGAAAACAAAACATTAAAAATTAGAATTGTGCAAGTAGAAGCTAAAGAAATTATGAGACATCAAGAATCAGTCAAACAAAATCTAAAAACTGAAAAAAAAATACAATAAAACTTGAAAAATCTGATTGGAAAAATAACCAACCTGGAAAACAGATGCAGGAGTGATAATCTAAGAATTATTTCTCTACCTGAAAGCTATGATGAAGAAAAGAGCCTGGACAGTATTTTCCATGAAATCCTTAAGGAAAATTGTGCAGAATTCCTAGAACCAGAGGGTAGAATTGTCATGGAAAGAATCCATTGATCACCCTCCTGAAAAAGATCCCACACTGAGAACTCCAAGAAATATTATAGCCAAATTCCAGAACTACCAGGTCAAGGTAAAACATCCTACAAGCAGCTAGAAAGAAAGAATTCAAATATTGGGGAACTACAGTCAGGATCACACAGGATCTTTCAACTTCTACATTAAGAGACAGGAGAAATTGGAATGCGATATTCTGAAAGGCAAAGGAGCTTGGACTACAAGCAAGGATCAACTACCCTGCAAAACTGAGCATAATTTTTCAGGCAAGGATACGGATATTCAATGAAATAAGGGAATTACAGACATTCCTGATGAAAAGGCCAGAGCTCAATGGAAAATCTGATCTCCAAATATGAAACTCAAGAGACATAAAAAGGTAAATGGGGGGGAAAACCCCCAGCTAATCAATAAGGCTAATTAATTACATCCTTATATGGGAATTTTTATATATGTTGTATATATATATATATATATATATATATATGTGTGTGTGTGTGTGTGTGTGTGTGTGTGTGTGTGTCTGTGTGTCTGTGTGTGTATATATATATATAATGTCAATCTTGAGAATAGTATACACATTATGACAATTGAAAGTGATATTCATAGAATGTGGATATCAGTATAAAATAACCGACATAATGACAAAAATGTAATTAAGAGATATAAAGGGATGGTTCTGGGAGAAGAGGTAAGGAGGGAGTAGAAAAGAGTAAATAATGTCACATGAAGAGGCAAAAAAATCATATCGTAGTAGAGGGAAAGAAGGGAAGGAGAAGAGCAGCATTTGAGCTTTACTCTCGTCAAATTTGGTTCAAGAAGGGAATAAAATACCCTGATAAGTATAGAAATCTAACTTGTCCTACAGGCAGTAGGAGGGGAAAGGGTAAAAAAAGGAGGGGGCTGGTCAGAAAAGAGGGAAAAAGTAGGAAGTAGAAAATGATAAGATAAGGAAGGGGAAGCAAGAGGGAGGGTAAACAGAGGAAGGCAGCAGTCAAAAGCAAAACTTTGTTGAGGAGTGGAAGGGGAAAGGGAGAAATAAAAGCATAAAGGGAGGGAAATAGGATGGAGAAAAAGGCACAGATAGTAATCATAACTGTGAATATGAATGGGATAAACTCTCACATAAAACAGAAGCAGATAGCAGAATGGAATAAAAACCATAATCCTACAATATGCTGTTTAAAAGAAACACATTTGAAACAGGGGAATACACAAAGGGTAAAGGTAAATGGCTGGAGTAGAATATATTGTGCTTCAGCCAAAGTTAAAAAAAAAAGAAAAAAAGCAGGGGTAGGCACAGCCGAGATGGCAGCTGGAAAGCAGGGACTTGAGTGAGCTCTCCCCCATGTCCCTCCAAACAACTGTAAAAAATGGCTCTGAAAAATTCTAGAGTTGCACAACCCACCAAATAACAGAGGGAAGCAGGGCTCCCACCCTTGAAAGCCTGAATAGTTGCTGGGAAGGGTCTATCTCATGGAGCTGGGAGCAGAGCAGAGCAAAACACAGTGTGGGCTGCACCAGGACCAACCAGACCAGGAGCCAGGTGGAAGATGCCACAGGGCTTTGAATCGTTGAGCTGCAGCAGTTGCCAGATTTCTGATCCCACAAATGCCAAAGACAACAGAGAAGGTTTGTGGGTAGAACTGCTATATTTGAGTGAAAGCAGTGTGCAGTCAGCCCCAGCCTCAGGGCTCGGAAGTGGTGCAGCTCTGGGGCTACATCTAGCTGCAGTTGCTTCCGGGCCCCAGGCCCACACTCTAGGAGTAATTAAGCAGCAGATCAGAACAGGAGTGCAGAGCCTGCTTGGATCTGAGTTGTGCTCCGAGTTGGCAGTTCTGGGGGAGGAGGAATGTGGTGTGGCAGAGCTTGCTGTGTAGACATAGCTCTGAAGACAGCAGCACAAGGTCCCTAAAAGTTGGGGCAAAGCATTCTCTACTCTACAAAGAGTCATACATTTGCAAAAAGCTCAAGGGCCAAGGAGTTGGCTGGGAACATGAACAGGCAGTGTAAACAGATCCAGATTCAGAATCAAACTTTGGATTTTTTTTTTTTTTTTGGTGACAAAGAAGGCCAAAATATACAGCCAGAAGAAGTCAACAAAGTCAAAGAGCCTACATCAAAAGCCTCGAAGTAAAACATAAACTGATCTCAGGTCATGGAAGAGCTCAAAAAGGATTTGGAAAAGCAAGTTAGATAAGTAGAAGAAAAATTGGGAAGAGAAATGAGAGTGACATGAGAAAACCAATAAAAACAAGTCAATGACTTGCTAAAGGAGACCCCAAAAAATACTGAAGAAAATAACACCTTAAAAAATAGACTAATTCAAATGGCAAAATAGCTCCAAAAACCAGAGGAGAAGAATGCCTTGAAAGGTGGAATTAGTCAAATGGAAAAGGAGGTTCAAAAGACCACTGAAAAAAATACTATCTTAAAAATTAGATTGGAGCAAGTGGAAGCTAGAGACTATGAGGAATCATGATATTATAAAACAGAATCAAAGGAATGAAAAAAATGGAAGACAATGTGAAATATCTCATTGGAAAAACCACTGACATGGAAAATAGATGCAGGAGAGAGAATTTAAAAATGATTGGAGTACGTGAAAGCCATGATCAAAAAGAGAGCCTAGATGTCATCTTTCAAGAAATTATCAAAGAGAACTGCCCTGATATTCAAGAGCCAGAGGGTAAAAAAGAAATTGAAAGAATCCATTGAGGGACTCCTGAAAAAGATCCCAAAATGAAAACCCCTAGGAATAATGTCACCAATTTCCAGAGCTCCCAGATCAAGGAGAAAATACTGCAAGCAGCCAGAAAGAAACAATTTGAGTATTGTGGAAACATAATCAGAATAACACAAGATATAGGAGCTTCAACATTAAGGGATTGAAGGGCTTGGAATATGATATTCTGGAGGTCTATGGAGCTAGGATTGAAACCAAGAATCACCTACCCAACAAATGTGAGTATCATACTCCAAGGCAAAATATTGATTTTCAATAAAATAGAGGAATTTCAAGCTTTCTCAGTGAAAAACTGGAGCTGAAGAGAAAAATTGACTTTCAAACACAAGAATCAAGAGAAGCATGAAAAGGTAAACAAGAAAGAGAAATCTCAAGGGACTTACTAAAGTTGAACTGTTTTTTTACATTCCTACATGGAAAGATGATGTGTACAATTCATGAGACCTCAATATCAGTTTAGCTGAAGGGAATATACATACATACATACATACATACATACATACATATATATATATATATATATATATATATATATATATATATATATATATATATATGTTCACAAACACACACAGAGGGCACAGGGTGAGTTGAACATAAAGGGATGATACATAAAAATAATAAAATCAAATTAAGGGATGAGAGAGGAACACATTGAGAGAGGGAGAAAGGGAGAAATTGAAGGGGGTAAATTTTCTGGCATAAAAGTGGCAAGAAAAAGCAATTCTGTTAGAAGCGAAGAGGGGGCAGGTGAGGGGGAATTAGTGAATCTTGCTCTCATCGGGTTTGACTTGAGTAGGGAGTAACATACACACTCAAGTGGGTATGTAACCCCACAGGAAAGAAGGACAAAGGAGATAAAACGGGGGACAATAGAAGGGAGGGCAGATAAGAGGAGGAGGTAATCAAAAGCAAACACATTCGAAAAGGGACAGGGTCGGGGGGCGGAGCCAAGATGGCGGCTGGTAAGCACGGACTAGAGTGAGCTCCGTACCCGAGTCCCTCCAAAAACCTATAAAAATGGCTCTGAACCAATTCTAGAACGGCAGAACCCACAGAACAGCAGAGGGAAGCAGGGCTCCAGCCCAGGACAGCCTGGATGGTCTCTGGGTGAGGTCTATTCCACACGGAGCTGGGAGCTGGGAACGGAGTGGAGCAGAGCCCAGCCTGAGCGGCGTGGACGATCCAGACCGGAAGCCAGGCGGAGGGGGCCCTAGCGCCCTGAATATGTGAGCTGCGGCAGTTACCAGACCCCTCGACCCACAAACACCAAAGACTGCGGAGAAGGTTAGTGGGAAAAGCTGCAGGAGTGGAAGGAGTTCGCGGTTTGGCTTCCAGCCCCGGGGGCAGCGGAGGTGGGGCAGCTACAGCTGTTGTTACTTCCGGCTCCAGGCCCACCTGGTGGGAGGAATTAAGTGGCAGATCAGAGCAGGAGTGCAACAGCCTGCTGAAGATCTAGCCCAGTCTGGACTGGGGGTCCTTGGGGAAGGAGGAGTGCGGCTCTGACAGAGCTGGCACCTCCCCCCCAAACGTAGAACATAGAACTCGTTAGTCTACAAGCAGTCATACCCCACTGAAAAACTCAAGGGTCAAGTCAGTTGGTTGGGAATATGGCCAGGCAGCGAAAACGCGCCCAGATTCAGTCTCAGACTTTGGATTCTTTCTTTGGTGACAAAGAAGACCAAAACATACAGCCTAAAGAAGACAACAAAGTCATAGAGCCTACAACCAAAGCCTCCAAGAAAAACATGAACTGGCCCCAGGCCATAGAAGAACTCAAAAAGGATTTGGAAAAGCAAGTTAGAGAGGTAGAGGAAAAATTGGGAAGAGAAATAAGAAGGATGCGAGGAAACCATGAAAAACAAGTCAATGACTTGCTAAAGGAGACCCAAAAAAATACTGAAAAATACACTGAAGAAAACAACACCTTACAAAATAGACTAACTCAAATGGCAAAAGAGCTCCAAAAAGCCAATGAGGAGAAGAATGCCTTGAAAGGCAGAATTAGCCAAATGGAAAAGGAGGTCCTAAAGACCACTGAAGAAAATACTACTTTAAAAATTAGATTGGAGCAAGTGGAAGCTAGTGACTTTATGAGAAATCAGGATATTATAAAACAGAACCAGAGGAATGAAAAAATGGAAGACAATGTGAAATATCTCCTTGGAAAAACCACTGACCTGGAAAATAGGTCCAGGAGAGATAATTTAAAAATTATTGGACTACCTGAAAGCCATGATCAAAAAAGAGCCTAGATACCATCTTTCAGGAAATTATCAAGGAGAACTGCCCTGATATTCTAGAGCCACAGGACAAAATAGAAATTGAAAGAATCCATCGATCGCCTCCTCAAATAGATCCCAAAAAGAAATCTCCTAGGAATATTGTTGCCAAATTCCAGAGCTCCCAGATCAAGGAGAAAATACTGCAAGCAGCCAGAAAGAAACAATTTGAGTATTGTGGAAACCCAATCAGAATAACCCAAGATCTGGCAGCTTCTACATTAAGAGATCGAAGGGCTTGGAATGCGATATTCCGGAGGTCAATGGAGCTAGGATTAAAACCAAGAATCACCTACCCAGCAAAACTGAGTATCATGTTCCAAGGCAAAATATGGATTTTCAATAAAATAGAGGACTTTCAAGCTTTCTCAGTGAAAAGACCAGAGCTGAATAGAAAATCTGACTTTCAAACACAAGAATCAAGAGAAGCATGAAAAGGTAATCAAGAAACGGAAATTGCAAGGGACTTACTAAAGTTGAACTGTTTTGTTTACATTCCTACATGGAAAGATGATGAGTATGATTCATGAGACCTCAGTATTAGGGTAGTTGAAGGGAATATGCATGTATATATATATATATATATATATATATATATATATATATATATATATATATATATATATATATATATATATATATATATATATATATGTTTATATATATAAGTGAATGTGTATGTATGTATATATCTATGTGTATATGTATGTATGTGTATGTATGTGTATATATATATATATATGTGTTTATATATATATATGTAAAAGAGAGAGAGCAGACACAGGGTGAGTTGAAGATGAAGGGAAGATATCTAAAAGAAATAAAATGAAATTAAGGGATGAGAGAGTAACATACTGAGAGAGGGAGATAGGGAGAGATAGAATGGGGTGGATGATCTCGCATAAAGGTGGCAAGAGGAAGCAGTTCTATGGGAGGAGGGGAGAGCGCAGGTGAGGGGGGAATGAGTGAACCTTGCTCTCATCAGATGTGGCCTGAGGGGGAATACCATACATACTCAGTTGGGTATCTTACCCCACAGGAAAGAAGAGGGAGGAAGATAAAAAAAAAAAATAAAAGGCAGGGGGATGAGGGAGGGGAGGGCAGATGGGGGTGGAGGTAATCAAAACAAACACTTTGGAAAGGGGACAGGGTCAAGGGAGAAAATTCAATAAAGCGGGATGGGTTGGGAAGGAGCAAAATGTAGTTAGCCTTTCACAACATGAGTATTGTCGAAGGGTTATACATAATAATACATGTGTGGCCTAGGTTGAATTGCTCAACTTCTTAGGGAGGGTGGGTGGGAAGGGAAGAGGGAAGAGAATTTGGAACTCAAAGTTTTAAAATCAGATGTTCAAAAACAAAAAAAGTTTTTATATGCAACTAAAAAATAAGATACACAGGCAATGGGGTGTAGAAATTTATCTTGCCCTACAAGAAAGGAAGGGAAAAGGGGATGAGAGGGGAGGGGGGTGATAGAGGGGAGGGCTGACTGGGAACAGGGCAACCAGAATATAAGCCATCTTGGAGTGGGGGGGAGGGTAGAAATGGGGAGAAAATTTGTAATTCAAAATGTTGTGAAAATCAATGCTGAAAACCAAATATGTTAAATAAATAAATTGCATTTAAAGAAAAAAAAAAAAAAGGGACAGGGTCAAGGGAGAAAATTGGATAGAGGGCTAATTGGATAAGAAGGAGCAAAACAGTTAGTATTTCACAACATGAGCATTGTGGAAGGGTTTTGCATAATGATACATATAGGGCCTATGTTGAATTGCTTGCTTTCTTAGGGAGAGTGGGTGGGGAGAGGAGAGGGGAGAGAATTTGGAACTAAAAGTCTATAAAGCAGATATTCAAAAAAAAGTTTTGGCATGAATCTAGGAAATAAGATATATAGGCTATGGGACATAAAAAAATCTATCTTGCCCTACAAGAAAGCAAGTGAAAATGGGATGGGGGGAAGTGGGGTGACAGAAAGGGAGGGCTGAATGGGGAATGTGGCAATCAGAATACATACCATCTTGGAGTGGGGTGGGGGAGTGTAGAAATGGGGAGAAAAATTGTAATTTAAACACTTGCAAAAATTAATGCTGAAAACTAAAAATATTAAATAAATAAATAATGATTAAAAAAAAACCAACAACAGAACCAAAGGCATGAAAAAATGGAAGACAATGTGAAATATCTCATTGGGAAAAACACTGAGCTGGAAAATAGATCCAGGAGAGATTATTTAAAAATTATTGGACTACCTGAAAGCCATGATGAGAAAAAAGAGCCTAGATAATAATCTTTCAAGAAATTTTCAAGGAGAACTGCCCTGATATTCTAGAGCCGGAGGGTAAAATAGAAATTGAAAGAATCCACCAATCACCTCCTGAAAAACATCCCAAAAAGAAAACTCTAGGAATATTGTTGCCAAATTCCAGAGCTCCTAAGTAAAGTAGAAAATTCTGCAAGCAGCCAGAAAGAAACAATTTGAGTATTGTGGAAGTGGAATCAGGGTAACACAAGATCTAGCAGCTTCAACATTAAGAGAACAAAGGGCTTAGAATATGATATTCCAGATCTCAATGGAGCTAGGATTAAAACCAAGAATCACTTACCCAGCAAAACTGAGTATCATGCTCCAAGGCAAAATATGGATTTTCAATAAAATAGAGGATTTTCAGGCTTTCTCAGTGAAAAGACCAGAGCTGAATAGAAAATTTGACTTTCAAACAGAAAAATCAAGAGAAGCATGAAAAGGTAAACAAGAAAGAGAAATCATAAGGGACTTACTAAAGCTGAACTTTTTTGTTTACATTCCTACATGGAAAGATGATGTGTGTAATTGATGAGACCTCAGTGTCAGGGTAGCTGAGAGGAACACATACACACACACCCACACAAACATGCATGTGCACACACACATATATGTGTGTATATATGCATATATGTGTGTGTATATATATATATATATATGTATATGGTGCAGGGTGAGTTGAATATGAAAGGATGATATTAAAAAAAAGAAAATCAAAATAAGGAATGAGAGAGGAATATACTGAGAGAGGGAGAGAGGGAGGGATAGAATGGGGTAAATTATATCACATAAAAGTGGCAAGAAATAGCATTTCATTGGAAGGGAAGAGGGGCAGGTGAGGGGGAGTGAGTAAATCTTGCTCTCATCGGATTTGACTTGAAGAGGGAATACCATACAAACTCACTTGGGTATCTTACCTTACATGAAAGTGGGGGGAAGGGATAAAAAGGAGGATGATAGAAGGGAGGGCAGATGGGGGAAGAAGTAATTAAAAGAAAAATATCTTGAAAAAGCACATGGTGAAAGCAGAAAATAGATTAAAGGGGGACAGGATAGGAGGGAGGGAAATATAGTTAGTCTTTTACAATATGACTATTTATGGGAGTGTTTTGCATAATGATACATGTGTGACCTGTGTTCAATTGCTTGCCTTCTTAGGGAGAGTGGGTGGGGAGGGAAGAGGCAATAGAATTTGGCACTCAAAGTTTTAAATGCTGATGCTCAAAAAAAGTTGTTTTTGATCATTCATTTTATGAAATTTTGGGTTCCTTATTTTCTTCCTCCCCTCCCCCCTCCTCAAGAGGGCAAGGAATTTGATACAGTTTGTGTATATATATATATATATATAAATATATATATATATATATATATATATATATTATATATATATATAGATTCAATTGTGCAAAGCATTTCCATATTAGCCATGTTGCAAAAGAAAACATTGCAAAAAAAAAAACCAACATAACTGCAACAAAAACAGGATAAAGGAAATTAAAAAAAAAAAGCAGTGGTAACAACCCTAATCTCAGACAAAGCAAAATCAAAGACAGATCTAATTAAAAGAGATTAGGAAGGACACTACATCCTGCTAAAAGGCACCAAAACAATGAAGCAATATCATTGTTTAACATATATGCACCAAGTATTATGGCACGCAAATTCTTACAGGAGAGGTTAAGGGAGTTATAGGAAGAAATTGACAGCAAAACTATAATAGTGGGAGAACTCAACCTCCCCATCTCTGAAATTGATAAATCTAACCTCAAAATAAACAAGAAATAAGCTAAGGAGGTGAACAGAATTTTAGAAAAGGCAGATATGATAGACCTCTGGAGAAAACTGAAGGGACATAAAAAGGAATATACTTTTTACTCAATGGTACATGGCACATACTCAAAAATTGACCATGTACTAGGACATAAAAACCTCATAATCCAATGTAGAAAAGCAGACATAGTCAAAGCATCCTTTGTAGATCACGATGGAATGAAACTTATTTGTAATAAAGAACCATGAAAAAATAAGCTAAAAATTAATTGGAAACTAAATAATCTAATTCTAAAGAATGAATGGGCTAAAAAAAAATCATAGTAACAATAAATAACTTTATTCAAGAGAATGACAATAATGAGAAAACATATCAAAACTTATGGGATTCAGCTTCAGCAGTTCTTAGGGGAAGTTTTATGTCTCTAAATGCTTACATGAATAAAATAGAGAAAAAAGGAGATCAATGAATTGGGCATGTAACTGAAAAGGGTAGAAGAAGAACAAATTGAAAATCCCCAATAAATACCAAATTAGAAATACTGAAAATCAAAGGAGAGATTAATGAAATTGAAATCAAGAAAACTGTTGATTTAATAAATAAAAACTAGAGGTGGTTTTATGAATAAACCCATAAAATTGAAAAATATTTAGTCAATTTGATTTAAAGAAAAGAAAGGAGAAAATCAGATTACCAGTATCAAAAATGAAAGGGGGGTATTCACCTCTAAGGAAGATGAAATGAAAAAAATAATTAGGAATTATTTTGCCCAATTGGATGCCCATAAATTTAACAACTTTAGGGATAGGGATGAATATCAATAAAGATATAAATTGCCTAGGTTAGCAGAAGAGGAAATGAAATTCCTAAATAACCCCATCTCAGAAAAAAAAAATTGAGCAAGTCATCAAAGAACTCTCTAGGAAAAAATCTCCAGGGGCAGATGATTTTGTGTGTGAATTTTTTCAAACATTTAAAGAACAATTAATTCCTATACTTTATAGACTATTTGGGAAAATAGGTGAATAAGGTGTCCTACCAAATTCTTTTTATGGAACAAATATGGTACTAATACCCAAACCAGGAAGAGTCAAAACAGGAAGAAAATTATAAACCAATTTCCCTAATGAATACTGATGCAAAAATTTTAAATAAAATATTAGCAAAAAGACTGAAGCAATTTTCACAAGAATAATACACTATGACCAAGTAGGATTTATTGTAGGAATTCAAGGCTGGTTCAGTATTAGGAAAACTATCAGCATAATTGAACACATCAATGACAAAACTAGCAGGGACCATAAGATCACCT
Source organism: Trichosurus vulpecula (assembly GCF_011100635.1). Classification (NCBI taxonomy): domain Eukaryota; kingdom Metazoa; phylum Chordata; class Mammalia; order Diprotodontia; family Phalangeridae; genus Trichosurus; species Trichosurus vulpecula. The sequence continues at coordinate 253,098,010 of NC_050574.1, read as the reverse complement.
CGATAGATGCAGAAAAAGCCTTTGACAAAATACAACCCCCATTCTTATTAAAACACTACAAAGCATAGGAATAAATGGAGCCTTCCTTAAAATTATAAATGACATCTACCTAAAACCATCAATAAGCATTTTTTGTAATGGGGATAAGCTAGATGCATTCCCAATAAGATCAGGGGTGAAACAAAGATGTCCATTATCACCCCTACTATTCAATTTGGTACTAGAAATGTTAGCTGTAGCAATGAGGGAAGAAAAATAAATTGAAGGAATTAGAAAAGGCAAAGAAGAAATTAATTATCATTTTTTGCAGATTACATGATGATTTACTTAGAGAATCCTAGAGAATCAAGTAAAAAACTACTTGAAATAATAAACAACTTTAGCAAAGCTGCAGGATATAAAATAAACCCAAATAAATCCTCGGCATTTCTGCACATGACTAACGAAGCCCAACAGCAATAGATAGAAAGGGAAATTCCATTCAAAGTTACTATAGACACTATAAAATATTTGCTAGTCTATCTGCAAGACAAACCCAGGGACTATATGAACATAATTATGAAACACTTTTCAAGCAAATAAAGTCAGATCTAAATAAATGAAAAAAAAAATTAGATGCTAGTGGTTAGGTCAAGCGAATATAATAAAAATGACGATTTTACCTAAATTAATCTATCTATTCAGTGCCATATAAATTGAACTAGAAAAAAATATTTTGCAGAGCTGGATAAAATAATAACAAAATTCATCTGGAAGAACAAGGGGTCTAGAATATCTATGGAATTAATGAAAAGGAATGTTAGGGAAGAAGGCCTAGCCATACCAGATATTAAACTGTACTATAAAGCAGCAGTCCTCAAAACTACCTGCTACTGGGTAAGAAACAGAGTCGTGGAACAGTGGAATAGGATAGGTATACAAGATGCAGTAGTCAACAACTATGGCAATCTACTCTTTAATAAACCCAAAGAATCTAGCTTCTTGGCTAAGAATTCACTATTTTGCAAAAACTGCTGGGAAAATTGGAAAATGGTAGGGTAGAAACTGGGCATAGACCAAATCTTACACCATATACCAAATTAAAGTCAAAATGAGTTCATTATTTAGTAATAAAGGCTGATAGTATAAGCAATTTGGGAAAGGAAGGAATAGTTTACCTATTAGATTTATGGAAAAGCAAAGAATTCATAATGCAACAAGAGAAAGAGAGCATTACAAAATGCAAAATGGATAATTTTGATTATGTTAAATTGCATTGTTTTTATATGAAAAAGCTAATGCAACAAAGATTAGGAGGGAAGCCGAAAATTGAGAGAAAATCTTTACAACCAGTGTCTCTAATAAAGGCCTCATCTCTAAAATATACAGGGTACTGACCCAAATTTATGGGAATACAAGTCATTCCCCAATTGAGAAATTGTCAAAGGATATGAACAGGCAGTTTTCAGAGGAAGAATTTAAAGATATCTATAGGCATATGAAAAAATGCTCGAAATCACTACTGATTAGAGAAATGCAAATCAAAACAACTCTTAGATACCACATCTCTCCTGTCAGATTAGCAAAAATGAGAAAACGGGAAAATGATAAATGTTGGAGAGGATGCGGGAAAATTGGAACATTGTTACTTAGCTGGTAGAATTATGAACTGATCCAGCCATTCTGGAGAGCATTTTGGAACTATGCCTAAAGGGCTATAAAAATGTTCATACACTTTGACTCAGCAATACCACTTCTAGGGTTGTATCCTAAAGAGATCACACAAGTGGGAAAAGGAGCCATATGTACAAAAACATTTATAGTGGCTCTTTTTATAGTAGTGAAGAATTGGAAATCAAGGGGATGCCCATCAATTGGGGAATGACTGAACAAGCTCTGGTATATGAAGGTAATGGAATACTATTGTACTGTAAGAAATGGGCAAGATACAGACTTCATAATAACCTGGGAAAACCTACATGATATAATGCTAAGTGAATGGAGCAGACCCAGGAGAACATTATACACAACCACAGATATATGAATTCTGTGATGAATAACCCTGATAGACTTTGCTCCTCTCGGCAAGACAAGGAGCAAAGATATCTCCAAAGGACTCATGATGGAGAGAGTTATCTACATCCAGAGAAAGAACTATAGAGTCTGAATGCAGATTGAAGCAACAGTGTACTCTCCTTTTTTTCCATTTGTTTTTTTAACTCCTCTGCTTTTGTTTTTGATTTTGGTTTTTGGTTTTGTTTTGGTTTTGTTTCTTCTTTCTCATGATTCATTCCTTTACAACTTGACTATTGTATAAATAAGTTCAATGTGATGCTATTATGTAGAAGATATATCAGATCGCATGGCATCTTGGGGAGGAGGGGGCAGGGGGGATGAAAATCCAGAGCTCAAAATTATGTGGAACTGAGTGTTGTAAACTAAAAATAAAAAAATCTTAATTATTAAAAAATAAAATTAAATATATAATAAATTTATAATGTAAAAAAAATAGTGGATGCAGTCAGAATGGCTGTATGATTTTCTCCATGTTCATTCAGCAGAATATATATAGGTGAAAAGGCAACAGAGGGTGAGAATAACCCTTGACTCACAGGTGCTTGGGTATAATTGCTTATATAATAAAGGCATTAAGGATTCAAGAAAAAATGGCAGCATAGAGTTGAATTGGTTCCCCAGAGAGTCAAGATGGGGAGAAGAGAATTGATTAGCTAGTGTAACTATTGAGGGATCAAGGAATTGAAAGTCCTACTATAGAGCAAGAGTAGGCTTATATAAAAGAAGGGAGAGATAGAAAGAGAGCTAAAAAGCTGATAGATTATGTCTAGATTAAGGGATTTTAGAATTCTTGAACGTGGAGTTGGTGTATTTGTGAGTGTTGACAATATCAAGGATATGATAATCTTTGTGTGTGACTGAGATGGGTTTGAGTATTAGCTAATGGGAAGTGAACAGGTTGAGGAATTGAGTAGTCAGGGTATTTGAGGGAGAATCAATATCTATATTGAAATACCTTAGTATGAGGGTAGGAGTTGAGGAAGAGAGAAAAAATGTAAGCCAGTTATAACACTCATTGAGGAAGGAATGGGAATGATCTGGATGTCTATAGACAGCATCTACTGGGACTTTGATTGGATGATAAATATAAATAAAATAACTGTCAAAGGAAAAGAAGTTAATGAGTGATGGAAGAAGTGGAGGAACTTGGACGTGGTGATGAAGACCAAGAAGTATTCCAACTCACCTGCTAAATCAGTGAACTGATGAGAATGAGTAAAAGTGTAATGACTACTAAAAAGATGTAAGTGCTGGCTTTAGGTCAGATGGAAGATTACTGGACTGAAGAAGAATTTCCTCTTGTAACATTCTGTCCTCAGCTGTAGATGGACAGGTAGTACCACACACACTGTCTGTGGCTTCTTATCTGAGGAAGCTGGTTATAAAGTAGCAATAGTAAGTGGTAGTCTCCCTGAAAAGAAGAAAGATGCTAAGCATAGCCCCTACCAGCCTTCCCTTTGGGAATATGTTATGCTCATCAGAAGATTGAAAACTCAGGGTAATCCTTCCTATCTCAATACTTACCACACCTATTAGATTGCAAGCACTTGAGGGAATTGTCTAAATATAAAGCTATCTTTCTGTGCCCTGCAACACTTGGCACAGTGCCTGGTACATGGTAAGCACTTAGAAAATGTAGAATTGAATGAATTAGGGACTTTCTAGAGGATTTACTAATTAAACCTATCAAGTATTTTTGGACACTATTCATAGTTTACCCTGTCAGATGATATTGAGCATTTCAACTGCTCTCTTAATCTGGACCAGTATTACATCTAAGATCGCAATTATAGAGAATGGAAGACAATGAAAAAAAAAAAGATGACATAGCCTAAAAAGTTTTCAAAAATTGTTCTAAACCATATTTTATATTATAGTATTGGACTATCACATAAGATCAATGGACTCAAGGTGTCAAAGTATACAGAAGAAATCTATATCCAACTGGAAAGGTGTCACAAGCCTAGTGTAGGAACTTTCTTTGATTGTCATATTCCCTTATTGGGGTTAAAAAGAGGTCCTGGAAAATAGAAAGAGATAATCCAAATTGGATTATGAACTCTTTGCACTGATCACAGCGTCTGGGAAACAGTAGGTGCTTAATAAAATGCAAAAAAAAAATGTTTACGAAACAGTGACTTGGCTATCAAAGATTCAGTTAATAAACATTTATTAAGCACCTACTTTTTACCAGACACTGGGCTCAGTGCAAAGAGTTCATAATCCAATTTAAAAGATAAATATTTTATAATATTTAAGTTACAAACACATAGTTAAATCAATATGTTAAAAAGTTAAATAAAAGTGACAACATAAAATAATTCCAGACCATGACTAAAGAGATATTAGCATTAAATGATAAATACAGTTCACATTTACATTCCCCCTTTAGGTTACAGAGTACTTTTTTGCACTTGGTACAATGTATTGCATTTAATAAATTTTTGTTGAATTAAATAAATTAGATTGAAGAGGTGGGACTGGGCTGTGGATCTATGAGACAAAGAGAACAGTCTAAGTAGAGTCATAGTAATGTCTTCCAAGGTGTGTTTGGGGGACTGGACGTGGATCAAAAAGTACATATCCACTTGTTGGATTGCTTTTATTTTATTTATTTTTATTCTTAGTTTTTAGCATCTAATTCAAGGTGAATTTACAGAATGGAGACTAATATGTGGAAGACTAGCTCTTTGCATTCTTCTTTTCCAAGGCTTTTGCAACAAGGAGTGAGAATATTATACATTACACAAACTTAGATCAAAAAGTAAAGACATTCCTGACTTCTTGGCCTTCCCTCTCTCCCCTTCAATGGCATACCTGCCTTATAAGAGAAACTTAGATCTCTTAAAGGCAAGATGACCTGTAAAACAAACCACATAACCACTAACTCATTATTTTACTAGACTGTTACAGAGAATTCAAGACATATGGATTGTGGTCTTACATACACACACACACACACACACACACACACACACACACACATATACATATATACAATGTAGCTGAATACTACTTGTGAAAATGCTTGGAAAAAGGCATAATTTTTTTTTCAGTTTCCATAAGGGAATAAATTAGACTGATCATTCAACAGAGCATCATCTTGCACAGAATATGCATAATGAAAGTCTGTTCATTCTGAGATAATGTGCCTTAGTTATATTTGGGCAGCTATGTGGCACAGTGAATAGAGCACCAGCCCTGAAATCAGGAAGATGAGTTAAAATTCAGTTTCAGATACTTACTAGCAGTGTGACTCTGGCCCAGTCACTTAACCCTGTGTGCCTCATTTTCCTCATCTGTAAAATCAACTGGAAAAGGAAATGGCAAACCACTCCAGTATCTTTTCCAAGAAACCCCTAAGTGGGGTTGTGAAGTCAGACATGATTGAAATGGCTCTACAACAATAAAATAAAATTGTATTTAAAATGTGGTTGCTTGATCCAAAATCAACAAAAATGTAATCCAAGACTCCCTCTTATTTTAAGGTAAATAATAAATTTAAACTTAGGTATCGGTCTTTTAGATGCCAGAAGCTCCTTTAGACATTTTATCATACTGCTTAGAGCCATATTTATTGCTAAAATAATTGAAATCTTAAATTTGTAACATTTTTTTTCCTTTTGTTGAAATGATTTTCGGTAATAAGACAATGAGTAATAATGAGGTAGGCAACACATTTCTTTTACCTCCCTTGCATAGATCAATACCTTATTTTAGAACAAGGGCAGCTATTTTGCAAATAATCCTCTCAAATAGTGGCTGGCCCTTGGCAATTCTGACTAATATTCTTTTGGGTTAGTTGGCTCTGCTGAAATTTTAATGGAAAACAGAAACACACTGATGAACCTGATGAATGGATGACCCTAGAATGACATCTGCTATTGCTATTACAGAAAACCAATAGTAATACTTCACAAATTATTATATTTTAAAATCTTGAAATATTAGAGTAGTATTAGCACATCTTGAAAGCTCAAGCAGCTGCTTTACAATAAACTTTAAAAATCTAAGGCTTATTTATGTTTGCAATACAATTCTTTAATTTGATCTACCTAGTGACCTTTTATTTATGGTCCCTCCATAAAGGAAGGAATGGGAAGTATTTTATGGAGGGGAATGGGGGAATCTCACTTTAAGGAATTTTTAATGTAAAAGTTCAGGAAAAAATATCAGGGACAAAATTGTTGCTACTAAAGCTGCCAGAGCTAGTTTCTATTTTTAGCTTTCTGTGCTCATATCAATATTTAGACAGATGCCTGAACCCTAAGTGTTAATTCTTATGTTATTCAGATTATATTGCAAGGGATGTAATTTATAGGCACCTGACAGGAAGGTATAGGAAGAAACCTAAAGTAGAAGATCGCTTCTGCTCATAGGCTCCCTCAGGCAGAAACACATGAGCTCCAGAAGGTTAACAGGTGCCCTAAGTATGTCAAATATAATAGGCACTAAGATGACATTCCCATGCTGTGAAATGATGCTCTTATAGAAGTGACCGGTCAAGTTCTAAAGATTGTTTTTGAAATTCACTATTGAAAATTGTAACTGAAAGAGTTGTCCATAAAGGGTGTCCAAAAATCCATGTGCAATTTAAAGTTACAACTATTTCAATGATTTAACAACTATTTAATTTAAATTTCACACAGATTTTATGGACACCCTGTAATATATACATATAGATAGATAGATAGATAGATAGATAGATAGATAGATAGATAGACAGACATATATGTACATACATATATACATACATATACACACACACACACACACACACACACACACATATATATATATATATATATATATGTATATATATATATATATATATGTATAAAATATATTTTTTTTCCTTGAGGGGGGAAGTGTGAATCAAATATATCCAAAGGATAAGAACCCTTCTTTGCTAGAGCTAATAGAGGAGAAAGTACAAAGTATGCGTGCCTATATTCCCTATTAGTAATGAAGTAACATTCTGCTGCTCTACTTAGCATCTGAGTTCCATCCACACCATGGTTCTGAGGATGCTCCAAGCACTAAAAGTGCCAGGTCTGTGTATGCTAGGACTCTTCAGAACATAGTGGGAAACATGATAGATGACAATGATGCTGAATATGTGGACTGAGCGTTCCATGGATTGTGTTCATATTTCTATTTTCCAGAACATGCACAAAATATGAAATCATAATGCTGCTCATTCAAGATTTTTCATAATTACCTAATGATGCTATGGAAGGAACAGAGTACATTATCCCAAATGATTCTATTTTGTGGAAGTTTAGGATTTCTCAGTCACTAGAACTACTGATGCTTTACCAAATATATTCAAAGCCTTTACCCGATACTACCTTGCAGAAGTCATGTTATGTGACAAAGCCTTTGAGACTCTAGACTAGTTAAAAAGAACTGTAACAGTCAAATTTTGCATTGGATATTTTTATAAATGACAAAATATTTCAAAACTTATTTCTAAAAATAATCAAATTTAGAAAGTGAGATAAATATATATATGGCTAATATTCATTTTATAGTGTCATTTCAATCGCACTTTTAAAATTAACATCAAGTTTAATCTCTGAAGATGGCATTAAAATAAATGAAGCCTTTCCTGGTTCTCTCAATTTCTAGTGTCTCTTCCAACAATCAAATCTTCACCTCCTTACCAAGGTTACCTCATATCTGCTTTGCATGTGTTTTGCATATACTTATATATGTGCATATTTTCCCCCATTAGAATGTGATCTCCTTAAGAGCAGGGGATGTCTCACTTTTGTCTCCTCATCCTAAATGTCTAACAGAGTGTCTGTTATACAACAGGAGGTTAAAAATGGTTGCTGATTGATTATAATGTAACACATAATGAATACAAACTAACGTATGTAATGGCTTATAATATTTTACGTTAGTGCAAAAATAGAGAAAATGCTTTAGCACATACTTCAGACAGAAGATAACACAAAGATAGCCAGTTTAGTATTTGAAGAAGTTTATATAACAGAGGAAATACTCAAATATCCTGAAATATCCTGGATCAAGTACCACTAAACATGAATACTAGAGTATTTCAGTAACAGAATTAGTCAACTCCATTATTGCAGTTCAGTACATACAGAAAACATAATCAAATATTGGGCAGAGGTAGATTGACTGAAAATGAACAACAGGTTTGGAAAGCAGATGGAGAGTGATGTATTTGTTAATTTAATTAGTTGTTAGCAACCTAGAAATTTCTCTCCAAGAATTTTTGACTTGTCCAAAATTAGCAACCATCCTTCTTTTACTAGCAAACTAATTGTGGCAGAGAATAATTGCAAATGAAGTGTAATTCTTCAGTGAGATTGTCAGAAACATGGCATTTGGATAAAAATGAGTGGCATATTCAGACATAAAAAGAGTGAATGATATATAGAAAAAGATGTCACAAATTTGATTAATAATATACAAATGTTTGTAACATAAGTAGCTTAAAAAAACCACAATGACCCAAGTTCTTGGGTGTCTCAGGGAGTAAACTAGGCTTGAAGCAATTGAGGGACCACTGAAAGTTGCCTTAAGTCCTCAGATCTATATTTTACCAAGCAGAATGTGTTTACTGAACTTCTTATGTGTGACTCAGAGATACCAATGGAAGTACACAAAATATTTGTTTTGTTTTTGCCATAGTGTAATATTATAGGTGTGACAGTCTAGTTCAAGAGATTATAGCATATCATTTAATAAACTGAAATAGTAAAATTAAAAAGTTACCTTAATGACAGCCAAATTTACAAATCCACAAGCAGTGCTAATAAACACCAGATAAATTCCAACAGATTATTTTATGCACTCAATAAAAACCATCAGTATCAATAGGAACTAATAATTTGTGTTTTAAAGCAGCAACCATGAGTTTGCCATTTGGGCTAATAAAGTTTTGATTAAATAGAAATATTTAGTGAATTTGTAAATCAACATTGACATATAATGCACTGACATTGACTAATAATGCACTTCTATAAACCTTATTTTACTAAATCTTTTCCCCCAAAATCTGAGAATTAAATAACAAAAGTATTAATGTTACCATTTTGCAAGCAAGGAAATGAAAATTAAGGGTTGTAAAATTATTTTTGTACTGTCACCCAAGTAGTGTGCTGCAGAACCAGAAATTTAATCTGGGTTTTTGACCAATTCCAAATTCAATGCTCTTTTCATTTTGTATTTTAAGGCATTAAATATATAGTTGTAGAACCAAATATATGTTTTTTTTTCCACTAATACAGTGTAATAGCTCATCTACCACGTTTAGTGTTGAAGAATCATTTTGGGGTACTGAGAGGTCATAAGAGATGTCTATGCTCACATGGCTAATATGCATGCAAAGCCAGTTTTAAACCCAGGGCTTTATTTACTCTATTACTGGTCTTCTACCTTCTCTGTCAAGATAGCTCTCATTATGAAGATAATGGATTCTTAATAGTTTAAGTTTTCACCTGGAAAACAACTTTTTTAAGGGTCATCAGTACTTCAGTAAAAGATGTATATTCATTTTGTTGCAGCTAACAAATGGAACAGCACCAGCAAAATGAATCTCATTCTCATTCTTCAGAGATCAGGGAAGTCTTACAGTTATTGGTTTTAAACTTGTATTGTGTAAACAAGCAAAGCAGAGGTGCGAAGGAGGAGAATATAGATGTGTATAATCTAGGGAAAATGACAGCTGTGGCAGAAAGTGCAGTAGTTATTCTCTATCCCTTGTGACCAAGGTATCTCCACCTTCTGAAGACTGTAAAATACAGGTATACACACATGTATACAATATATATGTATATACATACACACATGCAAAGCATATTATTGCCCACCAAGAAAAAATAAATAAAAGTGAAATTATGTAAAAGAATATAAGAATTCAATTTAGTATCTTCTTTCTAAACAAAAAGACATATCAAAGAAAAGAAATATAAATTCAAATTCTAACCCTGAACTTCAAATAAGACTTTTTTTCTTGTTCACTTCCTGAGAAGAGTAATAAAGGGCATTTTAGAAAACACTTTGCCACAATAATTGGTATAGCTATTGACCAATTTAATAGGTCAAATTTCACCCATGAACATTATGACTGGTGTACATTAGCATCAAGTCTGAAATTATTCTGCTTCTGATTCTCTAAAACTGAATTTCTGTTTGTTCTGAGAGGCAGCCCTATCATGCCACATGGATAACAAAGCATTTTTAAAATTCTATTTTTGAATATCATACTAATTATGAATTCATTAAAATAAGACTGTAGTACAATATAAATGATGGCACTTTTTCCACAGGCAAAGTGAAAAGTTGAAGCAATTATATGGATTACTAAGGCCAGAGAATCTAGGAATGAGGAGAAACATACACTTTATTTTTTTTTCCTTTTTGGAGGTACTTATTTACAATTCTTGCTGATCATTAATAACTGTACCTGCTAAGTTTTTAGCAATTTTATTTTAACTATGTTTAGATTATATATAGCTTCCAAAATTTATTTAAAAAATAATGTAAAATGATTGATTATGGTGATAATGTTCCTTCATGCACATGAGAAAACTTTGATACATGAAAGACTTAAATTCAATTCATTCATCTTATACTTTTTTAGCTTTGAGATCCTTGGTAAATCAATTAAGTTGACATACTTCAAGCAACTTCCTAGTACTGGATCCATTCCAGGAATTCCTGATATTGTCAAGATCAGAAATTCTTTTAGTAAAAACAGTATCAAACCAAATGTAGAATACACTTTAAAATAAGTTGTACTTAAAATCAGAAGAGAAGCTCTATTTAGCATTATTTTTCAGTGCACGCATGTATATTTTTAAAAAAAATAATTTTAGATATTATTCCTTCTGATGATGAACAAATAAGAAATATTAGAAGAAAAGCTAGTCATGCAAAATTAACAAACTCATCATATTAGCCTAAAATTCTATGAAATACTGCATATTTATAACCCCTCCTCTCTGGAAAGAAGGTAACAACGTATATTTTCTACTTTCTTCCAGTGGCACCACCTATATAAAAAGAAGGAAATACAGTCTTTGGAATATGAAAAATGATAAAATATTTGAAGTCTAATTCTTGCTCTTTAAACTTTGCAATCAATTAAACACTGGCTACTTTTTGTGGAATTGAAAATTAAGGAAGTAGGAATAGGAAAAGTGAATATCAAGTGTTAATAACTTCTGATACATTTGGGGACAGAAATAAATCACACAAACCTTATTTTTGTGACTTTCTGATTTCTTACAATTGTGTCTATTTAGCCTCTTTGTTGTATAAAACTGATCACTCCAGACAGATTCACAAAACATTGTATCCTATTTTCCCCATGACATCAAAAGCTTTCAAGCTTATAATTCTTCCTTTTCAGCACATAAAAACACCTGCTTCTATGTTAGTATTTTTTTTCTTTCATTCCCTTGTCAAACAAGTTAGTAGAAGAAGGATGTTCCTTCACTATTTCTAAAATCCTCATCTGGTGACCTTAGATGTTGGGAAGCCTAAGGCCATCTATTCGCATATTCTGCTGCCAAAGATGTGGACAGATTGAAGATAAAACTAAATAGCTCATTTCTCTTTACTTTATCAAAAGAGTTTATAAAATATAAAAGCCCAAACCTAATAATGCCTCAGAGGGAGGTTTCAAATAAGGACCACAGAGACTGAAAATACCAGTCCATGAATAAAGGCGAATTAATTAACTAAAATCCTACTATTCATTCATATAAAAACAAAAAGTCACATGTGTTTTATGAACTTCATATCCAATTTTGTAATTGAATGGCCACAGTTGCCTTAAGGAAATAACAAAACAAATCTTTCTTTACATTATTTTGCTAATTATCATTTTTTTGATTTAATCAAATTGTTTCAGAGGAGGTATTTTTCATTGCTTGTCTGGGACAGTACATAAAATTTTGCATTCATCTGAATGAAGACATCATAAAGACTAAAACACTGGGCTATTGGGAAAAATAAATGCTAGACCAGCTTACTTGAACAAAATCTTCACATCAAACTACTTGAACGAATGAAATCATGTCATTTTTGAAATCTTTAAGATAATATTGATACTTAGAGTATGTTTGGTTGATAACTTCTCCCTTTAAGATGCAGTTCTTTCTGGATTTGTCTCTAACCTCATTGTCACCCACTGAACTTTGTCTTTTAGCAAAAAATGTTGAGCAAAAATCAACCCAACAACCAAAAAACACAGTAACCCTGTTCCATAGCATTTATAACACTGTTCCATCCTATTCTCCTCCCTATCCAGTGAAAGAGGAAATGCATATAATTTCATTTTTTCTAGCATCTAAGATTTCTATAATTGCTTTTCTCCTCCTCCTCCACCTCCTCCTCCTCCTCCTCCTCCTCCTCCTCCTCCTCCTCCTCCACCTCCTCCTCCTCCTCCTCCTCCTCCTCCTCCTCCTCCTCCTCCACCTCCTCCTCCACCTCCTCCTCCTCCTCCTCCTCCTCCTCCTCCTCCTCCTCCTCCTCCTCCTCCTCCTCCTCCTCCTCTTCTTCTTCTTCTTTGTCTTTCTTCTTCATCGTCTTCCTTCTTCTTCTTCTTCTTCTTCTTCTTCTTCTTCATCTTCCTTCTTCTTCTTCTTCTTGTTCTTCTTCTTCGTCTTCATTCTTCTTCTTCGTCTTCTTCATCTTCCTCTTTCTTCTTCTTCTTTTTCTTCTTCTTCTCCTTCTCCTTCTCCTACTGCTTCTCCCTCTCCTCCTTCTTTTCTTCTTCTCCTCCTCCTCCTGTGTTTCTTTTCCTTTCTCCTCCTTTTTTTTCTTCTTTAGCAGTTTGAAGATATCATCACAATCTCATTTTCTGTTCATGTGAAAGCCTTGCCAGTCAACATGAGTCCATAGTCCCATACAGCAACCACTCGGGACAGCTAGGTGATACAGGGGATAGAATACTAGGTCTGGACTCAGGAAGCCCTGAGTTCAAATGTGACCTCAGACTCCTATTAGCTGTGTGATCCTGGGTGAGTCACTTAACCTCTGTTTGTTTCAGTTTCCTCATCTATAAAATAAGGATAATAATAGCACCTACCTCCCAGAGCTGTAATGAATGACAATGAGATAATAATTTTAAAAGCACTTAATAGAGTGCCTGGTACATAGTAAGCATTATATAAATGTATTATTATACTTATTATTAATCACTCATCCTCTTGCAGATGACCTGGTTACCAAAGAACCAAAATCAAGAGAATGGCAAGCTAAACAATGTGATACAGAGCAGAAAGACATGAAGAAATGTGCAGCCACTGGATCTTTGCAAAAGATACAAATCTATTTCCCCAGATTAGGGGTTCCTAACCTGAATTCTGTGACCTTTTTAAAAAATATTTTGGCAACTGTTTTTCAATGTAATTGGTTTCTTTTGTGATCTTATTAATTTTGCTTAAGAACAGAAACACACTCCTGAAAAAATGATTCATAGGTTTCACCTGACTGCCAAAATTATCCAAGACAAAATTCAAGAATTCTTGTCTTGGAGACTGGTTCTTGCCTTTTAAAATGATGAGAAAAGAAGTCAGATTGCAAATTTCTGAAGAATGAGGAAATGGTGAGGAAGTAAAGACAAGATGGAATAAACAACTTCTTCCAGAAGTTTAATAGCAAAATATCATAAAGATAAAAGAAGCTAGCTGGAGAAAATACCAAGGGAAAATAAGGGTTGTTTTTTTTTAATTATTATTTTTAATGATGGTGAATGGAAGAATGCATATCATAGGCTAATTGTCACTATAACAGACATGTTTAACCCAAAAGAGAGGCAATTATAAAAGGTAAGCCCCAATAAGTATAAAATCTATGACCTTTTCTAAATGAAAGAAGGAAAAAATGAATTGGTACATAAAGAGGTGTTAAGGAGTTGAGGGAGGAGGTTAAAGAATTTCATGTCAGATATCCCCTGTCTTCTGAGGAAAAAAAATAGAAGTTAAGTTTATTTACTGAGAATGACACTGGGGAAGAACATAAAATTGATGGTTTTAGAAAATAAAAAGGTTACACAAGTTGCTTTGAGAAATGGAATAAGAAGTGAACAAGAGAAGGATAAAACTTGAAGTGCAACATTGAGGGCCAAGTTGAGGTTAGAGAACATGAATGTACAGTTGATTCAGTCAACAAAACCTACTGGTTTATTCCAGCAGGAATAGGAGGCAAGAAAGTGAATTATACCCTCCCAGGTTTACATGCTTCAGAGAGCAAAAGATCAAGGGGAGAGAAAGTCAATGAGTGGGGGAAAACTTATTATTGGGTCAATACGGGAAAGTGAAGAAGTAAGCCTATAGCTGAAATAATAGCAAGGAAAAGTGAGGAAAAATTGAAAACTGTCATTTATCACTATGCAATTAGATGCACAGCTCACTGTCTACCTCTTCATTTTGTCTAAGACATAGGTAATGATCACCACCTCCATGTGCTGCTTGTGGTAGACTATATGGCATAAGACACAATTCAAAATAGATAAATGTATGATAACATATGAATAATCACCTAGTAATTTCATATTTGCTTAGGATGATTGAGGCCATTTTAGCAAATTTTTTTTTCACATGTTCACATATTTGGAACTGAAAGAGATATTAGAGGTTATCTAGTCTAATCTTCCATTTTATGATAAGGAAACTGAAGCCCTGAGAGGTATAGTAGCTTCTCTAAGGTGGCAAAGGCAAATGGGATTTGTAACCAGGTCTTCCTGTCCAGAAGAAACAGCTGATGAAACAAAAGGCAATACCTTAAAAAAAAATTCTGCCCCTCAGGTAGTTATATAAGATTATGTCTGGTTGTATTTATTTGTATACATTGCATTGAAGCTTACTAAAAATGAAGACTGTATGGTTTTTAATCATTGTACTTTTTAATATTCCAGAAAAATAAATTAAATTAAGATTGAAATTAGTCAACCAAAAAACAGATGAGTCATGGGCCACACTGAATAAAACTATATAAATGGCATATAACAATGAATTCAACTAAACAGTTAGGGAAAATCTTAAGTACTTAATAACATCTCAGTTGGAATTATGATGATCAAAAAAAATCAATATTCAGGAGAAATAATTTATCTTTATTTAATTTAAAATTTGAAAACTTAGGAACACCCAAGAAATTAAGTCTATTAATTTAATTTTCGACATAAATATATCCTATTAAGATCCAAATTAGTAAACCAATTGGTAATGGATCAAAATAATCAATGTGGGAAACAAATGCATTGAATAAATAACCACAGTGATATAAAAAGATCTATATGTATGCAAGCCAATTAAATATGAAAATTGATACCATAATAGTATTTAAATTTTTCAAAAATATTTTAAAATTTGAAATTATTGATGTTTCCCTCTATTCTAAAAATAAGTAAAATAATAAAGATTGCTTTCTTTCACTTTTGTCAACTGTGTTATTGTTGTACCAGAAGCGAGTGAGACACACCACAGAGTATAAGTTTTAAGTGGAAAATTTATTAGCTGGCGGCCATCGGGGTACGGCACCACAAATCAATGGCAAATGTGTTGGGGTGATGACTTGGCTTATATAGGATATGGGGGTACAGAGTAGGGGGGAAGAGGAACAAAGGTCCTGGCTGATCAAAAGATTCAGTCAGGTTATCGTACTAGTGGGATAATCTCATTTACATTCCTTGGTGGAGTCACAGAGTCCCAGGGATATCTCCCAGGAAGGGTCTATCAAGTTATCTCTCAGTGGGATGGTCCTATCTATTGACATTCCAGGAAGGAACCAAGGAGTCTCAGGGATATCTGCTAGACAGGATCTGCCAGGTTATCTCTCAGTGTGATGGTCCTATCTATTGACATTTCAGGAAGGAGCCATGGAGTCCCAGGGGGTTTGCTAAATACCAAAGATATCTGAATCCATTCTTTCTGGGGGGGCTTGTCAGTAAAGGGGTTCCTAATTTTCCTTGTATTACATTATCATAGAAGGAAAAATTAGTTTCCATTCTTTTCATATTGATGCTACAATTTCAGCCATCCAAGGCCTACATTATTATACTATACTTCTTGTCCTATTATTAGGAGTCAGTGATTATATCTGTGAGCTTTGGTTGGGGTGATTAGGGTGACCAAGGAATTCCTGTAGGTTGTTTTTGAAAATATTTTATAGAATCCAGTGGAAGAGAGTTTTTTAAAAAAATGAAAGTTGCTTATCTACCTAACAAAGTTAAATTTTCAAAAGTCAAAAAATGTACAAAAATAAAAGAAAATAAATAACCCAATTCATGTTAGTTCCTAGGAGAAAAAAAGAGAGAGAACTGAATGTCTGAATTCACTAGCCTTGCAAGATTGGAATGATTCCCAAGACAAATTGTGCACCCACATAAATATCACAGGCTTACATAATCATAGAATTTCATGTGCAGCCACATAAATATCACAGGCTCACGTAATCATAGAATTTCAGATGGAAGATGAATACCAGCATATTCCATTAAGTTCCAAAGAGCCCATTCCTTCACATGACCCATTGTAATTTAAGCTAGCTCTAATTGTTAAAAACAAACAAATAAGTGTTTTTCCACAAATAAAGCCTGTTTTTTCTCATTAAAATTCTACTCATTGCTCCCAGATTTTCTTTCTAAACCCAAGCAAACATAGCCTAAACGCTCTTCACAGCCCTTTGAAGACAGTTATGATGCTCCCCAAAAACTTCACTTTAAGTGTCTTTAATAAATATTCCTTCAAGGGGAAGACTTTTTTTTTTTAATTTCTCTCCATTTAACTTGCATTGGTAATTCTTTATTTGACCCACTAAAAAGTACTTGAAAACAATTTGTTCACTTTTTTCCCTCTAAAGTTAAATTTTCTAACAGAGAATTCTGGGAATATGGCAGAGTAGGTCAGAAAATTCCAAGCTCTCAAGATTTTCCCCCAAAAGAATTAAAATAGCACCTTAGAGCAAACAAAGTATGGAAGAGACAAAGAAGAATAGGGGCCCAACGATGGTATTCCTGGGACAATTTGAGAAGATGGGAATAAAAATCCCAGGATGAGGTTTTGTCCCTTAGAGGAATAAACACCTCCAGACTAGCTTCTGGTTTTTCAACAACAAGCAGCAAGCTGTGTAAACAACAGGTCCACAAGTCTTAGGGTTAGTTGGTTTGAGAGGCTGCCTCTGACCTAGCCACAGGAACATTTTACCCTGGGGTGGAGAGGGGAGTTGGGCATTTGAACCCAGGAAGATTGATGAAAGCTCTGCTGATGAGGAATGCCAGACCCATCTGTGCTGGGAATAGTGGTGGGGGTGAGAGGGAACTAGTGTGGGCCTGGTGAGTTCAGGAGCAGTGGGGCAGAAAGCTCCACTATGGGAACTTACAGGAGGTTGGAGGTTTGGCTTTGGTTCCAGGCTAGAGGGGGGAACTGAAGATATGGGGCAAGAGGCACAATTTCCCATACCCTCAGGCTAGAGGTGATTACAAAAGTCAAGGTATTAAAACAAAAAAATGCACAGGCAAAGGAGAAAGAATCCAACCATATAAAGTTATTGCAGGAATAGAGGCGACTAGGATTCATCTCCAAAGGAGGATATTAAAGTAAAGAAATGCCCAAAGAGTAATGTCAAATGGTCACTTCCCCCAAAAGAATCTAGAGAAGATCTTAAAAAAGACTTTAAAAATCAAATAACAGAGATGGAGGAAAAACTAAAAAAAAAAATAATAATCCAAAAAAACCAAGAAGGTTATGAAAGGAAAGTCAACCAATTAGAAAAGGAGATCCAGAATCTTCAGAAGGAAATTGACACCTTGAAAATTAGAATTGGGCAAAGTGAAGCCAGCAAAATTATGAGAGATCAAGAAATAGTTAAACGAAATATGAATAATGAAAAAAAGAAGAGAAAGTGAAACATCTTGTAACAAAAACAATAGATTTGGAGAATAGACCAAGAAGAGAAGATATAAAAATAATCAGACTAACTGAAAGTTATGATGAAAAAAATAATCTTGATATAATAATACAATAAATAATTAAAGAAAATTATCCTGAAGCATTAGAACAAGGCAGGGAAGTACAAATAGAGAAAATCCGTTGATCACCACTTAAAAAGAGATCCTATGAGGAAAATTCATAGAAATGTCATAGTCAAATACCAAAACCCCCAGCTCAAGGATAAAATATTAATAGCATTAAGATTAAAACAATTTAAGTGTGATGGTGTGACAATTAGAATTATACAAGACCTAGGAGCAGAGACATTAAACGACTGCAGGTCTTGGAACACAACATATCAAAAAGCAAAAGAGCTGGGGCTCTGGCCAAAAATATCATACCTTGCAAAGCTAAATATTATCCTGAATGAAAATAATGGACAGTTCATAAACCCTCAGACTTTCAAGACATTTTTTTAAAAAAAATATTAAATTAATAGGAGAATCTACATAAAAGCACCAAAAGAAATATAAGGTACATACAAAAGAGTGATTATAAGTGATTCATGAGGACAGACTGTTTATATATGTAAAATGTAAAATATATGTCTAAGATTCTTATTAATAATTGGCAAGCTCATACAATTGGGGTTAACCTGACTATGATATGAATTTAAAAATAAAACCATTTAGGAACACCTAAAAAAAGTAATTATTTTATACAAATGAAGTGCAAGAGGAAGAATGGATATGGAGGAATTAGATGAGGGAGGAGGGGTAGTAGTTCTAGTAACCTACTTTCATCTGAAATGGGTTTAAGAGGGAACAATAAATATATGTTTAGAAGAGTATAAAAGTCTTCTAAATTTGAAAGAAATGAAATGGAAGGGGAATGGGGAGAGGGCAGAGGAAAAAGGATGGATTTTTAGTGGGAAGAACGAGGGACTAGGTAAAATGGTGGTATAGAAGGGTGTTTAGATTTATGGGAATGAGAGGATAGGGGAGGGATTTTTGGAGGGGGATAGGCAAGTAATAGGAGGCAAGATAGTAGGTAAAAGTAAAGTAAAGGAGTCAGAAGAGATAGGAAACAAGAGATATGCACAAGAATAAAACAAAGATCAGGAGTAGAGTATTCTGGGCAAGTACATGTGCACATATGTATGCACATATGTATATGTGTGTGTATATATCTCTAGCTATAGAGAAACTTCTAAACTTTATTGTAGCCTTCTTCGGGGGTGGGGGCAAGGAAAAAAAAAATAAAGTAAAAAATTGCACAGCACAGAAAACAGAAAACTCACAAGGAAGCAAAGAAAAGATGGACAATTCTCAACACAATCTGTATTATTTATCATACAGGTTTTCTTGAAATGAAAATTTATTGTTATATACTTTCAATTCTCTCTTGTGTTATACTATGCACAGGATATGCTTTTTTTCTTTCTTATTTTGTATTTAATTTAAATATTTAAGTTTAAGATATGTTTTGTTTCTTTTCTCTATTCTGTATTTGTGTTCTGGCACTTGAGCTCAAAAATAATTTAAAAACTAAAGTTAAATTTTCTTTTAAAGTAAGATTTCAGAGAACTTAAGTGCTTTCTATCTTTCCACTCCAAACTTTAGTTATTTTCTGTTGCTTTTTTGACTATTAGTTTTCTTCTTAAATAAAAGAGCAGGTAACACTGGGTTCCCTGAGATTTTACAGAATTTCTAAGAATATTTTTCTAAATATTTGTGTTGTGAGACATATGGTCCTCTAATTAATATTAATGTAGGGACATTGGTGCCATTTAAGCTGCCAAAAATGCTAAACAGATAGGACTATTTTGTGGCAGAAAAGTGTACATAATAACATTAGCATTTAGAATGAAAGTTTTTATTCATTTTTGAGTCATGGGCCCATTTGACAGTGTGGTAAAGCCTATAGATCTCCTCTCAAAATTATTCTAATACATAATATATATGTGATTGGTATAGACAAACCCAGGGGCTATATGAACATAGTTATGAAACAGTTTTCACATGAACAAATTCAAACCTAAATAAATGGAAAAAACATCAGTTGCTCATGGTTAGGCTGAGCTAACATAATGAAAATGACAATTTTACCTAAATTTATCTATTCAGTGCCATACAAATTGAACTACCAAAAAACTATTTTACAGAGCTGGATAAAATAATAACAAAATTCAACTGGAAGAACAAGAGGTCTAGAATATCTAGGGTATTAATGAAAAGACATGTTAGAGAAGGTGGCCTAGCCATACCAGATATTAAACTGAACTATAGAGAAGCAGTCGTCAAAACTACCTGTTACTGGCTAAGAAAGAGTTGTGGATAAGTGGAATAGGATAGGTACACAAGATGGAGAAGTCAACAACTATAGCAATCTACTCTTTGATAAACCCAAAGAGGCCAGCTTCTGGGCTAAGAATTCACTATTTCACAAGAACTGCTGGGAAAATTGGAAAATGGTAGGGCAGAAACGGGGCATAGACGAAGATCTTACACTATATACCAAATTAAAGTCAAAATGCGTTCATGACATGTTGCCAATGCAACAAAGATTAGGAGGGAAGCAGAAAATAGGGAGAAAATCTTTACATCTAGTGTCTCTAACAAAGGCCTCATTTCTAAAATATACGGGGAACTGAGCCAAATATACAGGAATACAAGTCATTCCCCAATTGAGAAATGGTCAAAGGGTATGAACGGGCAGTTTTCAGAGGAAGAAATTAAAGGTATATATATATATATAGGCTTATGAAAAAATGCACGAAATCACTAATGATTAGAGAAGTGCAAATCAAAACTACTCTTAGAAACCACATCTCTCTTGTCAGACTGGTTAAAATGAGAAAACAGGAGGATCATAAATGCTGGAGAGGATGGGGGAAAATTGGAACATTGTTACATTGCTGGTGGAGTTGTGAACTGATCCAGCCCTTCTGGAGAACAATTTGGAACTATGCCCAAAGGGCTATAAAAATGTTTATTCCCTTTGACCCAGAAATACCACTTCCAGGGTTGTATCCCAAAGAGATCACACAAGTGGGAAAAGGATCCATACGTACAAAAACATTTATAGCAGCTCTTTTTGTAGTAGCTGAGAATTGGAAATCATAGGGATGCCCATCAATTGGGGAATGGCTGAACAAGCTGTGGTATATGAAGGTAATGGAATACTATTGTGCTATAAGAAATAAAATCATATGGACTTCATAACAAACTGGGAAAACCTACACAACATAATGCTGAGTGAGCAGAGCAGAGCCAGGAGAACGTTATACACAACCACAGATATATGGATTCTGTGAGGACTAACCCTGACAGACTTTGCTCTTCTCAGCAACACAAGGTGCAAAGACAATTCCAAAGGACTCACAATGGAAAATGCTATCTACATCCAGAGAAAGAACTATGAAGTATGAATGCAGATTGAGGCATGCTTCAGGCTTGCCTTCCCCGCCCTTTTTTGCCTCTTTTGTTTTTGTTTTTCGGTTTCGGTTTTGTTGGTTCTGTTTCTTCTTTCTCATGATTCATTCCATTCGTCATAATTCTTCTCCATAACTTGACTAGTGTGTAAATTAATTCAATGTGAAGTTGTACGTGTAAGTTATATGGGATTCCATGCCGTCTTGGGGAGGGAGGGAGGGAGGGAGGGAAGAACATCTGGAACTCAAAATCATGTAGAAATGAGTGTTGTAAACTAAAAAAAAATTAAAATAAAAATAAAATAATTGTGTTAATACATAAAATATATGTGATTGATATAAAAACACATGTATGTCATATGTATGATATATATGTATATATATATATATATGACTATAAAGGAAATGTGTGTGTGATTACAAAGGAAATGAATTATATTGAACTTTTTAATTTATTTATTTATTTTTAGTTTACCACACACGGTTCTACATAATTTTGAGTTCCAGATTTTCTCCCCTCCCTCCCCCCTCCCACCCCAAGATGGCCTGGAATCTCATATAACTACCATGTATAACTTCACATTGAATTAATTTATACACTAGTCAAGTTGTGGAGAAGAATTATGACCAATGGAATGAATCATGAGAAAGAAGAGACATAACCAAAAAAACAAACAAACAAATAAACAAACAAAAAAACAAAACCAAAAACAAAAGAGAAGCAAAAAAGGCAAGCATGTATTGCGCCTCAATCTGTATTCAAACTTCACAGTTCTTTCTCTGAATGAAGACAGCATTCTCCATCGTGAGTCCCCTGGAGTTGTCCTTGCACCTTACGTTGCTGAGAAGAGTGAAGTATGTCAGGGTTGGTCCTCACATAATCCATATATCTGTGGTTGTGTACAATGTTCTCCTGGCTCTGCTCCGCTCACTTCCAATCTCCCCACATCCTTTCCAGCATTTATCATTTTCCTGTTTTGAGAAAAAGACACAGATAGAAATCATAACCCTGAACGTGCAGGGGATGAACATTCTCACAAAACAGAAGCAGATAGCAGAATGGATTAAAAATCATAATCCTACAATATGCTGTTTACAAGAAACGCATCTGAAACAGGGGGATACACATAGGGTTAAGGTAAAAGGCTGGAGTAAAATATATTGTGCCTCAGCTAAAGTAAAAAAAGCAGGTGTAGCAATCCTAATCTCAGACAAAGCAAAAGTAAAGATAGATCTAATTAAAAGAGATAAGGAAGGACATTATATCCTGCTAAAAGGCACCATAAACAATGAAGCAATATCATTGCTTAACATATATGCACCAAGTGGTAAGGCATACAAATTCTTAGAGGAGAGGTTAAGGGAGTTACAGGAAGAAATAGACAGCAAAACTATAATATTGGGAAACCTCAACCTCCCCCTTTCTGAACTTGATAAATCTAACCTCAAAATAAATAAGAAAAAAGTTAAGGGGGTAAACAGAATTTTAGAAAAGGCACATATGATAGACCTCTGGAGAAAACTGAACGGGGATAAAAAGGAAGATACTTTCTTCTCAAAAGTACATGGCACATACTCAAAAATTGACCATGTACTAGGGCATAAAAACCTCACAATTCAGTGCAGAAAAGCAGAAGTAGTCAATGCATCCTTTTCAGATCATGATGCAATAAGAATCATTTTTAATAAAGTACCATGGAAAAATAAGCTAAAAACTAATTGGAAACTAAATAATTTAATTCTAAAGAGTGAGTGGGCCAAAGATCAAATCAGAGAAACAATTAATAATTTCATTCAAGAGAATGACAATAATGAAACAACATACCAAAACTTATGGGATGCAGCAAAAGCAGTTCTTAGGGGAAGTTTTATATCTCTAAATGCCTACATGAATAAAATAGCGAAAGAGGAGATCAATGATCTGGGCAGACAGCTGAAAAAGCTAGAAAAAGAGCAAATTGAAAACCCCCAATTAAATACCAAATTAGAAATACTGAAAATCAAAGGAGAGATTAATAAAATTGAAACCAAGAAAACTATTGAATTAATAAATAAAACAAAGAGCTGGTTTTATGAAAAAACCAATAAAATTGACAAACCTTTGGCCAATTTGATTAAAAAAAGAAAGAAGAAAATCAAATTACCAGTATCAAAATGAAAAGGGTGAGGTCACCTCTAATGAAGAGGAAATCAAAACAATAATTAGGAATTATTTTGCCCAACTGTATGCCCATAAATTTGACAGCCTTAGAGATATGGATGAATATCTACAAAAACATAAACTGCCCAGACTAACAGAGAAGGAAGTGAAATTTCTTAATGACCCCATATCAGAAAAAGAAATTGAGCAGGCCATCAACGAACTCCCTAGGAAAAAATCTCCAGGGCCAGATGGTTTTACATGTGAATTCTATCAAACATTTAAAGAACAACTAATTCCAATACTTTGTAGACTATTTGGGAAAATATGTGAAGAAGGAGTCCTACCAAATTCTTTTTATGACACAAATATGGTACTAATACCCAAACCAGGTAGAGTTAAAACAGAGAAAGAAAATTATAGACCAATTTCTCTAATGAATATTGATGCAAAAATTTTAAATAAAATATTAGCAAAACGATTGCAGCAACGCATTACGAGAATAATACACCATGACCAGGTAGGATTTATTCCAGGAATGCAAGGCTGGTTCAATATTAGGAAAACTATTAGCATAATTGACCATATCAACAACAAAACTAGCAGAAACCATATGATCATCTCAATAGACGCAGAAAAAGCCTTTGACAAAGTACAACACCCATTCCTATTAAAAACACTAGAAAGCATAGGAATAAGGGGAACCTTCCTCAAAATTATAAATAGCATCTACATAAAACTATCAACAAGCATTATTTGTAATGGGGATAAACTAGATGCATTCCCAATAAGATCAGGGGTGAAACAAGGATGTCCATTATCATCCCTATTATTCAATTTGGTTCTAGAAATATTAGCTGTAGCAATAAGAGAAGAAAAAGAAATTGAAGGAATTAGAATAGGAAAAGAAGAAACTAAATTATCACTGTTTGCAGATGATATGATGATTTATCTAGAGAATCCTAGAGAATCAAGTAAAAAAACTACTTGAAATAATAAACAACTTTAGCAAAGTTGCAGGATATAAAATAAACCCACATAAATCCTCAGCATTCCTATACATTACTGACAAAGCCCAACAGCAAGAGATAGAAAGAGAAATTCCATTCAAAGTTACTGAAGGCACTATAAAATATTTGGGAGTCTATTTGCCAAGGCAAACCCAGGGCCTATATGAACATAACTATGACACACTTTTCACGCGAATAAAATCAGATCTAAATAAATGGAGAAATATCACTTGCTCATGGTTAGGCCGAGCTAATATAATAAAAATGACAATTCTACCTAAATTAATCTATCTATTCAGTGCCATACCAATCGAACTACCAAAAAATTTTTTACTGAGCTGGACAAAATAATAACAAAATTCATTTGGAAAAACAAGAGGTCTAGAGTATCTAGGATATTAATGAAAAGACATGCTAGAGATGGTGGTTTAGCCACACCAGATATTAAACTGTACTACACAGCAGCAGTCATCAAAACTGCCTGGTACTGGTTAAGAAACAGGGGTGTGGATCAGTGGAATAGGATAGGTACACAAGTAGGTGAAATCAACAAGTCTAGCAATCTACTCTTTGATAAACCCAAAGAAGCCAGTTTCTGGGCTAATAATTCACTATTTCACAAAAACTGTTGGGAAAATTGGAAAATGGTAGGGCAAAAACTGGGCATAGACCAATATCTTACACCATATACCAAAATAACGTCAAAATGGGTTCATGATTTAGGAGTAAAAGTTGATACTCTAAGTAACTTGGGAAAGCAAGGAATAGTTTACTTATCAGATTTGTGGAAAAGTAAAGAATTCATGACCCAACAAGAGATAGAGAGCATTACAAAATGCAAAATGGATAATTTTGATTATGTCAAATTGAAATGTTTTTGTACAAAGAAAGCAAATGCAACAAGAATTAGGAGGGAAGCAGAAAATTGGGAGAAAATCTTTGCAACTAGTATCTCTGATAAAGGCCTCACCTCTAAAATATACAGGGAGCTGAGCCAAATATATAGGAATACAAGCCATTCCCCAATTGAGAAATGGTCAAAGGATATGAACAGGCAGTTTTCAGAGGAAGAAATTAAAGCTATTTACAGGCATACGAAAAAATGCTCTGGATCGCTGCTGATTAGAGAAATGCAAATCAAAACAACTCTTAGATACCACATCTCTCCTGTCAGATTGGCTAAAATAACAAATCAGGAGAATGATAAATGCTGGAAAGGATGTGGGGAAATTGGAACATTGTTGCATTGCTGGTGGAGTTGTGAGCTGATCCAGCCATTTTGGAGGGCGGTGTGGAACTATGCCCAAAGGGCTATAGAAATGTTCATACCCTTTGACCCAGTAATACCACTTCTAGGGTTGTATCCCAAAGAAATCACGCAAGCGGGAAAAGGACCCATATGTACAAGAATATTTATAGCAGCTCTCTTTGTGGTAGCCAAGAATTGGAAAGCAAAGGGATGCCCATCAATTGGGGAATGGCTGAACAAGCTGTGGTATATGAAGGTGATGGAATACTATTGTGCCATAAGAAATGGGGATGATGCAGACTTCATAACAACCTGGAAAAACCTACACGACATAATGCTGAGTGAGCGGAGCAGAGCCAGGAGAACGTTGTGCACAGCCACAGATATGTGGATTCCGTGAGGACCAACCCTGACATACTGCGCTTCTTTCAGCAACCTAAAGGGGCAAGGACAATTCCAGGGGACTCACGATGGAGAATGCTACCTTCATTCAGAGAAAGAACTGAGAAGTTTGAATACAGACTGAGGCACACTACATGCTCGCCTTTTCTGCTTCTCTTTTGTTTTTGTTTTTGTGGTTTTTTTTTTCTTGTTTGTTTTGTTTTTTTTTTTTTTTTTGGTTCTGTTTCTTCTTTCTCGTGATTCATTCCATTGGTCAAAATTCTTCTCTACGACTTGACTAGAGCATAAATTAATTCAATGCGAAGTTATACATGACAGTTATATGAGACTTCATGCCGTCTTGGGGAGGGAGGGGGGAGGGAGGGGAGAAAAACTGGAACTCAAAACTATGTAGAACCGTGTGTGGTAAACTAAAAATAAATAAAACACCTTTAAAAAAAAAAAAGAAATGAGGCCTTTAATTTTAAAAATAATTTTAGAAACAACTTTATAAATTCTCATTTAAGGACCCGTGACTTAGCTAAGTCTTATGTTTTTGACCCTAGGTGATCTCATCACCTCAAACCACCAAGATGCCTTTATAAATGTGTTCAGTGGAGCCCTCAAAACAGAGAATTCAACAATCATGCATTTATTTATTATGACTAGGTAGAAGGCATTGTTTTAGGTTCTAAGTATACAAAGACAACAATGTAGTATTTCTTGACCTCAGGGACTACATTCTACATTTTATATAATTAAATTATGAAAATGATTTATGTGAAAGCATCAATTCATTAGAGTTTTATATACTTGGGTAATCCAATTTTTTTCTTTTTTTTTTCTTTTTGTTTAAATTTTATTATTATTTAATATTTTTAGTTTTCAGCATTGATTTCCACAAGATTTTGAATTACAAATTTTCTCCCTATTACTACCCTCCACCCCAACTCCAAGATGGATATATTCTGATTGCCCCATTCCCCAGTCAACCCTCCCCTCTGTCAGCCCCCTCCCCCACACCTTATCCCTCACTTTCTTGTAGGGGAAGATAGATTTCTATGCCCTATTGCCTCTATATCTTATTTCACACTTGCATGCAAAAACAACTTTTTTTTGAATATCTGCTTTTAAAACTTTGAGTTCCAAATTCTCTCACCTTTTCCCTCCCCACCCACCCTATCTAATAAGGCAAGCTATTCAACATAGGCCACACGAGTATCATTATACAAAACCCTTCCACAATGCACATGTTGTGAAAGACTAACTACATTTTGCTCCATCCTATCCTGCCCCCCTTATTCAATTTTCTCCCTTGAATCTGTCCCTTTTTGAAAGTGTTTGCTTTTGATTACCTCCTCCTGAGATAATTTACACCATTCTATCTCTCCCTTTCTCCCTCTCTCAATATATTCCTCTCTCATCCCTTAATTTGATTTGATTTTTTTAGATATCATCCCTACATATCCAACCCAGAGAGAGTCCCCTCTGTGTGTGTGTGTGTGTGTGTGCGTGTGTGTGTGTGTGTGTATGTGTGTGTGTGTATACACACACACAAATATATATCTTTGAATTTGTTAACTTCTTCTGGCTGTATGTTTTGGTCTCCTTTGACACCAAAAAAAGATACCAAAGTCTGATTCTGGATCTGAGTCTGTTTTCACTGCCTTTTCATGTTCACAGCCAACTACTTACTTGACTCTTGAGCTTTTCTTCGGGGTATGACTGCTTGTAGAGTAAAGAGTACTTTGTCCCAGGCATGAAGGGTTTTGCCGCTGTTTTCAGAACTATTTCTACACAGCAAGCTCTGCCACACCAGCTCTCCTCTTCCCCCAAGTACCACCAAGCCAGACTGTGACTTAGATCCAAGCAGGCTCTGCACTCCCACTCTGATCTACTGCTTAATTCCTCCCACCAGGTTAGTCTGGTGTTGGAGACAACTGCAGCTGTAGCTCTGGAAGCAGCTTCAGAGCTGCACCACCTCTGCCTCTCCTGGGGCAGAGGCCAAAGCAAACTTCTTTCACTCTGTCCCAGCAGCATTTTCCCCACTAACCTGCTCTGTTGTCTTTGGTGTTCGTAGGTTGAAAAGTCTTCTAACTGCCACAGCTCACTGACTCAGGACACCATGGCCTGTTCCTCCTGGCTCTGGTCTGGTTGGTCCAGGTGCAGCCCATGCTGGGCTCTGCTGCTGCTCTGCTCCCAGCTCCATGTGATAGACCTTACCCAGCGACAATCCAGGCTGTCCTGGGTTGGAGACCTGCTTCCATGTGCTATTTCGTGGGTTCTGCAGTTCTAGAATTTGTTCAGAGCCATTTTTTATAGGTGTTTGGAGGGACATGGGGGAGAACTTAGGCAAGTCCCTGTTTTCCAACTGTCATCTTGGCTCTGCCCCCCGCACTCTATTTTTTTTTTCTTTATTCAAGAAAACAGCTAAATTTTCCCTTTGTCTCAGCAGTACAATAATAAAGGACTTTGTTGATAGATATTCCATATTTCTTCATCTCACTTTCTCATTTCCACAATTATGTCAAGTATAACCAATATAGCTTGTGGTTTCCAAAACTTTTCAAAAAATATTTTGCATTCCAGGTTCTCCTTTTTACAGGACAACATTATGGAACTTAGGTAAATGAAATATCAGAAAAATCAATTTCCTTTTGATCATCAGCTACTAACCACTCTAAAATATTAGGGTACAGCAAAAGGAAAAATGATCTTGATAGTCAAGATGAACATCATCTTTAAAAAACACGCAGCCAGCTTTTTTCTTCATCATTAAAAATGCCCTTTGGAACTCTAACTTAAACTTCTAAAAGTAAAATGATTTTAGGCCAATTAATCTCTTAAGTTTATAAACAGGAAAACATTCTAAGTATAAGACATGGTTTTTAAATTATTATTATTCCTTGAAGATATTCATTTTTGATAGGGCATTTTTATTTTACTGATAGTATCACATTCAGTTTTGAAACAACTACAGTAACATCAGACCCCTCCTCAAAAAAAAGTTTTCTAAAAATAATGAAATGATGATCATGACAAAGAGGTAATTTTTTGTCATCTTTAAATATTGCATCAATTCTTTCTTTACCCTCCTACTCCTCACCTAAGGTATGATAGTGGAAATAGAGTATAATGAGATTAAAGTATCCAAAGGGATAGCTGCAGAATTGTCAGTAACTAGCAATGTGACCCTGAACAACATCTCTGGGCCTTTTCCCTCATCTGTGACATGAGAGGGTTTTACTAAATGATAATATCAGTGTTTCTTGTCAATTCTAATACTCAATGAATCTAATCTATGTCACCCCTGATACTCTGATTCACAATGAATAAATTTGTTCTTTCGCAGCATAAGGGCTAACAAATAAAGTGTAACAACAAGTAAGATAATATCCACATGGGACATTTTATGGGAGAGTATAGAAATGATACTTCTATGATCCAGGATTCATGGTGCATATAAAAGCAATTTTATTTTTTATGCATTTTAATTGTTGATTTACATGTTTAATATGTTTTTAAACTCTCTATCAGTTTTTAAAATAACTTCTGTTGATCTGACAGAAAATTGGATATTAACTAGAAGTCAAAAGGGATATTGAAGTGTTTGCACTTTACTAAAAACAAACAATTTAAAAAAAATAAATGAATGAAATAATTTTCTCAATAAAAATGTAGGAAAGGATCATTTGGTATTATGAAAATACAACAGATATTGAAGAATAAATAAAAGTAGGAAAATATCATTTAAAGTAGTGGCATCATGAAAACTAGGAAGTAAGAGTAGCAGGAGAAAATAAGAAGTCACAAAAGATATATGATATGAGAAACAAAGTTGTTGATTTTTCTACAGATTTATTGTTGACCTATTGTTTGTTTGTATATGATAGTGTTTATGTAGCATGGCTTTTCTCATTCATTCCCCTCCATTTAGAACTTTTTTTTTTGTAATGAAGGACAACAACAAGAACAACAATAAATATTTAAATAAAACCAATGTCAGAAAAAGTTTATCTAAATATTTATGCAAACATGATCTCTTCTCCACAGTCATAATAATTAATATCTTCTATTTGTTCTATTTTCTCTTCATTTATTTTGCTATCTATTTACTCACATGTATAGTATAATTCATTAAAAATTATTTCACACATCATATATTTTTTTCCGAATTTCACTTTTTTATCATTTCTTAAGGCATCATAATTTTTCAACAGATGCACGTGCCGTAGTTATTTTGCAGTTCCTCAGATGAATGACATTCATTTTATGTTTATGAGTTTTCTACTACAAAAGTGCTGCTTTGAATATTGTATGACCTTTTAAGACTTGAGGGATATGTCTACAAGTGGGATTTCCAGACTCAAGACTATGGGCTTTTTAGTCACTTGCTTGCATCACGATTTTAAATTGCTTTCCAAAGTAGATTAATCAATTCTCTACTCCATAAATAGCATACTAACTTAGCTATCATTTCACAGTCCCACCAAATAAAATTATTCTCTTCTCTTTTAAATTTTTGCCAATTTCTAGTGACAAAATAGAACAAAGAAGATCAAAATACACAGCCAGAAGAAGTCAACAAAGTCAAAGATCCTGCATCAAAAGCCTCCAAGAAAAATATCAATTGACCTCAGGCCACGGAAGAGCTCAAAAAGGATTTGGAAAAGCAAGTTAGAGAAGTAGAGGAAAATTTGGGAAAAGAAATGAAAGTGATGCAAGAAAATCACTAAAAACAAATCAATGAATTGCTAAAGGAGACCCAAAAAAATACTGAAGTGAATAACACCTTAAAAAACTGACTAACTCAAATGGCAAAAGAGCTTCAAAAAGCCAATGAGGAGAAAGAATGCCTTGAAAGGCAGAATTAGACAAATGAAAATGGAGGTCAAAAAGACCGCTGAAGAAAATGCCACCTTAAAAATTAGACTGGAGACAAGGTGGCGTCTGAAAAGCAGGGACCACTGTGAGCTCCCTGCCGAGTCTCTCCAAAAACTTGTAAAAAATGGCTCTGAACCAATTCTAGAATGGCAGAACCCACAAAACAGCAGAGGGAAGCAGGGCTCCAGCCCAGGACAGCCTGGATGGTCTCGTGTTGAGGTTTATCCCAAACGGAGCTGTGAGTTCAGAGCTGGGAGTTGGGAGTGGAGTGGAGCAGAGTCCACCGTCAGCAGCATGGACCAACCAGAGCAGGAACTGAGAGGAATGTGCCCTACCACCCTGAATCAGTGAGCAGCGGCAGTTACCAGACTTCTCAACCCACAAACACCAAAGACAGCAAAGAACATTGGTGGGAAATCTGCGGGAGTAGAAGGAGTTCACGGTTTGGCTTCTAGCACCAGGAACAGCGGAGGTGGGGCAGCTACAGCTGCTGTAGCTTCTGGCCCCAGGCCCACCTGGTGGGAGGAATTAAGTGCCTGATCAGAGCAGAAGTGCACAGCCTGCTGAAGATCTAAGTCCAGTCCGGGTTGGGGGTTCTTGGGGAAGGTGTAGTGCTGGTGTGACAGCGCTGGCACCTCCCCTGCAAACGTGGAACATAGAACTCTTTAGTCTACAAGCAATCATACCCCACTGAAAAACTCAAGGGTCAAGTTAGTTGGTTGAGCATATGGCCACGCAGCAAAAACACACCCAGATTCAGTCTCAGACTTTGGAATCTTACTTTGGTGACAAAGAACACCAAAACGTACAGACAGAAGAAGTTAACAAAGTGCAAGAGCCTACACCAAAAGCCTCCAAGAAAAACATGAACTGGACCCAGACCATGGAAGAGGTCAAAAAGGATTTGGAAAAGCAAGTTAGAGAAGTAGAGGAAAAATTGGGAAGAGAAATGAGAAGGATGTGAGAAAACCATGAAAAACAAGTCAATGACTTGCTAAAGGAGACCCCAAAAAATCCTGAAAAATACACTGAAGAAAATAACACCTTAAAAAATATACTAACTCAAATGGCAAAAGAGCTCCA
Organism: Trichosurus vulpecula; assembly: GCF_011100635.1. NCBI lineage: Eukaryota > Metazoa > Chordata > Mammalia > Diprotodontia > Phalangeridae > Trichosurus > Trichosurus vulpecula. The sequence goes on along the minus strand of NC_050574.1, from coordinate 253,065,855 downwards.
AAAAGCCAATGAGGAGAAGAATGCCTTGAAAGGCAGAATTAGCCAAATGGAAAAGGAGGTCCAAAAGACCACTGAGGAAAATACTACCGTAAAAATTAGATTGGAGCAAGTGGAAGCTAGTGACTTGATGAGAAATCAAGATATTATTAAACAGAACGAAAGGAATGAAAAAAATGGAAGACAATGTGAAATATCTCATTGGAAAAACCACTGACCTGGAAAATAGTTCCAGGAGAGATTATTTAAAAATTATTGGACTACCTGAAAACCATGATAAAAAAAGAAGAGCCTAGATATCATCTTTCAAGAAATTATCAAGGAGAACTGCCCTGATATTCTAGAACCACAGGGCAAAATAGAAATTGAAAGAATCCATCGATCGCCTCCTCAAATAGATCCCAAAAAGAAACCTCCTAGGAATATTGTCACCAAATTCCAGAGCTTCCAGATCAAGGAGAAGATACTGCAAGCAGACAGAAAGAAACAATTTGAGTATTGTGTAAACCCAATCAGAATAATCCAAGATCTGGCAGCTTCTGTATTAAGAGATCGAAGGGCTTGGAATACGATATTCCGGAGGTCAATGGAGCTAGGATTAAAACCTAGAATCACCTACCCAGCAAAACTGAGTGTCATGCTCCAAGGCAAAATATGGATTTTCAATAAAATAGAGGACTTTCAAGCTTTCTCAGTGAAAACACCAGAACTGAATAGAAAATTTGACTTTCAAACACAAGAATCAAGAGAAGCATGACAAGGTAATCAAGAAACAGAAATTGCAAGGGACTTACTAAAGTTGAACTGTTTTGTTTACATTCCTACATGGAAAGATGACATGTATGATTCATGAGACCTCAGTATTAGGGTAGCTGAGGGGAATATGCATGCATATATATATATATATATATATATATATATATATATATATATATATATATATATATGTTTATGTATATATGTAAGTGAATGTGTATGTATGTATATATCTATGTGTATATATATATACATATATATGTATATATTATATATATATATATATATATATATATATATATAAGAGAGAGAGAGAGCAGACACAGGGTGAGTTGAAGATGAAGGGAAGATATCTAAAAGAAATAAAATCAAATTAAGGGATGAGAGAGGAACATACTGAGAGAGGGAGACAGAGAGAGATACAATGGGGTGGAGTATCTCACATAAAGGTGGCAAGAGGAAGTAGTTCCATGGGAGGAGGGGAGAGGGCAGGTGAGGGGGGAATGAGTGAACCTTGCTCTCATCAGATTTGGCCTGAGGAGGGAATACCATACATACCCAAGTGGGTATCTTACCCCACAGGAAAGAAGAGGGAGGAAGATAAAAAGGGGGGGGAATGATGGAGGGGAGGTCAGATGGGCATGGAGGTAATCAAAAACAAACACTTTCAAAAAGGGACAGGGTCAAGGGAGAAAATTTCAATAAAGCAGGATGGGTTGGGAAGGAGCAAAATATAGTTAGTCTTTCACAACATGAGTAGTGTGGAAGGGTTATACATAATGATACTCATGTGGCCTATGTTGAATTGCTTGACTTCTTAGGGAGGGTGGTTGAGAAGGGAAGAGGGGAGAGAATTTGGAACTCAATGTTTTAAAAACAGATGTTCAAAAACAAAAAAAAGTAAAGTTTTTGCATGCCACTGGGAAATAAGATACACAGGCAATGTGGCCTAGAAATTTATCTTGCCCTACCAGAAAGGAAGGGAAAACAGGATGGGAGGGGAGTGGGGTGATAGAGGGGAGGGCTGACTGGGGAACAGGGAAACTAGAATATATGTCATCTTGGAGTGGGGGGGGTAAAAATGAGGAGAAAATTGTAATTCAAACTCTTGTGAAAATCAATGCTGAAAACTAAATATGTTAAATAAATAAATTTAAAAAAAATTAGAGAAATCAAGATATTATAAAACAGAATCAAAGGAATTTAAAAATGAAAGGCAATGTGAAATATCTCATTGGAAAAACCACTGACCTTGAAAATAGATCCTGGAGAGATAATTTAAAAATTATTGGACTACCTGAAAGCCATGATCAATAAAAGAGCCCAGACATCAACTTTCAAGAAATTATCAAGGAAACATTCCCTGATATTCCAGAACCAGAGGGTAAAATAGAAATTGAAAGAATCCCCTGACTGCCCCTTGAAAAAGATCCCAAAAAAAACTCCTAGGAATATTGTTGCCAAATTCCAGAGCTCCCAGATCAAGGAGAAAATACTGCAAGGAGCCAAAAAGAAACAATTTGAGTATTGCAGAAACACAATCAGGATAACACAAGATCCGTCAGCTTCCACATTAAGGGATTGAAAGGCTTGGAATATGATATTCTAGTGGTCAATGGATTTAGGATAAAAACCAAGAATCATCTACTCAGCAAAATTGAGTATAATGCACCAAGGGAAAATATGGATTTTCAGTAAAATAGAGGAGTTTCAATCATTCTCAGTGAAAAGACCAGAGCTGAACAGAAAATCTGATTTTCAAACCCAAGAATCAAGAGAATCATGAAAAGGTAAACAAGAAAGAGAAATCATGAAGGACTTACTAAAGTTGAACTGTTTTGTTTACATTCCTACATGGGAAGATGATGAGTATGATTCATGAGACCTCAATATTAGGGTAGTTGAAGGGAATACACATATACATAGACAGAGGGCACAGGGTGAGTTGAATATGAAGGAATTATATCTAAAAAAATAAAATTAAATTAAGGGATGAGAGGAATATTTTGAGACAGGGAGAAAGGGGGAGATAGAAGGGGGTAAATTGTCTCATAAAAATGGCAAGAAAAAGCAGTTCATTGTAAGGGAAGAGGGGGCAGGTGAGGGAGAATGAATGAGTCTTGCTCTCATTGGATTTGACTTAAGGAGGTAATGCCATACACACTCAATTGGGTATCTTACCCTACAGGAATGTAGGGTGGAAGGAGATAAGACAGAGGGGATGATAGAATGGAGGGAAGGTGGAGGATCAAAACCAAAGACTTTTGAAAAGGGACAGAGTCAAGGGGAAAAAATTGAATAAATGGGGACAGGATAGGATGGAGGGAAATATAGTTAGTCTTTCACAACATGACTATTATCGAAGTGTTTTACATAATGATACATGTGGGGCCTATGTTGAATTGCTTGCCTTCTCAAAGATGTTGGGTGGGGAGGGAAGAAGGGAAATCATTTCGAACTCAAAGTTCTAAAAACAAATGCTCAAAAAAAGTTGTTTTTACATGCTACTGGGAAATAAGATATACAGGCTATGGGGTATAGAAATCTATCTTGCCCTACAAGAAAGTAAGGGAAATGAGGATGGAGCGGGGGCAGGGAGTGGGGAGACAGAAATGAGGCCAGACTGGGGAACAGTGCAATCAGAATATATACCATCTTGGAGTGGGGTCACGGGTAGAAATGGGGAGAAAATTTGTAGCTTAAAATCTTGTGGAAATCAAAGTTGAAAACTAAAAATATTAAATAATTAAAATATGAAAAAAGAAAAACAATTATAACTTTAAAGAGTAATTTTTGGAATGAGAATTAACAATGTAGTTCTAGCAAATTCAAAATTTCTCAAAGATGGTCTGTGAATCATGTACTAATTATATTTCATAGTTACATAAAAATCTTCTAAAATTATTCCAAGAACAGATTTATTTTTTATTTTAGTCTTTGCCAATTCCTTTTCTAGCAAGAGTATTTTGCAACTTGAAATCACTGAATCGTCTTGCAGTATGAATGACATTGTACACAAACTTTACCTTGAAAATCTTTGGGCAAGAATATAAAAGCTTAAATTCATTTGAAATAAATTTAGACTCCTGTTTTAGCGATTTGAATTGCTAGTAATGATGCATCTTTCCTCCCACTGTCACCCAAAACTCTCTCCACTAATGCCAATGAGTAAATATTCTGCAACTGTAGGGATTTGTCTGAGGGATACAAATAAGTTAAATAATTTTCCCAGATTCTTGGAGGCAACATGTTTCTGGGAAGAGATCTGTTCTCAGGTCTTGCTGGCTCTAAGACCACCTTTAGATTCAGTACAGCATTCTGCCTTTCATGATCTTGTATAATACAAAGCATTTAAAGATTTGTTTTTCTCAAAAGAATCATTCACTACCCAAGGACTTGAAATAAACTAAATATTGTTCAAGGAACCAGATTTCAATTTTAAAAAGTTCTGTTTTAAAAACAACATCTAAAGTTTGACCTTATGATACAAAAATAACATCAGTAAACATACCTAGTGACTATGAAGAAAAAACTACTATCACATTGCAGAGTAAAATATGCCTCGATCAATGAAGTAGCCTTCTTCCATGTCTCATATTCATTTTTCTTGTCAGATTAAAATATTTTACATACATAAAATTTGAACAGTCATTTAAAAAAATGAGTTCCAAATTCTCTTCCTCACCTCTCCTCATCATTCTTACAATATTATGCAGGTTCTGCTCACTTCACTATGCATTAGTTTTATATGTCTTCTCAGGTTTTTCTATTAGCATCCTGCTTGTTATTTCTTTTATTTAAATTTTTTTCTTCTTTCTAATAGCAAAATAATATTCAATTGCAACCATATGACAACCACATATGACAGCCACAGCTTACTCAGCCATTCCCCAACTGATGGTTTTAGATAAATACTAATCATTTTACGAAAAGTTCCATTGATTTCCATGATGTTTAACATTTTTAAATTGAAGTGGGTGATGCATTTTGTCAAAAGTCTTTTCTATACTTATATATATATATATATATACATATATATATATATATATATATATATATATATATATATATATATATATATATACAGAGAGAGAGAGAGAGAGAGAGAGAGAGAGAGAGAGAGAGAGAGAGAGAGAGAGAGAGAGAGAGTTATTGATATGGTCAATTATACTGACAGATTTCCCAATATAGAACCAGAACTCTGTGACTGATATTAGTGCCAGCTGGTCATAATGTATGATTTTTCTGATGTATTTCCATAACCTCCTTGCTAGTGTTTTATTTAAAATTTTTGAATTGATGTTCACGAAGGGAAGTTGTCTATAGTTTTCTTTCTCTGTTTTTGCTCTCCCTGATTTAGGTATCAAAACTTTACTTATGTTGTAAAAGAAATTTGGTAGGATTCCTTCTTTACCTATTTTTTCAAATAGCTTGTGAAGTATTAGGAATAATTGTCTCTTAAATATTTGGGAGAATTCACTGATAAATATATATATATATATATATTATCCTTGCAAATTTTCTTAGGCAGCATATTGATGGTTTGTTTATTTTTTTCTAAGAAAGGCATGTTTAGGTATTGTATTGCCTCTTGTTAATCTGGCCAGTTTGTATTTCTGTAAACATTTATCCATTTCACTTAGATTGTCAGATTTATTGGCATTCAGTTGAGCAAAATTACTGCTAATAATTGCTTTATTTTCATCTTCGTTGTTGGTTCATTCATCCATTTAATTTTTGATATTGCTAATTTGGGTTTCTATTATTTTAAATCAAATTAACCAATGATATCTCTATTATTATTATCATTATTAATAATAATAATAAAACCAGCTCCTAGTTTTATTTATTAGTTCATTTTTTTCATTTAGTTTTATTCATCTCTCCTTTGATTTTTAGGATTTACATTTTGGTGTTTAATTGGAGATTTTTAAACCATCCCTTTTCTAGGTTTCTTTTTTAATGCCCAATTCATTGATCTACTTTTTCTCTATTTTATTGATGTAAATATTCAGAAATGTAAATATTTCCTTAAGTATTGATTTGTCTGTATCCCACAAATTTTGGAATGTTGTGTCATCATTCTATTCGATGAAATTTTTGACCATTACTATGATATGTTCTTGGACCCTTTCATTCTCTTTGATTACATTATTTAGTTTGCAATGAATTTTTAAGCTATGTTTCCACAACCCATTATTAAATGCAATTTTATTGTTTTATGGTCTGAAAAGGGCACATTTAATATTTCTACTGTTTTTGAGGCTTTTATGTCTTTATAAATGATCATTTTTTGTGAAGGTACCATGTATAACCTCTTCCTATTCCCATTCAATTTTCTCCTAAGATTTCTCATCTAAATTGCCTAAGAATCTATTCATTACCTTGACTTCTTTCTTATTTATTTTATGGTTAGATCTAGATTCCCCTCTGACAGAGAAACGTTCAGGTGCCCTGCTAGGATAGTTTTATTCTATATTTCCACCTCTAAACTCATTTCATTTTCCTTTAAGCCTTTTTGATGATATGCCATTTGGTGCATCTGTATTTAATATTCATATTACTTCATTGTCTATGATGCCTTTTAACAAGACATGATTTCCCTTATTATCCCTTTTAATTAGATTTTTCTTTTTACTTTTGCTTTTTCTGAGACCATGATGACTACTCCAGCCTTTTCTACTCCAGCTGATGCATAATAGATTTTGCTCCAGTTTCTGTTTTCTGCTCTGTTTTATGGGTGAATTCATCCTATTCACTTTCATATTTGTGATTATCCACTAGCATTTCTCTCCATCCTCTTTTTTTCTGTTTATTTTTTCTCTCTCTTTTTTATCATACTTCTCATCTAAAGTCTGTTTTGCTTCTGATGCTTCTTTTATATAGCCTCTCTTTTATGATCCTGCCTTTCTCTTATTGCCTTCTCCACTTCTTGCCTTTTCGGTTAAGATAGATCTCTATTACCAATTGAGTGTGTACACAGACACACACACACACACATACACACACATCTGCCCTCTCTACCCCCATTTTTTCCCTCTGTAAAATCTGTTCCTTGCACACTTCTTTTATGTGAGATAATTTTCTCCACTCTTTCTCTGTCTTCCCCCTTCTTCCAGGGAATTCTTTCTCACTTACCTATGTCTAGATAGCATTCAAATATAATTGACTCACTTCCTGACCCTTTTTCTTCCCAGAAACTGCCTCAATCATCAATAATGATGAAGTTCTCCAAAAAAAAATACATGTATCACATTTTCATACACAGAGGTAAAAACAGTTTAACTCCTCCAGTACCTTGCAATTTCTCTTCTGTGTATATCTTTTTATACTTCCCTTGAGTCTTATATTTGAAAGTCAATTTTTTTATTCAGCTGTGGTCTTTTCATCAGGACTGCTTGAAAGTCCTCTATTTCAAAAAATGTACATTTTTTTCCCCTTGAAGGATTATATTAAGTTTCTCTCTGTCGGTCATTTTGGTTGTAATTCCAGCTCTTTTGCCTTCCAGAATATTATATTCCAAATCCTGTGGCTCTCTTAATGTGATAACTACTGAATCTTGTGTGATCCAGATTGTAATTCCATAATATTGAAATGTTTTCTTTCTGGCTTTTGCAGTGTTTTCTTTTTGATTTGAGTTCTGGAATTTAGCAATAATGTTCCTGGGAGTTTTTGTTTTGAGATCTCTTTCAAGGGGTGGTCAGTGGATTCTTTCAATTTTTATTTTACCCTTTATTCTTTTGATATCAGAGGATTAAACCAATAATTCTTAAATTATCTCTCCTAAATCTAACTACATATCAGTTTTGTTTCTCCTGATGATATATTTTGTTTTCTTCATTTTTTTTAAATTGCTTTAACTTGATTTTATTGTTTCTTGCATCATCATGTCTCATGTAGCCATTAGCTTCCACTTACCCAATTCTAATTTTTAAAGAATTAATGTCTTCAGTGAGGTTTTGTATGTATTTCTTTTAATTTAGCCAATTCTGTTTTTAAAGAGTTGCTTTTGTCTGTGAATTTTTGTACCTCTTTTTTGATTTGGCCAATTCTGTTTTTAGGGTATTGTTTTCTACAGTAATTTCTGTGACTTTTTTAACTGAGATTTTATTTCTCTTTTCATGTTCTTTCTTTATTTTCATTTCTAATCTATCTTTTTCTCAGCCACTCTTGTTTGATCTTGATTTTTTTAGCTCTTCCAGGAATTCTTTTTGGGATTCTTTTTTTGCTTTTTTAAGGTTTGGTTTGTAGATTTTTAATTTCCTAGTCTTCTCCCAAGTTTGTTCTTGTTCTCACCAGTCACCATAGTAGTTCTTTCTTCTCATTTTCCCATCACCAATTCTTGACTTTGTACTAGAATTTAATATTAGGTTCTGTTTCTGTTGTGTTGTTGAGGGGGAAGGGCACTGTCACATGTTTCATGCTGTTTATATTTTAAAAAAAATAATTAATTTTTACTTTCAACATTGACTTCCATAAGATTTTGAGTTTCAAATTTTCTCCCCACTATTCTCCCTCTTCAAGATGTCGTGCAATCTGATATAGGCTCTACTTAATCATTCATATTGAACATATTTTCACATTAGTCATGGTTTAAAGAGGAATTAGAACTAATGGGAGGAGCCTTGAGAAATAAGAAACAAAACAAAGCAACAAAAGAAAAGGAGAGCAAATAGTATGCTTCATCTGAATTCAGACCCCAAAATTCTTTCTCTGGATGAGGACAGCATTTTCCATCATGAGTGTTTTGTAGTTATCTTAGATCGTTGTATTGTTGAGAAGAGCTATGTCTATCAAAGTCAATCATTGCGCAATTTGGTTGTTGCTATGTACAATATTTTCCTGGTTCTGCTCATTTCACTAAATGTCAGTTCATATAAGTCTTTCCAGGATTTTCTGAAGTCTGCCTGCTCATCATTTCCTATATCAGAATAGTATTCCATCACATCTACATACCACAGCTTGTTCAGTCATTCCCCAGGTGATGGACATCCCCTCAATTTCCAATTCTTGGCCACCACAAAAAGAGCTGCTATAAATATTTTTTTTTGTATATGTGTGTCCTTTTCCCATTTTGATGATCTTTTTGGGATACAGACCTAGAAGTGGTGTTGCTGGGTCAAAGGGTATGCACAGTTCTATAGCTCTTTGGGCATAATTCCAAATTGCTCTGCAGAATGGTTGGATCAGTTTACAACTCCACCAACAATGCATTAGTGTTGCAATTTCACCACATCTTCTCCAGCATTTATCGTTTCCCTGTTTTGTCATGTTAGCCAATCTGATAAGTGTGATGGGATACCTCAGATTTGTTTTGATTTGCATTTTTCTAATCAATAGTGATTTAGAGCATTTTTTCATGTGACTATAAAAAGCTTTAATTTCTTCATCTGAAAACTGAAATTTCAGTCTTTTTTACACTCTTCTTTTCAGATCTAGTTCTTCTGATTTGGAAATTTTTGTTACTTGTTTCCAATATTTTGTAGTTTGAGAACTGATGTGGTCATTGCTGTCCTTGTCTGTCCAGGTCCTTAACCTGGTAAGGCCCCTGGTCCCTTGGGATGATAATCCTTACTGGTCCTCAGAGGCTCTGTTCTTTTGGGACTGGAAACAATACTGTTCCTCAGAGTCCTTAATCCTTTTGGGGCTAAAAATGATTCTACTCTTCCAGGCTTCCACCCTCTCTTGACTGAAAGTGTACCTCCTCTGCCCTTGAGCTGTGACTCAGAAATTTTTATAGGTAATACAATCACCAAACAGTTTTCACTCAAGATTCCCACTCCCTATTGACTTAAAGTTTTTTCTCTCTGCCCTTAATCTATGACCCAGAAGTGGGTGTAGGAAATAGAGTTGCTAAACAGTGCTAGCCCAGGGGTCACCTATAATTTCTTTCTGAGTAGTTGCCAGGTCCATTTACCATCTCCAGCTCAAATTGAGAACTTCCAATGTTTTCAGTGCTTTGAAAGGTGGTGTAATCTGGGAAGAAGCACAGTCACTGCTTTCTAGGTCTGTGCTCTTGTCCTTTTCCAGGAAGAGCCCCTGACATCTTTGCATTGCAATCATTCTGCTCCTTAGTGCACCTCCCTTGGAGGAAAAAAGATGATACTGTTCCTCAAGGTCTCTTATCCCTTGTGACCAAAATAGCCCAATGCTAACACAGGAGTTCTCTGTAGTCTCTTTCTAATCAGTTTTTAGGTCCCCTTACCATCTCTGACTTGAGAGTTCCTGAAGCTGCTGCTACTACTTTCACTACCACCTAGTCCCCACACTGACTTTTCATTCACATAGGCTCTGTATCAGCTTCCTCCCTTAGATCACAGATCTCTCTTTCTGACCTCCTTTGTTTCCTTGTGTTGAAAGAGCATCTCATTCTGACCTTTTTTTGGCATTGCCACTCTAGATTTTAATTTGATGTGTTACTTTGTAAGTGTTTAGAAAGAATGTTGGGAGAACTCCTGACTCTTTCAACTTTCTTTTCAATGTTTACAGAATCATACATTAAGACCATTTAAGGTGATCATGATTTAGGGTGTTCCTCATAGACAAAATTATATAACTGTAAGGACCATAAGGAGATTCCTTTATTTGAAGGGAACATATGTACTTTGGTCTTTTATGGGGTACTCTGTTAAGCCATACAGTTCAATTCTTCCGTGAGTTTGTCATCTCACTGATCCATAAATTCCCTCCATTTGGTGAAAATCCATATGTGCCTTCTCATCCTATGTGATTCATATACATTTTTCTGCCAGGAGAAAATGCCAGGAAATACCAGGAATAGAAAAGAGGTCAGTACATAACATATATTATTCATCCAAGGAATTTAATACTTTCCATTGTGAGGTTTTGTGGAAAAAATTGCTTATCCATAGAAGTTCATCAGTATTGCATGTTAGTTACATCATGGCATGCTTGCATGAGTTCTGGATAATGGACAATGCTATTACATTTTCCCATTATTCAATAGAGTGAAGCAGGTGTATGTGTTTGTAAGAAGATCTGGTTTGTATGCCCAGAGTCCTATAAAATTGTCCATAATCTTTGATCCTGCAATACCACTTCTAGGTCTGTATCCCAAAGAGATCAGCAAAACAGGAAAAGGACTCACATGTACAAAAATATTTATAGCAGCTCTTTTTGTGGTAGCAAAGAATTGTAAATTGAGGGGATATCCATCAACTGGGGAATGGCTGAACAAGTTATGTTATATGCATGTAATGGAAAACTATTGTGGTATAAGAAATGATGAGCAAATGGGCTTCTGAAAAACCTGAAAGACTTATATGAACTGACATTGAGTGAAATGAGCAGAACCAGTAGAATATTGTACACAGTAACAGTCACATTATTTGATGACTGACTTTGATAGACACAGTTTTTCTCAGCAATGCAAAGATCAAACCCAACTGCATAAGACTCATGATGGAAAATGCTACCCAAATCCAGAGGAAGAACTTTGGAGTCTGATTGCAGATGAAAGCCTACTACTTGCTCTCCTTTGCTTCTGTTGTTTTGTTTTTTTCTTCTTTCTTGTGGTTCCTTTTATTCTTTTTACATCATGACTAAAGTAAAAATGTTTAATATAAATGTATAAGTAGAGACTATATCAGATAGCATACTATCTTAGGGAGGAGCAAAGAGAGGGGGTAATATGAAACTCAAAATCTTATTGAAGTAAATGCTAAAAACTAAAAATAAATAATTTATAGCAAGAAAAACAAAAGAAAAGCTGGTTTTTACTTCCTCCTACTCCATCATATGGGGTGATCCCTCTTTGCCTTTGTGGAAATTGCTGTGTCTCACCAATTTCTCATTTCTGTCACCTTCACCATTTATATGAGTGAATATGTATATTTGCCTCTGGATTTAAACATTGTTGATTCAATACATAGCATCCAAATGCTCATTGTAGCCCCAAAATTGTCTTCCAACTTTTTATTCCATTAAAATGGAAGCATAATGCTCTTCTCAGGCCAATATCAGGTTCTATATAACACATATACACATACATACAAGTATATATATGTATATGTATCTGAGTATGTACATGTATATATGTATGTATGTTGACACACTCATATGTGTCTATATCTATCTATCTATCTGCACATCTATATCACTAGGATCATATATAATATATTTGTAATGGATAGAGTACCTTCCCTAAAGTCAGGAACTCTAATCTTCCTGCGTTCAAATCTGGCCTCAGATACTATCTGTGTGACCCCTGGCAAGCCACTTAACCCTGGTTGCCTCAGTTTTTAATCTATAAAATAAGCTGGATTAGGAAATGGCAAACCAGTCCATTTTTTAATGTAGCTAAGTAGACTTTAATTACAACAAACAGCAAATCCATATAAAATGACTGATTAAAGAAACTATCCATTTAGACCACCTTTATCAGTATGTGTGCAAAATATAAAAAAAATCAAAAATGTATTAAAAACTGTAAATGATGGCAGAGTACAACATAGTATGCAACAAGATAATATATTAAAATTGTATTAACATTATCTTATGTATAATTATAAAAATAAATACATAAACATATATAATTATACATAAACATTTATAAAAATAAATCTATAAACATCTATATATAAATTTATAAATGTATGTATGTGTATGTATGTTGTGTGCCCACATAAACACACATACCTCCTCTGGACCTTGTGACTTTCTTCTTTGGAAGGACTGAATCTCAGATCTTCATTATCTGGTTCACATGGTAGGTGATGAAAAAGGCAGTTCAAAATGGATCTCTCACTATAAAGTAGTGGCAATAAATCAGTGCTACCCTCACTAACGTTGCACTTTGCACTTTCTTTTTGCATTAAATCCATGAATTGTTCTTCTGTCTTCTCAATAAAACCTAAACCTTTCTCTATTTTCTGAATGTAAGTAGGTATTTTACTTTCATTTTTCTCATGATAGCCATCTAACTAGAATGATTAATGAGAGTAAGAAGAGGTTCTCCCTGTGTCTGTATACTCCATGTTAACCCATTTTAGCATCACCCATACTAACCACGTTGGATAAGTGGAGGCTTTTTCTTTGCTGTTGAAAAGATGATCTCACCAAATGCTGCCAGAAGTTGTCACAAGGTTTCAAGTTCTAATATCTGATTCCAAGAAATTAAAATTGCCCTTCCTCCACATTATCTTTTCCTTACTTCAACCACAAGATCAGTCATGAAGTCATTCTGATCCACTCCTATTTAATAACACAAATACTATGGTTCAGCCCTGCTGGAGGCTAGTATCATGGCACAGGCTAGAGACTGGAACAAAGTGAACAATTCAGAAACCATCTAAAACAACAAAAAGACATTTAATTAAAAATATCAGGCACAGGGTATTTAGCAAGGTTCAGATGGTCATAAACCCTTATTTCCAAATTGAAACATTAACTGTCAGGAACCTGTATTGAGTCAGAAAGGGATGTTGACTTGCATGACTGCCCGCATAGCCATCATTTGGGGAAACAACTACTAAGGAGGAGGGCCATCTATCTTCACTAATTGCCAACTAAATGCTACCCATTGCGTAAGCAAGCTAGCCTACCAAGGTACCCACTAAAACCTTCCATATGTATGATCTCCATTTAATATGAGCTTCTTGACAGCAGGGGCTGTCTTTCTTTTCTATTTCTATGCTCAGTTCTAGTGTTAGTTGAGAACAAACCTCCATTACCTGAAATGGTATTAGAAAGGATATCATTAGATTATTTGGCAAAGGAGAGAGTGTGTGTGGGAGGAGGTGGGCTGCCTTCAATTGATTCATTATTTAAATGAGGTCTTTACAGACAATTATATGGTGAAAATCTACCTGTTCTCTTTTCATATTTTCATCCAGATTACCTTCATTACATGTATAGATCATTCTCATACAGGCATAAAAACTAATCATTCAAGCAATAAGCATTTAATAAACAGAACTGAGAACTCTGGGTTGATACATATTCATTTGCTCCTGATCATCTTTTGGGAATAAGAATATCATTCATTCTTTTCCATTCTGTCCAGCTTTCATCTCTCTGACATGCCATATAAAATAATTCTTCAGAGCTTTTTTAATTGCATCACCTCTACCTTATATTTTTTGATATATAATTTGTCTTATCCAGCAGCTTTTCACTAGTTCATCTTCATAATTTCTGTTGCAATTTAAAGAATAAATTATATATTTATATTGTTAATTATAATGGAAACATCATTATAAAAATACTAACAAATTTGTTATATATCTCATCTTTTTGCTGTCTTCATATGTTACATCTATTAATAATCTTGGGATAATGCGATTGACTTACAATTCATTCTAAGAATACTGTATTTTTATTTTTGTTTCCAATACTTTAGACTGTTGTATTAGAGCATTCTGTTCATAACCTTTGACATTCCCTCATTGTGTTTTAATTTTTTTTCCTACCAATGTTGCTCTTGATTTTCTCAAGGTGGCAAAGGGATTGTCTTTAACATCTAAAACAGTTTCTGGGCTGTTTGGCATCCTCATTGTGGTATCTTTTTTACATAAGTCAAGTTTTTATAAAAAATGATGATAATGAATATCAATGTATTTGGTATTTTTTCCATTTCCCATTTTTTTGGCATTGGCATTGTATTTGAATTGGTTAGTTTGAACATAATGATATTGTCATAGCACTTTCCAATGCTGTCTTTTATCCTAATTATGTTGATTTTCATCTCTTCTATATCTATCTACCTGCATGTAGAAACCTGATTTTATCATGAATTATATAGAGATAATCAGCTGTTTATTGTATGTTAATTTCATTTGTGTAAACATTTTAATGGTCATTGTGTCCACTTCCTCCTTACTCTTGCAGCAACTGAGTTATCTGTAAGTTTTTCAACACTTTGATTTCTCAAATTGAAGCAGTATTTTCCAAAATTTTTCACCATTCACCACTCTACCCAACTTCACACTGAAATCATTGAGTATCGACACAAATTTTTACTTGGTTTAGAAGATATTTTCACAATCTTTGGAGAAGGTATCTTTCTCTTCATTTTCCATCCAAGTTGTTAGTCCAGAAGCTGTAATAATTTTCTTCATTATCTTTTTGTTTAGGTTCATAATGGCCACTATAAGATGAAATAATCAAGTTTCCAATGAAACAATGTTCTTGCCACCTCTGGGCACATGATGAATCCAACTCTTTCCACTTTTGTTTTTCTTTCTGAGGAAATCCTGTAAGCCATTCGCTCATGTAATTATAAATTACATTTTAGTTTAATTTTGCAAAGAATTTTTTTATAGAGCACAAATATAATAATGCGGCTAAATGGTGCAGTGGATAGAGAGCAGATTCTGGGATCAGGAACACCTGCATTCAAATCCAGTCTCATACACGTACTTGTTGTATGACTTTAGGCAAGTTGTTTAAGCACAATTTGCCTCAGTTTCTGCTCATATCCTCTGGTTGTTGTGAAGCTCAAATGAGGTTATATTCATAAAGTGCTTAGGAGAATGCCTGAAATGTAGCTGATGCTATATAAATGTTGGATATTATTTTTACAATTATTAAGTAATATGCTACATCTTTTAGTCTTTCAGAGTGTCTCCAGCAAGTTCTATATTCTTATCTCCCAATAATTTTTCAACCTTTTACAATCCAATTTCTAACTCTACCATTCAACTGGAACTTCTGTCTCCTAGGTTAACAAAGATATCCTAACTTGAATCCAGTGACCTTGTCTCAATCCTTACCCTTACTAACCTCAATTCAGCTTTTGGAATTGCTGATTTTTTGCTCTCTTCCTAGGCTAGACAATCTTTGTTTTAAAGACATTGTGCTCTTAGCATTCTCTTCTTCACTATCTAACCACTCCTTTTCAATCTTATTTACTGATTCATCTTTCATGCCCTGCCATTATGTGTAGCCTCAGTCCTATGTCCTGGGCTTTCTTCTCTTTTCTCTATCTACTCACTCTCTACACACTCTCTCTCTCTCTCTCTCTCTCTCTCTGATTTCATCAGCTCTCATATTTTTATTTGCTATCTCTATGCACACCACTCCCAAATTTACTTAGCTAGTCCTTATTTCTCTCTTGACTTCCAGTCTCACATCACCAACTACCTGATGAACATCCCCATTTTTCTATCCCATAAGCATCTCAAATTCCCAAAGCAGAACCAGTTGTTTCCCCTTTCTGCCACCTTCTACCCCTTTTTTTCTAATGTATCTACAACTATAAATGATGCCATCATTATGTAATCAGCTATGTTCATAAGCTTCATATCACTCTCAACTCTTTGTCCTCCCTCAATCTCCAAATCTAGTTAATGGCTACCACCCATTCCATTTGTTCTACCTCCACAACATCTTTCATGTCTGCTTCCATTCATGGTCACCATGCTATTACAGGATTTTACCACCTTCTGCCTGGGCTAATTAGTTTCCCTCCATCCAATCTCTCTTTTTTTTTTTCCAATTTACTCTCTGTATATTTACCAAAGTGATATTCCTAAAGCACAGGTTCTTGACCATGTAACTTCATTTTTAAGGAAGCTTCAGTAACTTTTTATTGCCTCTATTATTAAATGCAAACTCTTCTCTCTCGAATTTAAAGCACAATCCACCTCAATCAGTCTTTTTAGGCTGATTGCAATCATAACAAGCACTCCATAAATCTTTCTATTCCTAAAGTGTAACATTCTATATCTTGTCTCTGTGCCTTTGCTCAGGCTGTCCCCTATACCTGGAACATACTCCAGGCTTACATCCACCTCTGTTAATCTTTAGTTTCCTTCAAGGCTCAACTTAATCACTACTTTCTATATGAGTGTTTCTTTGATCCACCCAGCTACTTGATGCCTCCTCCTTACCTAAAAAAAAAAAAAAACACTGTATTTTTTGAATATTTCTTATATGTATTTATATAGCTTCATATTATTTTTCCCCAAGAGACTATAAGCTCCTTCAGGGAAGGAACTGTTTCTTTTTTTGTTTCATTTTGTTTTGCATCCTCAACACCTAGGACAGATTCTGACACACATTAGGTACATAATAACAAATATTTTGATGAATTGTTTCTCAGCCTTGCAAAGCTTACTTTCCATTGGCCTAACCTTTAAGAACCTTTGACTCCCTCTAATGCCTCAACATAGAAACATCTGTGAAATGCTGAGCTACATAAAATAAAAAATTAATTTTATTTATTTGTTTGTTTGTTTATTTAAATTTACCAGAATTCACCCTTTAGCATAAACACTATGTTGTCATTTCTTACAACATTTCAAAGGAATTAAAATGTATGGACTGTGAGTACAAAGCATTGCTACAAGTAAAATTGTCTCTCACTGACAAAATTATTAGATTTTATATTTGTGTGTATGTATGTATATCCGTGTGTATTTTGAATAATAATTTGCAACAATTTAGTTTCAGGAAATTATTGAATCTATGTTAATGAAATATGTAAAATTTCATGTGATTAGTTTTCCTTAATAAAATGATCAAATGTTGAACCTAGGAAAATGTCTTTAAATATTAAAAAAAATCATAGAATTTCACAGTTGGAAGCAAGCTCAAAGATGATTTAACTCAAGTCGTATGTGAGCAAGAAACCCCTCAAATCCCAAAGTGGTCATCCAACCTTGACCTGGTAATATAGTTATCCACTCCTCTGCTTAAAGTTCCTTGAGGGCACAGACTACATCTTCATCTTTGTAACCTCCATCGCCTCAGGTATATTCACTAGATCCTTTCAAATGAAAACAATCTCAAGAAAGACCCTAAAATATAAATGGAGATGTTCCTTTTACAGCTGGAAAATGACTTGAGGGGCTAGATAAAAAAGCAAAGACCCAGAAGATTCTGACTGGGCTGGATGTAGGCCAATTAGTAATCAAAAAGCAGTGACTCCACTCCTTTCCCATTGGGTATAATGCACACATCATCATTCTTGATAGGTTAAAAAGAAATGGTAGGCTAACTGCTTCTCAATCTTATTTTAAATGAATATTTACTTTTCTAAGCTCCTTTTCCCCCTCTAATTGATGATTGTTTTACTTAATTCTCTATTCTCTAATCCTACAGAATATAATGTTAACTTATTAATTAATAGTCAACTTTACTGTCAAACTATAACATTACTCTGAAAATCTCCAGTCTTACGTAGCAAGTGTTTTAGGAGATGATGCCTTGGTTTATTTGAAACAGTTTTTTTAAAACAAAAAACCAACAACAACAAATTCCACATTTTCATTCAAAAATAGAGAGAGATGAAATATCCTTAAATGAAAAATAGAGAGTCTTCACTCTCCACTGAACAGAGGCATCTCATTTTTATACTAGTATTTCTTGTAGACTTCCATATCAGCTATTTGTGATTTTAAAAAATGAACCCCCCTCATGTAAATTTAAGTTCTCAACCTTTTTTATAATTCCATTTCCACATTTTTATTCAGAAGGACTAATTGAAAACCTCCTCTGAGAAATTATTTATATATCAGCCCTATGCACATCCCCCCAAAAACTACATATCTAGTCCTTATTTCTCTCCTGATTTCAATCTTACACAAGCAACTGCTGTTGATGCCCAGATGGATAATTAGGTAGTACAGTGGATAGAGTGCCAGGCCTAAAGTCAGAAAGACTCATTTTCCTGAGATCAAGTCTGGCTTCCAATGCTAACTAGCTGTGTGAACCTGAACAAGTCACTTAACCCTGTTTGCTCCAGTTCCTTATCTATAAAATGAGCTGGAAAAGGAAATGGCAGACTATTCCTGCATCTTTGCCAAGAAATCCCCACAATGAGTTGTATATGACTGAGATGACTGAACAACAACTATCTACAGTAAAATAGGTTAGGGTTACTCAGTCTACAGGGAATTTCATATTATAATTTTTGAGATATTTTTCTTATGAAAAGTGTTTGAAATCTGTGAAAATAGTCAGATTTTCCAAAGTTTCTGCCCAAATTCAAGGTCAATGAATATATTCATCAAAGTAAGTTTCCATGTTTGAGAACAGATATGGGTTTGTTAACTCTCAGGTGTATTTGATCTCATTCAAAAAGATTACTGTATTTCCCCATATTTTCTATTTTGAGAGCAAAAATAGCACATTTTAAAAGAGACTTATAAAACACAGACCCAAGGCAAGACACTGGGGCACATTTTTGCTTCTGACCTTTTTGCTAAGTAATCACAGGTCACTTGTTGTTGCTGTTGCTTATTTATCAAAATGTTAATTCTTCCTGCTTCCTTAAAGGATTTGATGCATCAGCTATTGTAATGAACTACCTTGACTCCCCCCTCACTAGCTTTCAGAAATTCAGGTTTTACCACTACTATAAAGTTTGACTTCTGTTATATCATTTAGCCTGTTTCCCCATTTTCTCAGTAAACTAAATTCACACAGAGGTAAAGTGACTGAAAACATTGCTAATAGCTTTTGTGATCATATTTGGTGAGAAAAATGGTAAGTCCTTACTAAATAACTGATCTCTTGACATATAACAAATTATGTTATACTGCAGACTAAGCGGTACCACAGGTATATATATATATATATATATATATATATATATATATATATATATATATATATATATATATATATATATATATATATATATTTTCATTTTCAAAATAATTTTCAAAATTAGAGCTTAGAATTTAAGTAGGGAGGGTACTACTCACAATGACATTGTGATTTTATCATTTGGGTGATATAATTTACTGTTATACCATTCAAAATTCATTTGCATGTGAGCTTTTATTTCCATTTTCTTAAGGAATACATTGTCAAGTTAAAGCTAAGTTCCATTTTTTAGTGGACACAAAATCCCCAGAGTTCAGAAAGGGTAGGATGTATAAACCTTCACCTGGACTCTTAACCCTGGTTGCATTCCCCTTGACCTATGCTCAAAGTCTTGGCCATTTGATTTAAAAATAAATATTGCTATGGTGACAACTCAGCAGCATTTCCATTCTTCTATTTCAATTTTTAATTCAATTCTCCTTGCTTGGCTTTATCCCAATCAAAGACCACATACCTTTGATCATTCACAACAGTGTATGAGTTTCCAAAGCCAGAATTGCCAGGATGAAAGCAGAGCTTTAAAGCCAAATGCATTCCTGAGCCAGAGTGGTTCGAGTTTAGATCAAGGCAAACCTGAACATATCTAGGCTGAAAAATAAAGCATACATCTTTTATAAGCCTTTGACATGACCTGATGCTTTTCACATTAAAATCTCAAGGAGAAAGTGTCTGAGATCAAATAACAGAAGTAGTAGTAAGAAAATGGGAAATAGAAAAGGTTCCTATAAAGAAGAGTTTGTCATTTTCAATAGTGGCAGTGAATGAGGAATTTTGAATTAAACATGATTTCCAATGAAAATCCAAAAATCATTAAAATGTCATCAGCTGGGGGGCGGAGCCAAGATGGCAGAAGGAAACTGGAGACGAGAGAGAGCTCCCTGGCGAGTCCCTCCAAAAACCCATAAAAAATGGCTCTGAACCAATTCTAGAACGGCAGAACCCACAAAACAGCAGAGGGAAGCAGGGCTCCAGCTCAGAACAGCCTGGATGGTCTCTGGGTGAGGTCTATCCCACATGGAGCTGGGAGCTGGGAGCTGGGAACGCAGCAGAGCAGAGCCCAGCGTGAGCGGCGCGGACCAACCAGACCAGGAGCTGGGCAGAGCACGCCTTAGCGCCCTGAATCAGTGAGCTCGGCAGTTACCAGACTTCTCAACCCCCAAACACCAAAGACAGCGGAGAAGGTTAGTGGGAAAAGCGCCGGGAGCAGAAGGAGTTCACAGTTCAGCCACCAGCCCTGGGGGCAGTGGAGGTGGGGCAGCTACAGCTGCAGTTGTTTCTGGCCCCAGGCCCACCTGGTGGGAGGAATTCAGTGGCGAATCAGAGCAGGAGTGCACAGCCTGCTGAAGATTTACGCCCAGTCCAGGTTGGGGGTTCTTGGGGAAGGAGTAGTGCTGGTGTGGCAGAGCTGGCACCTCCCCCCCAAACATGGAACATAGAACTCTCTAGTCTACAAGCAGTCATACCCCACTGAAAAACTCAAGGGTCAAGTTAGTTGGTTGGGAATATGGCCAGGCAGTGAAAACGCACCCAGATTCAGTCTCAGACTTTGGATTCTTTCTTTGGTGACAAAGAAGACCAAAACATACAGATAGAAGAAGTTAACAAAGTCAAAAAGCCTACACCAAAAGCCTCCAAGAAAAACATGAACTGGTCCCAGGTCATGGAAGAGCTCAAAAAGGATTTGGAAAAGCAAGTTAGAGAAGTACAGGAAAAATTGGGAAGAGAAATGAGAAGGATGCGAGAACACTATGAAAAACAAGTCAATCACTTGCTAAAGGAGACCCAAAAAAATACTGAAAAATACACTGAAGAAAACAACACCTTAAAAAAGAGACTAACTCAAATGGCAAAAGAGCTCCAAAAATCCAATGAGGAGAAGAATGCCTTGAGAGGCAGAAGTAGCCAAATGGAAAAGGAGGTCCAATGGACTATTGAAGAAAATACTACCTTAAAAATTAGATTGGAGCAAGTGGAAGCTAGTGACTTAATGAGAAGTCAAGATATTATAAAACAGAACCAAAGGATTGAAAAAATGGAAGACAATGTCAAATATCTCATTGGAAAAACCACCGACCTGGAAAATAGATCCAGGAGAGATAATTTAAAAATTGTTGGACTACCTGAAAGCCATGATCAAAAAAAGAGACTAGATATCATCTTTCAAGAAATTATCAAGGAGAACTGCCCTGATATTCTAGAGCCACAGGGCAAAATAGAAATTGAAAGAATCCATCGATCACCTTCTCAAATAGATCCCAAAAAGACAACTCCTAGGAATGTTGTCACCAAATTCCAGAGCTCCCAGATCAAAGAGACAATACTACAAGCAGCCAGAAAGAAACAATTTGAGTATTGTGGAAACATAATCAGAATAACCTAAGATCTGGCAGCTTCTACATTAAGAGATCGAAGGGCTTGGAATACGATATTCTGGAGGTCAATGGAGCTAGGACTAAAACCTAGAATCACCTAACCAGCAAAACCGAGTATCATGCTCCAAGGCAAAATATGGATTTTCAATAAAATACAGGACTTTCAAGCTTTCTCAGTGTAAAGACCAGAGCTGAATAGAAAATTTGACTTTCAAACACAAGAATCAAGAGAAGCATGAAAAGGTAATCAAGAAAAAGAACAAGAAAAAGATATTGCAAGGGACTTACTAAAGTTGGAATGTTTTGTTTACATTCCTACATGGAAAGATGACGTGTATTATTCATGAGACCTCAGTATTAGGGTAGCTGAAGGTAATATGCATATGTATATATATGTTTATGTATATGTATATATGTATATATATATAAGGAATGTGTATGTATGTATGTATATATGTATGAGTATATATGTATTATATATATATATATATATATGGAGAGAGAGACAGAGAGAGAGAGAGAGCAGACACACGGTGAGTTGAAGATGAAGGGAAGATATCTAAAAGAAATAAAATCAAATTAAGGGATAAGAGAGGAATATATTGAGAGATGGAGATAGGGAGAGATAGAATGGGGTGGATTATCTCACATAAAGGTGGCAAGAGGCAGCAGTTCTGGGGGAGGAGGGGAGACAGCAGGTGAGGGGGGAATGAGTGAATCTTGCTCTCATCAGATTTGGCCTGAGGAGGGAATACCATACATACTCAATTGGGTATCTTACCCCACAGGAAAGAAGAGGGAAGAAGAAAAAAAGGGGGGGATGATGGAGAGAAGGGCAGATGGGGGTGGAGGTAATCAAAAACAAACACTTTCAAAAGGGGACAGGGTCAAGGGAGAAATTTCAATAAAGGGGGATAGGTTGGGAAGGAGCAAAATACAGTGAGTCTTTCACAACATGAGTATTGTGGAAGGGTTACACACAATGATACACATGTGGCCTGTGTTGAATTGCTTGACTTCTTAGAGAGGGTGGATGGGAAGGGAGGAGGTGAGAGAATTGGGAGAGAATTTGGAAAGTTTCAAAGTTTTAAAAACAGACATTCAAAAACAAACAAAAAAAAGTTTTTGCATGCAACTAGAAAATAAGATACACAGGCAATGGGGCGTAGAAATTTATTTTGCCCTACAAGAAAGGAAGGGAAAAGAGGATGGGAGGGGAGTGGGGTGACAGAAGGGAGGGCTGACTGGGGAACAGGGCAACCAGAATATACGCCATCTTGGAGTGGGGGGGAGGGTAGAAATAGGGAGAAAATTTGTAATTCAAACTCTTGTGAAAACCAATGCTGAAAACTAAATATGTTAAATAAATAAATTAAATTTAAAATAAAATAAAATAAAATGTCATCAGCTTAAAAAAAAAAAAAAACCTTGAACTTTAAAGATCCCTTTTTGCCCATCCTCACTCATCTCTCTCACCTGAGAGATTGCTAGGACTTGCCATTGATTATCAAATCTTGAAGAGTGTGGTTCAGCATCTCCCATTTTTAAGATTTCAATTTTTTAATTGTCACATTTTAATAAACTAGTGTCCAGAAATTTAGCCATGAAAACTATTATTTTCCCAGATTTTTTCTAATTTATTTTCAAAATTCCAGATGTCCTATTTTACTGTCTTTAAATAAATGGAGATCATTCTTGCAATAAAAATGCAGTTATTTTTAATCATGCTGCAATCCACCACACCTTCAATCTTTCCATGCTATTCAGATGAAATATGATTTTCCTGTGGAAACTGGATTGATAGGGCAGCTGACTGAAAATATCGACTAAGAAATCTAAAGAAACGAGCTGGTCAGGGAGTTCTTTGACTGCTATTAGTCAGGAATAGAGAGAACCACCTCCAACACTGATCCTTTTCACATTCACTCTTTAAGAAATTTAAGCGTATATTAATTATAAGATGCAAAATCTTGTCACCACAATGTTTGCCCTTGCTAAACTTGTCTCTGTCTAAAACTGCTAAGAAAATGTTGCTTTTTAAATACTTCAGTGTTCCTTTAAGTCTTTTACCAGTTAGGCAGACTGCATCCTAATTTTATGGTTAATTTGTTTCTTATATAAATTGCGGAGTTTAAAATGCAAGGGGCCATTCTCTTCCTGATGTGTGGGTGTTGCTCCTATTAATGATAATAAAAGACTTAATTAGCAGTTGGTGATTACATACACCATGTTCCACTTTCATTAACAGTTACTACTAACCTTATGGAGCAATACTGCATGAGTTCCAATGGTCAGACACATTTTCAAATCATTCAAGTGTTTTAGAGCATAATCTTCAAACTATAACTTACAACACGAAAAATTATATACAAAGGTCTGAAATGGAGCAGAATTTCAAATCATTCTACCACATGCAGCTGATTTCTTTTTGCAAACCCTGACCTGGAATATCATTGTGTAAAACTTATTACCTATATTGCTCAGAAGGACAAGCACCCTACCTCACTTGCAAATTCAGCTAAAAGATCACTTTTATTATGAGAACTTTCTTGACACATAGTTGTGAAGCCATACTTTCAGCCAAAAAAAACTTTTGTTATATTTTAATTTTTATATATCTGTAAATGCTGAGCTTGTTTCCTCCTCTTCACACAACGGGTTCCTGGGGAACAGAACCTATTTTATTCAATCTTTGTATCTCAGGTGATTAACATGGAGCCTGGTACGTAGTGCATTGTAAGAAATGGGTGTGAATTGAATTGAATCACCCAAAATGACACAGACAGAAAGGTCAAAAGCCTAAATAATTAGCCCTGCTCTCCCATATAAGGATTGCAATGGGATTTTAATGTGAACTACTATAATCGTCCTCACACTAAATTCATGGTACTCTGTGCTTTTTTAAAAATAGATTTACTTAAATGAGTTCATGCTTACCCAATAACTTAGAGGAAAATCAAAGCAGTATTCAAATGAGTTATTATTTTACAAAATATTAGTCTTGCCACATTTTTTTCATGATGCTTATATCTAAGGTTCCATTTTAGTGCTGGAAAATAAACACTGATCTTCCTTTCAAGGAGGAGAAGTTTTTTTTTTTTTTTTTTTAACTATAACTTTTATTTTTCATTTCAAAACTATACTGGAAGTAACTTGTGCAAACAATATCTTTCTTTATAAAGAAGCAATCTGATGGCAGAACAATTAGCAATTTTTGTGCTACATGTTTTTTTTGAATTCAAGTTGCTTTTTGATGTTTTTTTTTAATTAATTTATTTATTTTTAGTCTACAACATTCAGTTCCACAAGGTTTTGAGTTTTAAATTTTCTCCACCTCCCTTCCCTCCCCAAGACAGCATGGAATCTGCTACAGGCTCTACTTTCATATTAAACATATTTTCACATTAGACATGTTGTAAAGAACAATTACTTGGGTCTCCTTTAGCAAGTCATTGACTTGTTTTTCATGGCTTTCTCGCATCCTTCTCATTTGTCTTCCCAATTTTTCCTCTACTTCTCTAACTTGTTTTTCCAAATCCTTTTTGAGCTCTTCCATGGCCTGGGACCAGTTCATGTTTTTCTTGAAGGCTTTTGGTGTAGGCTCTTGCATTTTATTGACTTCTTTAGGCTGCACATTTTGGTCTTCTTTGTCAGCAAAGAAAGAATGCAAAGTCTGAGACGGAATCTCGGTGCGTTTTCGCTGCCTGGACATATTCCTAGCCAACTAACTTGACGTTCGAGTTTTTCAGTGAGGTATGACTGCTTGTAGACTAGAGAGTTCTATGTTCCACATTTGGGGGGGGGGGGGAGGTGCTGGCTCTGCCACACCAGCACTGCCCCTTCCCCAAGAATCTCCAACCCGGACTGGGCTTAGATCTTCAGCAGGCTGTGCATGCCTGCTCTGATCCACCACTTAATTCCTCCCACCAGGTGGGCCTGGAGCCAGAAGCAACAACAGCTGTAGCTGCCCCACCTCCGCTGCCCCCGGGGCTGGAAGCCGAACTGTGAACTCCTTCCACTCCCACAACTTTTCCCACTAACCTTCTCCGCTGTCTTTGGTGTTTGTGGGTTGAGAAGTCTGGTAACTGCCACAGCTCACTGATTCAGGGCGCTAGGGCATGCTCTGCCCAGTTGCTGGTCTTGTTGATCCATGCCACTCAGGCTGGGCTCTGTACCACTCTGCTCCCAGCTCCCAGCTCCCAGCTCCATGTGAGATAGACCTCACCCAGAGACCATCCAGGCTGTCCTGGGCTGGAGCCCTGCTTCCCTCTGCTGTTTTGTGGGTTCTGCCTTTCTAGAGTTGGTTCAGAGCCACTTTTTTATAGGTTTTTGGAGGGACTCGGTATGGAGCTCACGCTAGTCCCTGCTTACCAGCTGCCATCTTGGCTCCGCCCCCCTCCCCCGTAAAGAACAATTATAATAACCAATGGAATGAACCATGAGAAAGAAGAAACAAAACAAAAATAGAGAGAACAAATAGTATGCTTCGCTCTACATTCAGAATCCATAATTCTTTCTCTGGATGTGGATAGCACTTTCTATCATGAGCCTTTTGGAGTTGTCTTAGAACCTTGCATTGCTGAGAATAGCCAAGTGTATCAAAGTTACTCATCACAGAATGTTTCTGTAACTGTATACAATGTTCTCCTGGTTCTGCTCTCCTCACCAGTTCATATTAATCTTTCCAAGTTTTCTCAAGTCTGCCTGCCCATCATTTCTTATAGTGTAATAGTATCCCATTATATTCATATACTACAACATGTTCAGCCATTCTCTAATTGATGGGCATCCCCTCAATTTCCAGTTCTTTGCCACCACAAAAAAAGCTGCTATGAATATTTTTTTACATGTGGATCTTTTTTCCTGTTTTATTTTTATATGTTCAAAATATGCTTTGAAGATCTTCTCAAGAAGCTCAATTACAAATAATTCATTTCATAATCTAATGAAGGTAATGAAGATGATTGATGCTAGTAATAATAAACACAAATATTTTAATATTTGTAAATCTTCTCTCCTTAACAGGAATCTAAATCTCATCAGATTTGCATTTCATATCTATAGACCTAAGTATCTAGTATTTCAGAGAGGACATTGTCATCTTCATGCATTTGCATATCTCAACTTTATCTAACCACTCTTTGGTCTCTGTTGAGAGAATGCAAATTATCTCTATTTAAAATATATTGTATATATTCACATATAAGTGTATGGATACTTGCACAAATTATTTGTATATGTACACATATAAATTGAAAGTATGTGCATGCACATGTATTTTTCATACATATGCATATATACATATACATACATATATATAGTTCATATGCACATATACATATACATGTTTGTTGACACACATGTTGATTGTCATATGTTTGTAAGTCCCTAAATATGTATGCATATTTGTAAATAGATATATAAACCTATATAGATATATAAACAGCTATCTATATACTCATATATGTACAGATGTATACACACCAGTATATAATAAGGTATTTGACTTCTAAGTCACTCTTAGAGCTAATGAGTAAATTTGAAAATTCTAACAAATATATGTAATTATGAGAGAAAAAAAAATTCATGAAATTTCAGTTAAATACCTACCTGGATACCTTTACTCAATTGGACCTTCTTTGATTTTCAGTTCCTGTGGTACTGACTGGAGAAAAAATATACTTAAGGAGGATATAAAATAAATAATATACTAGAGTCTCTTTTAAAAGATTGCTTATTAAACATTTACTGAGTGCCACCATGTTCTATGAAGAAAAGACTCCCCCATGGTACATAACCAACAATATCACTATCTATGTTAGATTAAGTTACAACAGAAAAGGAGAGCAAAATGCTTCACAGAAAGATAGGGTTAGAGAGGAAAGGATGCTTAACTAGCACCAAGGAATTTTGAAATGATCCTCAAAATGCTATGCAGTGGTTCTAATGACCCCAGTGCCTAAGACATGATCTGTAAGTGAATAGGTGATTGATAATCTCTTGGATTTGTTTGTTGTATTGACCAATTTAAATAGCCTTCTGACTCATGTCTCTGATCCTGGCCTATCCTCTCTCCAATACATTCTTCACTTAGCTCACTAAGTGCTATTCCTCAAACACATATCTGATAATGCCACTTTTCTGCTCAAAAATTTTCAGCAGCTTCCTATCATATTTAATGTTAAAATCACATTATACAGGCAGATATTTAAAGGTCTCCAGAATCTGGCTCCTACCTACTTTTCTAGTCTTATTTCAAATTACCCTCCTACCAAGGGGAGGCTGATAAATGTTTAGCCACTGGCTCTCCAAGGTAAGAAAAAAATATGTACTCATAAAATACTTTTAAGATTAACCTGTTTTGTCAATAATTTTTCCATAACTTCATTAACTTTATACAATCACAAAACACTGAATTGAGTCCTGATTTCCAGTGTTTGCTGATTTCAGAGATGTGAATGTTTACATTAAAAATTTAACAATCAGCTCTAATGAGCCAGTTCAAGCTGGCTGTGCCATACATCACGCATGTTGTCATGATATGTGTATTGGAAGTTCCTTGGAGAGACTTTGATGCAGGTAGATAAATCCTGTGTTCCAGTTTGCTTACCACATACTAGACAGCAGCCTCCAAACACCTGTAAAAATGACTCTAAACAAATTCTAGAGCTACAGAACCCACTAAATGACAGAGTGAAGAAAATCTCCAAGGCCAACAGAAAGGGTCTATCTCACCAGGCTGGGAGTTGAACACAGTCCAAGCTGGCATAGACCAGGGTGGAGCAGGCCTTAGGGGACTACATTGCTGGCAGCAGTGATGGTTTCAGACTTCTCAATCCACAAACACCAGGCCCACAGGCAGTTGGGGGATCAAGTGGTTGATCAGAGGGGGAATGAAGGGATCTCTTTGCTGGCACTGAGGCAGGATCCCTTTGCTTTGCCCTGCTTGGATTTGGGTCACAGTCCTGGGTGCTGGTCCTGGGGTGAAGACGAGTGCTGGAGTGGCAGAGATTATGGCAGCTGTGGAGAGAAAATCCTCCTCATGGTTCCAAGGAAGAAAAGAGTGCTTGTGGTCACCTATATATGGGAGCACAGACCAGGAGAGGAGTAAACACCTCTCCTTTAATGATGCCACCTAAGAAAAACTGAATATTTACAGGTGCCTAGAAGTATCTTTTGACAACAGCTATGCAAAACACCTGAAATTTGGGACAGAGCACTCACCACTATAGAAGCAGAGTCCTACCTTGAAAAAGAGCTCAAAAGGCAAGTAATTGGCTGAGAAAATGAGCAAATAGTCAAAACTTCAGACTATCAAATCTTACTTTGGGGACAAAGAAGATCAAAACATATAACCAGAAGAAGACAACAAAAGCAAAGCTCCTATATCCAAAGCCTCCAATGAAAACATTAATTGTTTCAGGCCATGAACAAACTCAGAAAGGAGTTTGAAAATCAAGTAAGAAAAGTAGAGGAAAAATGGGGAAGAGAAATGAGAATGATGCAAGAAAATCATGAAACATGAGTCAAGAGTTTGCTAAGGAAGACCCAAAAAATACAGAAGAAAATAAAAGAGGTCAAAAAAGCCAATGAAGAGCACAATGACATCAAAAGAAGAATTGGCCAAATGGAAAAGTTCACTAAAGAAAATAATTCCTTAAAAATTAAAACGGAGCAAATGGAAGCTAATGACTTTCTGAGAAATCAATAAAGTATGCAACAAAACCAAAAGAATGGAAAAAAATAGAAGACAATGTGAAATGTCTCATTGGAAAAACAACTGACCTGAAAAATAGATCCAGGAGAGATCATTTTAAAATTATTGTACTACCTGAAAAACATGATCAAAAAGAGAGCCTAGACATCATCTTTCAAGAAATTATCATGGAAAACTGCTGTGATATTCTAGAACCAGAGGGTAAAATAGAAATGGAGAGAATCCACCAATCACCTCTTGAAAAAAAAAATTCCAAAAGGAAAACCCTTAGGAAAATTGTAGCCAAATTGCAGAGTTCTCAGGAGAAGGAGAAAATATCACAAGCAACCAGATAGAACCAATTCAAGCACTGTGGAAACACAATCAGGATAACAGAAGATCTAGCAGTTTCTACATTAAGGGATCGAAGGGCTTTGAATATATTCCAGAGGTCAAAAGGGCTAGGATTAAATCCAAGAATCACCTACCATGAAAAAGTGAGTATAATACTTCAGGGAAAAAAATGGATATTCAATGAAATAGAGGACTTTTAAGCCTTCTTGATGAAAAGACCAGAACTGAACAGAAAATTTGACTTTCAAATACAACAATCCAGTATGAAAAGGTAAACAGGAAAGAGAAATCATAAAGGACTTATTAAAGTTGTACTGTTTACACTCCTATGTGGAAAGATGACATTTCTGTGTGTGTATGCATGTATATATAGACAGATATGTATGTATGCATGTATATATAGACAAAGTACACAAGGTGAGTTGAATATGAAGGAATGATATCTAAAAAATAAAATTAAGGGGTGAGAGAGGAATATATTGGGAGAAGAAAGGGAGAGAGAGAATAGGATAAATTATCTCATAAAAGAGTCAAGAAAAATCTTTTACAATTGAAGGGAATAGGGGTAAAGTAAAAGGGAATGAGTCAGCCTTACTCTCACCAGATGTTCTTTAAGAAGGGAATAACATGCATGCTCAATTGGCTATCTTATTCTACAGGAAAGAATGGGAGAAGGGGATAAGAGGGAGGGAACGATAGAAGGGAGGGTAGATTGAATCATAATGCATGCCTTCCATCTTGGGGTGGGGGGTAGGGTATAGGTGGGCAGAAATTTTGGAACTCAAAATCTTGTAGAAATGAATGTTGAACACTAAAAATAAATAAATTAAATTTTAAAAAAGGAGAAAAAAAAACATAGGCTAACCTTCAGGCTGCAGATAGGTTAGACTGGAGACAGACTGATGATGATTGGTTTCCACTGGTCACATGATGAACAGGAGAGAGTGTGCAGTGGAAAACCTACATTTTTCACAGGTAAACCAATATCTTTGGGTGGGCTGCAAGTTGCCTGAGGGCCATATGTTGTGCAAGCCTGTTGTAAGACAGTCTCAAAAGACTCATGATGTAACATGCTAAACACCTCCTGAGAAAGAATTGATATTGTCAGAAGACAAACTGAAGCATATTATTTTTTTTCATTTTCTTCAATTCTCTCATTTTTTTATTCAAGTCTTCTTATACAAAATTACTGACATGAAAATATCATTTAAAAAGCAAAATGTTGGTAGAAAAGTAAAATAAATCTTCAACTTTTTAAAATAACTGATTCAATGGTTAGTATTTTATATTTCCTTGAATAGTCTTAAGTCAACCATGCCTTTAGTGATTAGTGATGCTATTAGGTTGTTCATCCTTGGTTAGTCACTCAAGGCAAATGTAATAGATTAGAAATCCTGATCTTTATTTTACAGGACTTTTCAACAAATTCAAGGGTTTCTTGTTCATATAAGGGTATTTATATTACACAGTTTTTTGTAAAATACGTGTATTATAGTTGTGACAAAACTGTTTTCTATATGGAGCTTATGCTTATATTGGCTGGGATTTTTTCCTGTGAAGTAGGCTATTTCATTTGAATCTATGTATCTAGTGCTATTTAGATACAGCCACAAAAATAATTTATATCAAAAATTTGCAGAGTAGGTGCATAAAAATTTTGTGAAACTTTTTTTAAAAAGTGCAAAACTTATATAGTAAACAAGAATGTAGTTATCATGGCATTGTTCTCATTTTATGCCCATTAAAAATTATATACTTTGGGGATTAAAACAAGTTATGTTTGCTTTAGGAAGATGCATATGTATTTAAAATTTCAATGATAGCTAATGTTCTTCTATCTAAATACATTTAATACAGTAGGGTTTGAACAGCTTTGATCTCCTGGTTTGTAATCCCCCCTCCACAATCCATTTTCCATTACCTGTCAAATTTCATGTCTGATCATGTTTCTCTTCCAAATCTTTTCAGTAGCTCCCCATCAACTATAAAATTTAGTATTTCAAGTTCTTTGAAGATCTATTTCATATTATACCCCTTGATGCACCTCTATATTCTAGCTAAATCAGTCTACTAACTTCAACTTGATCTCAGCATTCTATCTTCTGTGCTCTTAACAGGAATGCCTGTCCTCCTCACACATTCTACCAGCATCCTAGCTTCCTGGGAGGATCAATTCTAGTGCCCCTTCCTACTCTAAGGTTTTTCTCATTCCCTTGGTTTCCAGTGTGCTCTCTATTGCTTCTTCTATCACCTTGTATTTATTTATTTGTGAAGATGTATATACTTAATAAAGAATGTTAGCTGCTTGAGTTCAGGAAACCTTTCATTTTTGTCTTTGTACCTCTTGTTACTAGCATGGCACATAATGAAACAATTTACAATTGAATTGTACACATATAACTAACATGCACATGCAATTTAATGTTTTTTTCTGAATTTGTATTGTTCTGTAGAGAGTATATTTGGCTTCTATATTCATTTTTAACATGCTGCTGATTCTTTTTATTTGTCTAAAGGAACCTTTCTTTTGAAGAAGGCCTTGTGGAAGAACCATAGTTTATTATGACAAGATTACTAGCTTAGACTACTGGCACTGCTGAAATCCAATATAGATTACCATTCCATCTCTGTTACATTTGACATTTTCCCCTAAGAGTGTAGTAGACTTTATTCTAAATTACAACTGCAGAAAATAAAATGATGTCCTATATTCAGAAGGAAATTACAGAAACCATCTTAATTGAAGAATAGTTTTGTCATCTTCAACAAAAGGAATATTCCACTTGCACAGCAGTAGAATTTGTTTGTATATATGGTCTATGTGGTACTTAATGTGGCAGGTGGTGGCCTAGCAGAACTGGTCAATATGGTTCACTAAAGGGCCTGTTAACTGATAATGACAAAGGTGCTTCAGCTGTGACACATTTAGAACAATCAACTGCGCTGGCTTCAGTGAAACATATTGACTGGTCCTATCCTGTGTGTAGGCTGCAGCCACTTATTTTGAGTGTACAGATATGTCGTATCTAAGCACTCCAAGAGAGTTAATTAACCTCACATGAGTGAGCACTTAACTTAGAGAAGCCAGGTCTTTAAAGAAGCAATCACCTAGACAATCCAGGCTCCCATAGCTACTTTTGCCTGAATTAACCTAGTAATTGAGAAAAATGTAGCTGCTTACCTAAATTACACATATTTGTTATCTACACTGATTCAGTTCACCAACCTTCCCTGTGTTACCAGGGTGGTATAATTGACTAGTTTGACAACATTTATGGAGTTGTTCAATGGGTTTGCTTAATTTGCATAATGAAGTTGACTTGTCAGTAAAATAAGTCAGATCTGCTCTTAAATTAATAGTCTCATTAATTTAGATGTATAAATGATTGGCTTGACCTAGTGTCATATATTTAATATTTTTGGCTGCTTTTCCATGAAAGCATACAAAGAATAAAATATATGCATAAATGCAGTGTATATGAATGTGTATGCATTTGTGCTGTGTGTGTCTGCAGTGGAAAGGTGGCTGAGTTCACAGTAATACCAATTCCTGAGTTGTTCTATGTTCTCTTCCTCCTAAACATGGAGAGGCGCATTAAAGGGTTGACCCCAGTTTGATTTGTTTTCAGCCATAGTAATTCCCAAAGATTTCCTTCATAAATTGTATAAATTGTTATTTGCATTGGTGAAAGGTATATTCATGTCAATTAATTCACAGGTCCATGAAGTATAAATGTATTTATTCAAGGAGCATTATTTTACATGCTGCACCCTCTCCCTGACATATACTGATGAACAAATGGACCTATAATCCCTATCTAAAATAAACATTAAGAACCACTCAGTTAAAATTGACTGAAGAATCATCACACTTTTAGGTAGCTGTCAGGAATTCCTCTTATTTTCTAGCTAAAAATTTTCTCTAGTGAGTGAATACATATTTTTGCTTCCAGCTATAGGCCTTAAAAAGGCCAAATCCTAGAATGATTTTGGGCTCTCAGAAGAAACTGAATGGCGAATGTAATCCCCTTCCTAGAAAGTATTCTAGCAGATGCTTACCACAGACCACATTTTAGACATATTATCTGTGAAGATTCATACTTCTGGTTGGACTAGACTTTTATTTATTTAACAGCACTTCTTAAAACTGTGGGTCACAGCCCATGGTTTTAAGAAGTGCTGAAGGGATTGTGAGTAGAAAAATTTTTAAGAAGCCCTGGACTAGAAGTCAATTAGGATTTTTTCAAACTACTGGATTTTATGATTCTAATTTGAGATAGAAGTTTCCTTAGAATCAATTGTTTCTTGGTATGAATTGGTCACGTTTTTTCTGTTTGGTTCCTGATTAACCATTTGGCTTTTTAACAATCTGCTATGTCTCACCTCGATTTTTCTATTGATGCTTTAATTTGTCCTCCCTGATTTACTTCCTTTGGCCCACTACCTTGCTCTGACACAGAGTATATAGATACCCACTCTGTTCAACTTTCTTTTAATTCTTGACTTTGCTCGGACCATGTACTCCCTAGTCTAAACTCTTCCTTGAAGGACATCCATTCTTCCACTCCCAAACTGCCTCAAAACATTTTATGTCTGCGGGGTGGAGCCAAGATGGTGGTGGGAAAGCAGGGACTTGCCTAGGGCTCTCCCCCAGGACCCTCCAAACACCTATAAAAATGGATCTGAACAAATTCTAGAATTGCAGAACCCACAAAATAGCAGAGGGAAGTACGACTTCAAACCAGGATAATCTGGATGGTCACTGGGTAAGGTCTATTGCACACAGAGCTGGGAGCAGAGTGGAGCAGAGCCCAGTGTGGGCCATGCCAGGACCAACCAGACAAGGAACTGGGCTTAACAGGCCCTAGCACCCTGAATCAGTGAGCTGTGTCAGTTACCAGACTTCTCAACCTACAAACACCAAAGACAACAGAGAAGGTTAGTGAGCAAAACCACAGGGGACAGATCAAAAGGAGTTCATGATTGGGCCACCCCCACCCTGGGGGCTGCAGAGGCTGGTGCAGCTATGAGGACAGAACTACAGCTGCAGTTGTTTCTAGCCCCAGGCCCACCTGGTGGGAGGAATTAAGTGGCTGATCAGAGCAGGAGTGCAGAGCCTACTTAAGATCTGAGTCAGGTCCAGGTTGGTGGTTCTTGGGAGGGGGGAGTGCTGGTGTGGCAGAGCTGGCTGTGTAGAAATACCTCTGAAAACAACAGCAAATGCCCTCCAGCTTGGAACAAAGTACTCTCTACATGCAGTCATACCCCTACGAAAAACTCAAGGGTCAAGTAGTTGCCTGCAAACACAGCCAGGTAGTGAAAATGGACTCAGATTCAGACTCAGACTTTGGAATCTTTCTTTGGTGACAAAGAAGACCAAAACATACAGCAAGAAGAAGTCAACAAAGTCAAAGAGCCTACATCAAAAGCCTCCAAGAAAAACAAGAACCCATCTCAGGCCATGGAAGAGCTCAAAAAGGATTTGGAAAAGCAAATGAGAGAAGAAGAGGAAAAATTGGAACAAGAAATGAGAATGATGTGAGAAAACCATGAAAAACAAATCAATGACTTGCTAAAGGAGACCCAAAAATACTGAAGAAAATAACACCTTAAAAAAGACTAACTCGAGTGGCAAAAGAGCTCCAAAAAGCCAATGAGGAAAAGAATGCCTTGGTTAATTAGCCAGATGGAAAATGGGGTCCAAAACACCACTGAAGAAAATACTACCTGAAAAATTAGATAGGAGGAAGTAGAAGCTAGTGACTTGATGAGCAATCAAGATATTATAAAGCAGAATCAAAGGAATGAACAAGGGGAAGACAATGTGAAATATCTCATTGGAAAAACCATTGCCCTGGAAAATAGATGCAGGAAAGATAATTTAAAAATTATTGGACTACCTGAAAGCCATGATCAAAAAAAAGAGCCTAGATATCATCTTTCAAGAAATTGTCAAGGAAAACTGCCCTGGTATTCTGGAGCCAGAGGGTAAAATAGAAATTGAAAGAATCCACCCATTACCTCCTGAAAAAGATCTCAAAAAGAAAAAAAACTCCTAAGAATATTGTCACCAAATTCCACAGTTCCCAGACCAAGGAAAACATACCACAAGGAGCCAGAAAGAAAAAAAATTTTGAGTAATGTGGAAACACAATCAGAATAATGCTAGATCAAGCAGCTTCTACATTAAGGGATCAAAGGGCCTAGAATATGATATTCCACAGGTAAATGGAGCTAGGATTAAAATCAAGAATCACCTACCCAGCAAAACTGAATATCATGCTCCAAGGCAAAATATGAACTTTTAATAAAATAGAGGACTTTCAAGCGTTCTCAGTGAAAAGACCAGAGCTGAACAGAAAATTTGACTTTCAAACACAAGAATCAAGAGAAGCATGAAAAGGTAAGCAGGAAAGAGAAATCACAGGGGACTTACCGAAGTTGAACTGTTTTGTTTACATTCCTACACGGAAAGATGATATGTATAATTTATGAGACCTTTCTCAGTATTAGAGTAGCTGAAGGGTGCGTTGAATATGAAGGGATGGTATCTAAAAAAATAAAATCAGATTAAGGAATGACAGACGAATATATTGAGAGGGGGAGAAAGGGAGAGATAGAATGTGGTAAATTATCTCACATAAAAGTGGCAAGAAAAAGCAGTTCTTTTGGGAGAGAAGAGGGGGCAGATAAGGGGGAATGAGTGAATCTTGCTCTCATTGGATTTGACCTGAGGAGGGAATAATATACACACTCAATTGCGTATCTTGCCCTACAGGAAAGAAGGAGGAAGGAGACAAAAAAGGGGAGATGATAGAAGGGAGGGCAGATAGCAGCAGAGGGGTAATCAAAAGGAAACACTTTTGAAAAGGGACAGGGTCAAGGGAGAAAATTGGATAAAAGGGGACAGGACAGGAAGGAGGAAAATATACTTACCCTTTCACAACATTAGTGTTGTGGAAGGGTTTTGCATAATGATAAACATGTGGCCTATGTTGAATTGATTACCTTCCTAGGGAGGGTGCGTGGAAAGGAAAGAGGGGAGAGAATTTTGAAGTCAAAGTTTTAAAAGAAGATTTTCAAAAAAATGTTTTTTGCATGCAACTAGGAAATAAGATATACAGGCAACGGGGTATAGACATTTATCTTGCCCTACAAGAAAGTAAGGGAAAAGGGGATGTGGCAGGGGGAGTGGTGTGACAGAAGGGAAGGCTGACTGGGGAATGCGGCAATCAGAATATATACCATCTTGTAGTGGGGGGGAGGGTAGAAATGAGGAGAAAATTTGTAATCCAAACTCTTCTGAAAATTAATGCTGAAAACTAAAAATATTAAATAAATAAATAATGATATTAAAAAAAAAAAACAACTTTTTAGGTGTGGCTTCCTGTTCAGTGTCCATGAACCATTGCTGATGCTAGTATAACAAGATGATTATTAAGGTGGTCAAAAGACCCAGGTCACTGAATTATATTGCCAAGATTGCCATAAACTGTTCAACCTCAGGTAACTTCTTTGTGTCTGTTTATTCATTCATAAAATGAGGATAAATCACTTGCATTACCAAACTCATATGGAGCTAATGCAAGCAGAACAGCTTTGAAAAGTTCAAGGTGCTATAGAAAAATCAGAGCAGTTGTAGAAGTTGCCTGTTGCAAAAAATATTGAATAAATCAAATTGAAATAATTGACTTAAAGAAGGGGACGATTATTCTACTCATTTTAACTCAGAGATCAAATCTTAAATGGTTTTGAATAACCTTATATCATTCTCTGAATTTGGACAATGCCAACTACCTGATTAAAGATAGGTCGGTGTGTGTGTGTGTGTGTGTGTGTGTGTGTGTGCGTGTGTGCGTGTGCGTGTCTTAAAGGATATTGTTTAAGTAATGATAGAAAAATCTAAAATTTGTCCTCTCCTTACTTCCTTCTTCCCCCTCTCAGTTCAGCCTATCTATAGCTCTTCTAAACATCCTTGTTTCTTCAGCTCTCTGTAAGATTTTGGATAGTGCCAGTTATCTTCCTTTGGCTTGAAGCAGAGTGTGATGGTAGCATATACTGTCACATATGCTTTTGTTGACTATTTTACACGTATATATCAATTTTAAAGTTATTTTGCTGAAAAACACCTCCAACAAAAGAACTGATTTATTTATATAAGCCATGACAATAGAAATATATAAGAATGGTTTTGAATTATGCCCAGACAAATAAAGATGAATGTGACAACATAATTGTATGTATGTATGTATATATGTGCATTTGTTACATATACACACGCATATAAACATGTTTCAGCAGTTCCTTGGAATATTTTTCAGTCTTATACCATAGCAAGCCATATTCTTTCTCCAATCTATTCATTTCTGTCAGCTGTCTTTAATATGTTATGTGTCAATGTCCTAGAAATATATTTCTTGAGTAAAAAACTGATGCTTTGAAAACTTTAGTCAAGGATGACATTACAATGCTACATCACAATAATCATTGATTTTTTTGTGTACTGTTTTTGTTCAAAAGGTCTGTCAAAGAACATTGATAATGGATTTGTGAATTCCATCATGGTGCCATATTTCAAGCAGATCTATAACATAAATCAAAGAACTAATGTTGACTTTCATATCAATAACCTACATGATTTGGGGATATAAAGATAAAGTTTCTGTAAAATCAAATACATATCTTCTCCTAGACTACAAGCTAAATGAAATATTTCAAGCATTGGATATTTGTGAAATCTTGGAACTCATAAACTAAAATATTCTCACAAAATAGCACCACAAACCACTATGAAACTTATCAACTAGTTCACTTTACATCATACAAAGACTTTTTAAATAAGTATGTAATATGTACACATAATACTTACATAAGTCATATGTATGCACAAGTTGTGAATATTTGCATATATGTATATGTGTATGTGTTTTGTATTATTGGCAGCTAGGTGATGCAGTGGAGAGAGCACTGGGACTGGAGTCAGGAAGAGCTAAGTTCCAATCTGGACTCAGTCACATAACCCTATTTGTGTCAGTTTCTTCATCTGTAAAATGAGCTGGGACAGGAAATGGCGAACCACTCCAGTAACCTTGCAAAGAAAACACCAAACCAGGGTGGTGTGGGGTGACAGAGAGTAGGACATGATTGAAAGAAAATAAATTTTTTGTTCTATGCATGTCATGTATATATGCATATATACAAACTTATACGCACATGTGTCTATAGGATTTTATTGGTGTATGGAACTCCTGGATAGGAAACTTTTTCAATATAAGTTTCTTGAAAGTAGAGATTATTCCATTCTTCATATTTGTACTCCAGCTCCTTGCATGGTGATGACACATAGTGAATACTTAATAAATGCCTGTTTATTGATTAATTGACCTACAACTTTTCTTTTGCCTTCTATTATCTCAGAAAACCGCATATTAACGGTACCTATGCTCTATCATTTTAAAATTCATCTTGTTAAACATTTCCCAATCATATTTTAGCCTGGTTTGGGTGGCAGTCAGACATGTTGTGGGTAGCTATTGGCTTACATATTTAACATCTCTGCTTTAAGTAACTTCCTAAGTTGCAATGGAAGTTATAAGTTGCAATGCAAATCAACTTCCATTGGCAGAAATAAAAGCTTAAAAAACTTCCTCATTTGGAGTTGCCTATACTAAAGGAATTGTGAACTCTGTCCTTCTCACCATGAGCACATATATACATACATGTGTGCATATGTATATAACATACGTGTGTATGTGTAGAGAAACATATATCTATGTGTAATATGTTGCTTTTAGAACAGTACAAATTACCAAAATTGTTGATGTCATTCACTATTTCTAAAAAGATACAAATGCATCTGAAGAAAATTTGTAGTGGTTTAGAAGGCAAAAATATCTGATACAAAAGAGCTATTTTATTTGCCTTGGAGGAAAATATAGATTATCACAAAAGAAAGTACATGTCAGAGAAAAATTGGTTGCTCTATAAAATAGAGGATAGTTTCTCTGATAATTGTTTTAGAGAATTGTCTTACTAGTATTTCAGTATTTATACTAGTAAATACTAGTATTTACTAGTATTTCTAGTATTACTAGATTTCTTTTCAGCATGCACATTTATGGCAGATAATCAGAAAAAAAGGAAAAAAAATCAATAGAACCAAAAAGAAGCCTTCTAAATGACAGCACAGAAGTTAATGGATATGCTGCCAAAAGCTCTCCAAGGGAAAAAAAAAAAACAACTCACAACACGTTGTCAGAAAAAAAAAAAATATATATATATATATATATAATATATATATATATATATATATATATATATATATATATATGTATATATATATTCCTCTCCTTCAGCAGAATTAAATATACATTGAAAGCTATATGGAGCTCCTCGGGTGATTTGAGGACCATTTCTTCCAGTACCAGGTAAGACATTAGATGCTGAGGTGTTACTCTTGAGACCATATAGTACAATGGAAAAAGTACTAGCTCTGGAATCAGTCAACTTGGGTTCAGATCCTGCCTTTGGCA
The DNA here is from genome assembly GCF_011100635.1 of Trichosurus vulpecula. Lineage (NCBI taxonomy): Eukaryota > Metazoa > Chordata > Mammalia > Diprotodontia > Phalangeridae > Trichosurus > Trichosurus vulpecula. Next base: position 253,025,575 of record NC_050574.1, on the reverse strand, counting down.
CTTGCCGCTTCTGTGACCCTACTTGATCTTTGCTCTTATTTGACATCTTTTAATTAGTCATCAATTCACCAATTTTTTTTTTGTTTTCTTCACCCTCCTTTATTTGTTATTATGATTTACTTGGTTTGGACAATTCTTATTTAGTTTCTTTAAATATATGGCATTTATATTAATGCTATCATTTGGGAAATTCTATATGGTTCATTTTTTCCATCTCCATTACATCTGATAGTTTGGTAATTCAGTTCTTCTACAACATTTTTAATGAAATCACATTTTTCTTTGCCCTCATCATTAAAAATGTGTTCCTTATATCTTCTTCTGGGTATGTGTTTCAGTGACTTATCTTCTTAGAGTTTTCAGATTTAATTATTTGTGGAGCATACAAGCTATCTAGATCCTTTGGGTCTTTTAGCTTAAATATGTTACATGTCTCTTACTAAATGAAATGTAATGATCAAAAACAACCTATATTTAATTGAAATCCAATGACTTTGCTACTAAATCAAATGGCATATTCATATCATTTTATGGTTTGTATAATGGTATTTTAGGGCTACAGGAGAATCTTATGATGCTCTGTAAATTTACAGTGAAGAAAACTAAATGACAGGAAAGTAAAGTGACTTGCCTACTGTCACAAATGTAAGTTGTAGAGAGAGAATTACTGTGCTGATTGTGATTCCATTTTTCTCTATACAAGAAGCAATGAATCTTAACAATAAATATTGTCATCTATGCTATGGCTTTATACTTTTAGATTCTCTGCTTCTGTTACTTAAAATGACTCTGTTGTCTTTGGTTCTAGTATTTTCTATTCCAGTGGATTTTCTCTTCAAAACAATAAATATTAAAAAGCAGAAATTGCCAACTAGAAAAAAGGTGCAAAGGCTTATTGAAGAAAATAATTCATTAAAAGTTACAATTGGGCAAATGGAAGCTAATGAATCAATGAGACATCCAAAACAAGAAAAGGTGAAATATCTCATTGAAAAAGCAACAGACCTGGAAAATCGATCGAGGAGAAATAATTTAAGAATTATTGGACTACCTGGAAGCCATGATTTAAAAAATAGCTTAGACCTCACATTTTAAGGAATTATCAAGGAAAACTACCCTGATATCACAGAATCAGGGGGTAATATAGAAACTGAAATAATTCACTGATCACCTCCTGAAAGGGATTCCAAAATTAAAACCCTGTAGTATTATTAAAGACAAATTTCAAAGCTCCCAGGTCAAGAAGAAAATCTTGCAAGCAGCCAAAAATAAACAATCCAAATACTATAGAGCCTCAGTCAAGATCACACATGGTTTAACAGCTCTTACATTAAATGATCTGAGGGCTTGGAATACGATATTCTGGAAGGAAAAGGAGCTAGGATTACAATAAAGTATAACCTATTCAACAAAACTGAGTATAATCCCTCAGGGGAAAATATTGATATTAAATTAAAAAGAGGACTTTTAAACATTCCTGATGAAAATACCAGAGCTGAATAGAAAACTTGACTTTCAAATATAAGATTCAAGAGAAACAGAAAAAGGTAAACATGAAAGAGAAATTGCACAAAAAGCCCAATATGGCCAAGATTAGAAAGTAAAGTAGAAAAAAAATTACAGCAAGTTTCTCTAATAAAGGCTTCATTTCTTACATATACAGAAAACTGATTCAACTTTATGAGAATGAGTCATTCCCTAGTTAATAAATGGTCAAAGGATGTGAAAAGGCTATTTTCAGAAGAAAAAAAATCAAAACTATCTATAGTCATAAAATAATCCTTTAAATCACTTGATTAAAGAAATGCAAATCAAAACAACTCTGAGGTACTACCTTACACATATAAAATTGATTAATATAATAACAAAGGAAAATGACAAATGTTGGAGCACATGTGGAAAAATTGGGACATTATTGCATTGTTAGTGGAATTGTGAACTGATCCTACTATTCAGGAGAGCAATTTGGAACTATGCCTAAAGGGCTTTAAAACTGTGTATACCCTTTAACCCAGCAATATTAACAGTAGGTCTCAATCTGAAAGAGATAACAAACAAAAAGGAAAAGAGTATATATTAGGGAATAGCTAAACAGGTTGTGGTTTATGGGTTGTGTGTTTGTTTGGTTGGTTTTTGGTCTATGTTTTCTTTTACATTGTAGTTAATATGGAAATGTTTTGCATGACTATTTCTTCCCTTCTTCAGGAAAGGGGAGTGGAGGAAGAGAGGGAGATAATTTGGAACTTAAAATTACAAAAAAAAAACCCCACTAATGTTAAAAATGTTAGTTTACATGTAATTCAGGAAAATAAACAATTAAAAATAATATAACCATAGGATCTTCACACTCGTTCATATCTCATTGATCACCCAATTAAGGAAATTCCAAACATTTCAGAAAAAAAGATTTAATTCCTTGACTTTTTAAAATTTTATGTGTTTTCTAACCAACCACTGGTATTATCTGTAAACCTCTCCTTTTCCAAGCAAAATTAAAAATACTGGTATACAGCATTCATGGTCAAGAGCAGATTGTATATCAAAGGACAACACTTTTAAAGCCACAAATTAAATCAGGGTTATGGATGTATTAAAAGAACATGAAACCAGAAAAAATTTCCATTTGCAGGAGAGGGGAGTTGTATTATACTATATCACCAATTCCAGTATTCTCTGAGAGAGAACAATATCTCAGTAGAGCCATTGTTGTAAGGTGAAGCTTTGCTTCATCATTTCGCATTGTCCACACCCATTTGACAAGCCCACCACTGTGCATCTATCTCAGATTGCCTTCCTTGCTGTCTGTGTGTCTGACTCTAGACCCCAGAGCTATAAAGTAAAACAAAACACTCTGGCAAAAGTGCCCTCTCTAAGCTCAAATTGGGTAAACTTCTATTCTTTCTCAGGGCTAGAAGGGAATATTTTGCCTCAGAAATAAAAATTCCAGGATTGTTACCTAGATTTCATGTTTTAACCTGCTCATGTATATAAAATCTTAAGATCCATATGAATAATTTCAGGGACAGTTTCCATGTCAGCTATATTAATTTAGGAAAAGAGTTTGAAATTCCAGACAAGTGGAAAGTTAACACATCTATGTGATTTTCTCAAATACTATATTCTTAGTGTTAAATCTTATATTGGGGGGGCGGAGCCAAGATGGCCGCATGAAGGCAGCCTCTTACCGGAGCTCTCTCACAAGGTCTGTCAGATTCCCATAAAAAAGTGAATTTGAGCAGATTTGAGAGAGTCAGAAACCGCGAGCAGTCTGCGTGGGACAAATTTCCGAGCCGGGAGAGTCTGAAAGGCCAGAGGAACGAACCTGCAGGCGCGGAGAGTGCTTGGTGCGGGGCTGCTCCAGACCAAGGCGGAAGCGGCCAGCCGGGAAATCCACGTGGGAGACGGGCTGGGAGAAAGCTGGGCGCCCGAAACCGGCAGAGATCCCCAGGCCTCCCAACACAGTACGGCAGTCTCTGGGAGCGACGAGAGGCAGCGCAACGCCACCAGCCGCGAAAATACCCACTCCTGACGCTTGCAGAACTCAGGATCTCGGCCTCTTGAACTTCCGGAAGACTCAATGGCTAGGTAAGCAGCTCTAACCCCTCCCCCCCTCACCCAGAGAATTCCTCGGGAAAAAAAAAAAAAAGAGAACTGAAACAGAGGAGAGAGTAGCGGGGCTTCACAGGACAAATACTAGAAGCTCATTAGTCCCAGAGGGCAAGAGTCGGCAGGGGGCCAAGCCAGGAGCCCAGACGTAACCTTGCTCCCCCAGGGGAAGCGCCAGTCATCAGCTCAAACAACAAACAGCTGAGACCATTGCTGAAAAGCAAGGGCTGGAGAGCACCCACAGGGAGTGAGACGCCAGGGAGCCAGACCCCTCCCCCACACCTCAGGAAACTGAAGGTTATAATTTTAGACTCACAACCCCCAGAATAAGAAAGCTGGGACAGAAAGCCCTGAGACTCACAGATAGAAATTCGTTCTAACGCCAGCGAAAGGCAATCCAATATGAAGAAGAACACAAAAAAACCGAGGACAATAGATTCTTTTTATGGAGACAGGCAGGATCAAAATATCGACGTAGAAGAAGATAGCAATGACACGGTAGATACATCAGATACCTCAAAAGCTAATATGATCTGGTCTCCAGCCCAAAAAGCACTGCTGGAAGAGCTAAAAGAGGAATTTAAAAACCAAATTAGGGAGCTAAAAGAAAATATTGAAAAAATGGAAAAAAGGGAGAAAAAATCCACTGACGAAATCAAGTCCCTAAAGAATAAGATTGGCGAAATGGCTATGGAGATTCAGAATCTAGAGAGAGAAAAGGACACCCTGAGAGGTGAAATCAACCAATTGAAAATGGAGGCTCAAAAGCAAAATGTAAACACTAACTCATTTAAAATTAGACTTGAGCAAGTAGAAGCTAATGAATCTATGAGGCATCAAGAAGTAATAAAACAAAATGTAAAGAATGAAAAAATAGAAAAAAATGTGAAATATCTGATTGGCAAAACAACTGACCTGGAAAATAGATCCAGGAGAGACAATTTGAGAGTTATTGGTCTACCGGAAATCCACGATGAAAAAAGGAGCCTTGACAGTATCTTCGAAGAAATTATCAAAGACAACTGCCCAGAGGTCCTAGAACCAGAGGGCAAAATAGTCATTGAAAGAATTCACCGATCAACCCCTGAAAGAGATCCCAAACTGAAAACACCAAGAAATATTATAGCCAAATTTCAGAGCTATAAACTTAAGGAGAAAATACTGCAAGCAGCCAAAAAGAAGCAATTCAAATATCGTGGAACTACAGTCAGGATCACGCAGGATCTCTCAGCTTCCACATTAAAAGACAGGAGAAATTGGAATATGATATTCTGAAGGGCAAAGGAGCTGGGACTACAACCAAGGATCAACTACCCAGCAAAACTAAGCATAATTTTCCAGGCAAGGCGATGGACATTCAATGAAATAAGGGAATTCCAGACCTTCCTGATGAAAAGGCCAGAACTCAATGGAAAATTTGATCTCCAAATACAAACCTCAAGAGAGACATAAAAAGGTAACCGGGGGAAAAACCCCACAAACTTCATTAACCAATAAGCTTAGGTTGTTTACATCTTTATGTGGGATTATATCATCTTATGTATGTTTTTTATGTATATATATATATATATATATATATATATATATACATATACATATATAAGTCATTCTTGTGAATGGTACAACTATTGTGACAAATGAAAGGGATATACATAGATTGTGAATGCCTGTATAAATTAACTGATGTAAAGATATAAAATATAAATAAGAGATATAAAGGGAGGTCTATGAGGGAAGTGGTAAGAAGGTTGTAGAAAAGGGTTAATTACACCAAAGGAAGTGGCAAAAAAACATATTATAGTAGAGGGAAAGAAGGGAGGGAGAAGAGCAGTATTTGAGCTTTACTGTCATCTGATCTAGTTCAAGAAGGGAATAACATACTCTGATAAGTTTAGAAATCTAACTTGTCCTACGGGAAGTGGGAGGGAAAGGGGGGAAAAAGGGAGGGGGAGGGCAGAAGGAAGAGGAGAAGTAGCAAGTGGGTAACGGTTAGATAAGGGAGGGGAATAAAGAGAGAGGGTTAACTGAGGAAAGCGGTGGTCAAAAGCAAAACTTTGTTGGGGAGGAGAAGGGGAAAGGGAGAAATAAAAGCATAAACAGGGGGAATTAGGATGGAGAAAAAGACACAGATAGAAATCATAACCCTGAACATGCAGGGGATGAACATTCTCACAAAACAGAAGCAGATAGCAGAATGGATTAAAAACCATAATCCTACAATATGCTGTTTACAAGAAACACATCTGAAACAGGGGGATACACATAGGGTTAAGGTAAAAGGCTGGAGTAAAATACATTGTGCCTCAGCTAAAGTAAAAAAAGCAGGTGTAGCAATCCTAATCTCAGACAAAGCAAAAGTAAAGATAGATCTAATTAGAAGAGATAAGGAAGGACATTATATCCTGCTAAAAGGCACCATAAGCAATGAAGCAATATCATTGCTTAACATATATGCACCAAGTGGTAAGGCATACAATTTCTTAGAGGAGAGGTTAAGGGAGTTACAGGAAGAAATAGACAGCAAAACTATAATATTGGGAGACCTCAACCTCCCCCTTTCTGAACTTGATAAATCTAACCTCAAAATAAATAAGAAAAAAGTTAAGGAGGTAAACAGAATTTTAGAAAAGGCACATATTATAGACCTCTGGAGAAAACTGAACGGGGATAAAAAGGAATATACTTTCTTCTCAAAAGTACATGGCACATACTCAAAAATTGACCATGTACTAGGGCATAAAAACCTCACAATCCAGTGCAGAAAAGCAGAAGTAGTCAATGCATCCTTTTCAGATCATGATGCAATAAGAATCATTTTTAATAAAGCACCATGGAAAAATAAGCTAAAAACTAATTGGAAACTAAATAATTTAATTCTAAAGAGTGAGTGGGCCAAAGATCAAATCAGAGAAACAATCAATAATTTCATTCAAGAGAATGACAATAATGAAACAACATACCAAAACTTATGGGATGCAGCAAAAGCAGTTCTTAGGGGAAGTTTTATATCTCTAAATGCCTACATGAATAAAATAGGGAAAGAGGAGATCAATGATCTGGGCATACAGCTGAAAAAGCTAGAAAAAGAGCAAATTGAAAACCCCCAATTAAATACCAAATTAGAAATACTGAAAATCAAAGGAGAGATTAATAAAATTGAAACCAAGAAAACTATTGAATTAATAAATAAAACAAAGAGCTGGTTTTATGAAAAAACCAATAAAATTGACAAACCTTTGGCCAATTTGATTAAAAAAAAGAAAGAAGAAAATCAAATTACCAGTATCAAAAATGAAAAGGGTGAGGTCACCTCTAATGAAGAGGAAATCAAAACAATAATTAGGAATTATTTCGCCCAACTGTATGCCCATAAATTTGACAACCATAGAGATATGGATGAATATCTACAAAAACATAAACTGCCCAGACTAACAGAGAAGGAAGTGAAATTTCTTAATAACCCCATATCAGAAAAAGAAATTGAGCAGGTCATCAACGAACTCCCTAGGAAAAAATCTCCAGGGCCAGATGGTTTTACATGTGAATTCTATCAAACATTTAAAGAACAACTAATTCCAATACTTTGCAGACTATTTGGGAAAATAGGGGAAGAAGGAGTCCTACCAAATTCTTTTTATGACACAAATATGGTACTAATACCTAAACCAGGTAGAGTTAAAACAGAGAAAGAAAATTATAGACCAATTTCTCTAATTAATATTGATGTAAAAATTTTAAATAAAATATTAGCAAAAAGATTGCAGCAACTCATTACGAGAATAATACACCATGACCAGGTAGGATTTATTCCAGGAATGCAAGGCTGGTTCAATATTAGGAAAACTATTAGCATAATTGACCATATCAACAACAAAACTAGCAAAAACCATATGATCATCTCAATAGATGCAGAAAAAGCCTTTGACAAAGTACAACACCCATTCCTATTAAAAACACTAGAAAGCATAGGAATAAGGGGAACCTTCCTCAAAATTATAAATAGCATCTACCTAAAACCATCAACAAGCATTATTTGTAATGGGGATAAACTAGATGCATTCCCAATAAGATCAGGGGTGAAACAAGGATGTCCATTATCATCCCTATTATTCAATTTGGTTCTAGAAACATTAGCTGTAGCAATAAGAGAAGAAAAAGAAATTGAAGGAATTAAAATAGGAAAAGAAGAAACTAAATTATCACTTTTTGCAGATGACATGATGATTTATCTAGAGAATCCTAGAGAATCAAGTAAAAAACTACTTGAAATAATAAACAACTTTAGCAAAGTTGCAGGATATAAAATAAACCCACATAAATCCTCAGCATTCCTATACATTACTGACAAAGCCCAACAGCAAGAGATAGAAAGAGAAATTCCATTCAAAGTTAGTGAAGGCACTATAAAATATTTGGGAGTCTATTTGCCAAGACAAACCCAGGGCCTATATGAACATAACTATGAAACACTTTTCACGCAAATAAAATCAGATCTAAATAAATGGAGAAATATCAGTTGCTCATGGTTAGGCCGAGCTAATATAATAAAAATGACAATTCTACCTAAATTAATCTATCTATTCAGTTCCATACCAATTGAACTACCAAAAATTTTTTTTACTGAGCTGGACAAAATAATAACAAAATTCATTTGGAAAAACAAGAGGTCTAGAGTATCTAGGATATTAATGAAAAGACATGCTAGAGATGGTGGCTTAGCCACACCAGATATTAAACTGTACTACACAGCAGCAGTCATCAAAACTGCCTGGTACTGGTTAAGAAACAGGGGTGTGGATCAGTGGAATAGGATAGGTACACAAATAGGTGAAATCAACAAGTTTAGCAATCTACTCTTTGATAAACCCAAAGAAGCCAGTTTCTGGGCTAATAATTCACTATTTCACAAAAACTGTTGGGAAAATTGGAATATGGTAGGGCAAAAACTGGGCATAAACCAATATCTTACACCATATACCAAAATAAAGTCAAAATGGGTTCATGATTTAGGAGTAAAAGTTGATACTCTAAGTAATTTGGGAAAGCAAGGAATAGTTTACTTGTCAGATTTGTGGAAAAGTAAAGAATTCATGACCCAACAAGAGATAGAGAGCATTACAAAATGCAAAATGGATAATTTTGATTATGTCAAATTGAAATGTTTTTGTACAAAAAAAGCCAATGCAACAAGAATTAGGAGGGAAGCAGAAAATTGGGAGAAAATCTTTGCAACTAGTATCTCTGATAAAGGCCTCATTTCTAAAATATACAGGGAGCTAAGCCAAATATATAGGAATACAAGCCATTCCCCAATTGAGAAATGGTCAAAGGATATGAACAGGCAGTTTTCAGAGGAAGAAATTAAAGCTATCTACAGGCATATGGAAAAATGCTCTGGATCGCTGCTGATTAGAGAAATGCAAATCAAAACAACTCTTAGATACCACATCTCTCCTGTCAGATTGGCTAAAATAACAAATCAGGAGAATGATAAATGCTGGAAAGGATGTGGGGAAATTGGAACATTGTTGCATTGCTGGTGGAGTTGCGAGCTGATCCAGCCATTTTGGAGGGCGGTGTGGAACTATGCCCAAAGGGCTATAGAAATGTTCATACCCTTTGACCCAGTAATACCACTTCTAGGGTTGTATCCCAAAGAAATCACGCAAGCGGGAAAAGGACCCATATGTACAAGAATATTTATAGCAGCTCTCTTTGTGGTAGCCAAGAATTGGAAAGCAAAGGGATGCCCATCAATTGGGGAATGGCTGAACAAGCTGTGGTATATGAAGGTGATGGAATACTATTGTGCCATAAGAAATGGGGATGATGCAGACTTCATAACAACCTGGAAAAACCTACACGACATAATGCTGAGTGAGCGGAGCAGAGCCAGGAGAACGTTGTGCACAGCCACAGATATGTGGATTCCGTGAGGACCAACCCTGACATACTGCGCTTCTCTCAGCAACCTAAAGGGGCAAGGACAACTCCAGGGGACTCACGATGGAGAATGCTATCTTCATTCAGAGAAAGAACTGCGAAGTTTGAATACAGACTGAGGCACACTACATGCTCGCCTTTTCTGCTTCTCTTTTGTTTTTGGTTTTGGGTTTTTTTGTTTTGTTTTGTTTTGTTTTTTTTGGTTCTGTTTCTTCTTTCTCATGATTCATTCCATTGGTCAAAATTCTTCTCTACGACTTGACTAGAGCATAAATTAATTCAATGCGAAGTTATACATGACAGTTATATGAGACTTCATGCCGTCTTGGGGAGGGAGGGGGGAGGGAGGGGAGAAAAACTGGAACTCAAAACTATGTAGAACCGTGTGTGGTAAACTAAAAATAAATAAAGGAAAAAAAAAAAGAGATAGAAAGTGAAATTCCATTCAAAGTTACTGAAGGCACTATAAAATATTTGGGAGTCTATTTGCCAAGACAAACCCAGGGCCTATATGAACATAACTATGAAACACTTTTCACTCAAATAAAATCAGATCTAAATAAATGGAGAAATATCAGTTGCTCATGATTAGGCCGAGCTAATATAATAAAAATGACAATTCTACCTAAATTAATCTATCTATTCAGTGCGATACCAATCGAACTACCAAAATTTTTTTTTACTGAGCTGGACAAAATAATAACAAAATTCATTTGGAAAAACAAGAGGTCTAGAGTATCTAGGATATTAATGAAAAGACATGCTAGGGATGGTGGTTTAGCCACACCAGATATTAAACTGTACTACACAGCAGCAGTCATCAAAACTGCCTGGTACTGGTTAAGAAACAGGGGTGTGGATCAGTGGAATAGGATAGGTACACAAGTAGGTGAAATCAACAAGTTTAGCAATCTACTCTTTGATAAACCCAAAGAAGCCAGTTTCTGGGCTAATAATTCACTATTTCACAAAAACTGTTTGGAAAATTGGAATATGGTAGGGCAAAAACTGGGCATAGACCAATATCTTACACCATATACCAAAATAAAGTCAAAATGGGTTCATGATTTAGGAGTAAAAGTTGATACTCTAAGTAATTTGGGAAAGCAAGGAATAGTTTACTTATCAGATTTGTGGAAAGTAAAGAATTCATGACCCAACAAGAGATAGAGAGCATTACAAAATGCAAAATGGATAATTTTGATTATGTCAAATTGAAATGTTTTTGTACAAAAAAAGCCAATGCAACAAGAATTAGGAGGGAAGCAGAAAATTGGGAGAAAATCTTTGCAACTAGTATCTCTGATAAAGGCCTCATTTCTAAAATATACAGGGAGCTAAGCCAAATATATAGGAATACAAGCCATTCCCCAATTGAGAAATGGTCAAAGGATATGAACAGGCAGTTTTCAGAGGAAGAAATTAAAGCTATCTACAGGCATATGGAAAAATGCTCTGGATCGCTGCTGATTAGAGAAATGCAAATCAAAACAACTCTTAGATACCACATCTCTCCTGTCAGATTGGCTAAAATAACAAATCAGGAGAATGATAAATGCTGGAAAGGATGTGGGGAAATTGGAACATTGTTGCATTGCTGGTGGAGTTGCGAGCTGATCCAGCCATTTTGGAGGGCGGTGTGGAACTATGCCCAAAGGGCTATAGAAATGTTCATACCCTTTGACCCAGTAATACCACTTCTAGGGTTGTATCCCAAAGAAATCACGCAAGCGGGAAAAGGACCCATATGTACAAGAATATTTATAGCAGCTCTCTTTGTGGTAGCCAAGAATTGGAAAGCAAAGGGATGCCCATCAATTGGGGAATGGCTGAACAAGCTGTGGTATATGAAGGTGATGGAATACTATTGTGCCATAAGAAATGGGGATGATGCAGACTTCATAACAACCTGGAAAAACCTACACGACATAATGCTGAGTGAGCGGAGCAGAGCCAGGAGAACGTTGTGCACAGCCACAGATATGTGGATTCCGTGAGGACCAACCCTGACATACTGCGCTTCTCTCAGCAACCTAAAGGGGCAAGGACAACTCCAGGGGACTCACGATGGAGAATGCTATCTTCATTCAGAGAAAGAACTGCGAAGTTTGAATACAGACTGAGGCACACTACATGCTCGCCTTTTCTGCTTCTCTTTTGTTTTTGGTTTTGGGTTTTTTTGTTTTGTTTTGTTTTGTTTTTTTTGGTTCTGTTTCTTCTTTCTCATGATTCATTCCATTGGTCAAAATTCTTCTCCACGACTTGACTAGAGCATAAATTAATTCAATGCGAAGTTATACATGACAGTTATATGAGACTTCATGCCGTCTTGAGGAGGGAGGGGGGAGGGAGGGGAGAAAAACTGGAACTCAAAACTATGTAGAACCGTGTGTGGTAAACTAAAAATAAATAAAGGAAGAAAAAAAAAATCTTATATTGGACTCATGATACAGTATGTACCTAGAATAATGTAAGGGAAACAAATCTTAATAGGAAACAAAAGGAACAAGAGTCATTCATATGGCACCATGGCACATACCAACCAAGAGTACATACACAATATGTCCCCTGCTATTGGCCTGTGCTTGGTTAAGTCTATTTTTACACTTTCTATACTGCCTTTTGGTGCTTCAGAAAGTTGATGATGAGCCTTGGTAACAGTAAAGTGGCTGTCTAAGCAAAATCAATTTTCTGTAGTTTAAAAACAATTCTATCCAAATTGTCTTAGGCTTTTCCAACCATAAACTTTTCTGTTTTTAATAACTGTAATCAAATGCTGCTATCTACATTATGTGATTAGTCACTTAGGGAAAAAATGTTTAAAAGTACATATTTAGAAGTTTGGATTAAAATAAAAGACAAAAGAGAAGCATATTACATAAACAAAGATAAAAAGGTATCATTAATTTCCCAAATCATATAAAATATTTTAATTCAATCCACCAAGAAATTAGAAAGTACTTACTCTCTGCCAGAAACTGCTAGATGCTGGGGATATTTAGACAAAATGGTACTGCAGAGACATAATACTCCATGCACTGTTCAACACATCCACTTATTTTGCTCACAGAAAGACTTAGCCCTCCTAATATAATGAAGTCACTTTTGCTTAGATTCACAAAGATATCTCTCATATATGGCAATGCTGATAACTGCATTTATGTTGAGAAAAGAGAGTAAAAATGCGGCAACACCTTGCCCATGATATGAGAGCATGTGTTAATGCCTCCCCAGTGGTGCATCAAGCTTCTAGAACCTCAAAAGAATAATTTCTCTAGAAATTTCATTAAGTGAAGAATCCCAAACATATTGAATTTGCTTCTCTCCAGTGTTTCATTATCTACTTCTAAAATAAATAAATGAACAAAACTTCTTCAAATTCATCTTTTTAAAATAAGTTTTAGAGAGGGAAGAGAAATTTACCCTCTGTGACATGAGTCAATAATGAAAAATGTGAGTAGTGTTAAGAGAGGATAAGTTTTGTTGGCATTTCAACTAATGTCTTGAAAACTGAAAGATGTACCACAGAATCTTTATTTAATGTTGCTATGGTGTCTTTAACTTTTAGGATGACTAGTTCATTAGAAGTTTCAATATATAAGTCATATGTAATTCATAATAATTGAAGAAGCTACCAATGAAAGCTAGCTACAAATAAAAAGCAGCATCATACAATACAATGGCATACAATATATACACGGCCAGTTAAGAATATCAAGAGTAAAATATTGTTAAATAGTTTGAAAAAATGCTCAATTCCCTTGGGTTCATTTAGAAAAATGATCAGATGTGCTAAAAAGAAAAATAACTACAGTTTGTTTGACTGAATTTCATCTTTAGCTGAAGCCAGATGTTTAAGTTGTTTTTCTTTTCCTTTTTCAATGACAAATGAATGAGGATAGCTCTTGAGGGAAATCCATTTCTAAAATGCATTCATTGGAGATTTTATTCAAGTGTAAGGAAATAAGATGAAGTGACAAGTCAATCTGAATATAATGTGGATTTGAAGGGATATTTTTTCACTTTGAATAATTATGAGCCTAATTTGCCAATGTTCCATGTTCTACTAGCACTAGAAACATGACAATTCCTAATAAATAAATAAATAAATAAATAAATAAATAAATAAATAAATAAATGAATAAAGCACATTATACAGATGGATTCTGAGGACAATGATCCAAACTCAGAAACTTCTATGCATATCTATGGCCAAAATCTGTCAAAATATGGTCTTGCTGACTTCTGCGATAATTGCAACCACTTGAAACTTAAAAACAAGAAAACAATATATGATGGTTAAGTTTTGTACATATATATCTGACATATATGTGTACATGTATATACATATACATGCATTCATAACATATGTATTCCACATGTATATTTTATATAGCCCTATGCTCTATACTTTTAAATATATTAAAGGCTCACTGTACATAGGACACTAGATTATACAGACATTCTAATGGATTAAGGCTAAATTAAAGGTAATCTGTGTGTGACCTGAACCTTTTGTGATCAATTACATGAAAGGTAACTACCATCTTAGATGGTAACATGGACCAACAGATCACATATGGGAAACCCATTGTGTGATCATGGGAAAGCCAATTCCCCTCTTTGAGACTTAATTTCTTCATTTGTAAAATGGGGATGAGAATCCCAACAATATCTAGTTTACATGGTCGTTGTGAGGCTCAAGCAGCATAATGTATAGAATGCATTTGCAAATGTCATGCTGATATGCCACTGAAAGTTATAGTTATGAATCCACTATAATTCATGTCTTGTTATATGTGACAATTATATATAGTATATAATAGATTTCATATGATATATATTATATATGGTATAAAATATGTTATATAATATATATTATATATTGTCTGTGCTAAAGTATCCCCATGCTGGAAAGTAACAACTGAACTTTTATTTGCTATTTGTAGAAATATATGAAAAAAATGACTTCTTTGAATAAAATGTGAAAGAATGATAATCAACAATTATTTATTTATTTTTCTTTTTAATGAGATTTTTTTTTTATTTTTAGTTTACGACACTCAGTTCTACATGTTCTTGAGTTTCAAATTTTCTTTCATTCCTGCCTCTCACCCTGCCCCCCAAGGTGGCGTGTATTCTGATAACAATTATCTATTAAGTGTCTACTCTAAATGTTTATGTTCAAAGAAGATATATCCAGTACAATTTGGAGATCATATTGGGGGAAAGCACAAATGTTAAGGGGATTTGGGAAAGCCTTCCTGCAGAATATAGTTAGACTGAAAGGAAGCCATCCAGAAATGTCAGGAGGCAGAAAACAGGAAGAAAAAAATTCTAGGAGTGGGAGAGCAAGATAAAGTACCTTAAGTCTGGAATCAGAGCCCCTCATACAAGAAGCAGAAAGATGGCTAATATAATTAGATTGTAGATCATGTAGTGGAGAGTAAGATTAAAGAATATTGGAAATGTGGGAAGTGGTCAAGTTATAACAGGATTTAAAAGCAAGAGGATTGTATATTTGGACCTAGAGATTTTTAATAGAGACTTAATAAAGTTTATTGAATAGCATAGTGCATGTATGTGGTGTGTGTGTGCGTGTGTGTGTGTGTGTGTGTTTGAGAGAGAGAGAGAGAGAGAGAGAGAGAGAGAGAGAGAGAGAGAGAGTCAGATCTGTGCTTTAGGAAGACCAGTTTGATAAAATGGGGAGAGACCTGAGTAAGGAAACCAACTAGAAGGCTGTGATTCTGAAATATTTCACTTCATAAAACACTTAAAAGTAAAAAAAAAGAAAAGTACAGAAATGGGTAGGTTGATAATCTTGTACTCAAAATGGCTCTCAAGGAATATCTAATACATAAATCAAATCTATTGAAGGAGAATCCATGTTAATAGATAATGTTGACTTTCAAAGCCAGCAAAACTTAAAAAAAAAATTCCCCTGTACTTAGGAAATCAACTGTTTCTTACATACCCTATAGGTGAATATAAAAGATCACCATTGTACAAGAAGAAAGGATGTACCTTAGATGTTCATCCAACTACTACTAAAATCCCAGAAAACTTTCCTTCATATTTTAATAGTGTCATACTGAGGGCACCTTTCCCTATTAAGAGATTGTGGCAGATTTTGTCAGTAGGTAGGCTTATTTTCTATCCATCCCAGCATGGCTGTATTCTTCTAATAGGCTCAAGTTCTAGGAATAGCATCCAAAGTCACCACAAGGCTGACTCTAGTGGCTTGGTACTTTTCCCTAAGATAAACATCTGAACACAATGTCCTTCAAAAAGGGAGAAGATAAAGATACTTTCTATAAAGGCCCTAGTACTCTGACAAACCATAATCCCACTGAGTGTCTTCATTTAAGAGATATTTTAGCAGATTTAACAGATTTTCAGCATAGCTATTAGACTCTTTCTTAACTTAAACCTGATACTATGGCTTATATGTCCCACTTAAATGCAATTACCTTTGAAATATGAAACCTCTAAAAAAGGAAAAATAATACATTATTTATTGTTGTTCAGTCTTGTCTGGTTCTTCATGACCCCATGGATTATAGCACACCAATACTGTCCATGGGGTTTTCTTGGCAAAGATACTGGAGAGGTAGGGGCAGAGCCAAGATGGCCACGTTAAAAGAGCTCTCTCACAAGCTCTGTCAGATACCTATAAAAAGGTGAATCTGAGCAGATTTGAGAGAGTTAGAAGCTGTTAGCAGTCTGAATGTGGCAAATTTCCAAGGCAGGAGAGTCTGAAAGGTCAACAGGATGCATTTGTAGCCTGGGAGAGGGTTCGGCATGCAGAGCTGCTCCAGACAGCACCAAAGCGGAAGCAGCTGCAGAAACCAGCTAGCGACCCAGCCTGGGAGAAAGCTGGGCACTCAAAACTGGCAGAGATCCCGAGGCCTCGCAACACAGGATGGGAGTCTGTAGAAGCAATGAGAGGCAACAGCACAACACCACCAGCCGCAAGTCATCAACTCCTGAGGTTTGCAGCCTAAAGGTTTGAAACGGGTCTTCTTGAACTTCTGGGAGACATAATGGCCAGGTAAATGGCTCTAAGCCCTCCCCCCACCCCGACCCAAAGAATTCCTTAGGAAAAAATGCTGGAAGAGAGGAGACAGAAATGGGGCTTCAGTGGCCAAGCAGTGGGAGTTCCTGAGTCCCAGAGGGGAAGAGCCAACAGGGGTCAACACTAGGAGCCCAGACATACCTTTGCACAGCCAGGGGAAGTGGCAGATACTAGCACAGACAACAAACAGTTGAGAAAACTGCTGAAGAGTAGCAGTGCTGGAGAGCAGCCCCAGGGGAAGAGGAGACTTCAGGCAGCCAGAACCTCCCCTACACCTCAGGAAAATGAAGGCTGTAATACACAAAGACAGTAACTAGTCTCACAATCCCCAGAACAAGAAACCTGGGACAGAGAGCCCTGAGCCCTAACAGCAGAAATTCACTGTAAAGCCAGGAAAAAGTTAACCAACATGAAGAAGAACAAGAAAAAGCTGAGGACCACTGATTCTTTTTATAGAGACAGGCATGATCAAAATATCAATTTGGAAGAGGATAACATTGACACTATACCCACATCTGATAGCTCAAAAGGGAATGTGAACTGGTCTCAAGTGCAAAAAGTACTACTGGAAGAGTTAAGGAGGATTTCAAAAACCAATTGAGGAAGGTAAAAGAAAAAAGGGAAAAAATGGAAAAAAACTGACAAAATCAAGTCCTTGAAAAATAAGATTGGCTAAATGACTACAGAGATTCAGAATCTAAATAGAAAAAATGACACCTGAGAAGTAAAATCAACCAATTGGAAAAGCAAAATGAAGGCAGCAACTCATTAAAAATTAGAATTGAGGAAGTAAAGCTAATGACTCTATGAGGCATTGAGAAGTAGTAAAACAAAATGTAAAGAATGAAAAAAAAAGAAGAAGAAAATGTGAAATACCTGATTGGAAAAACAACTGACCTGGAAAATAGATCCAGGAGAGACAATTTAAGAATTATTAGACTACTGGACATCCATGATGAAAAAAAGAGCCTTGACAGTATCTTCAAATAACTTATCAAAGATAACTACTCAGAGGTCCTAGACCAGAGGGTAAAATAGTCATTGAAATAATCCACCGATCACCCCCTGAAAGAGATCCCAAATTGAAAACACCAAGAAATATTATAACCAAATTTCAGAATTACAAAGTCAAAGAGAAAGTATTGCAAGCAGCCAAAAAGAAACTATGCAAAAATTGTGAAACTATAGTCATGATCATGCCAGATCTTTCAGCTTCTACATTAAATGACAGGAGAAATCGGAATATGATATTTTGAAGGACAAAGAAGATGAGACTATAACCAAAGATCAACTACCCAGCAAAATTGAGCATACTTTTTCAAGCAAGGTGATGGACATTCAACGAAGTAAGGGAAATCCAGACCTTCCTGATGAAAAGGCCAGAGCTGAAGGGAAAATTTGATCTTCAAACACAAAACTCAAGAGAGACATAAAAAGGTATACAGGGGAAAAAACCCCCACAAACTTTATTAGTCAATAAAGGCACACTATTTACATCTTTATATCATCTTATGTATGTTTATATATATATATGTATATAAATATATATATATATATGTATATATATATGTATATAAATATATATATATATATGTATATATACACACATATAATGTCGATTTTGAGAATAGTACAGTTATTACAACAATTGAAAGGATACACAGAGACTCTGGATGTCAGTACAAAATAATTGATATAAGGATAAAAAAACACAATTAAGAGATGTAAAAGGAGGGTTCTGGGAGAAGTAAGCAGGTAGTAGAGGAGAGTAAATTACATCAAATGAAGAGGCACAAAAACATATTACAGTTGAGGGAAAGAAGGGAGGGAGAAGAGCAGTATTTAAGCTTTACTCACATTGGATCTGGTTCAAGAAGGGAGTAACATACCTTGACAAGTATAGAAATCTAAATTGTCCTAAAGTCAGTAGGAGAGGAAAGAGGGAATAAAGGGAGGGGGGTGGTCAGAAGGGAAGGAAGAAGTGGCAAGTGGAAAACAGTGAGATAAGGGAAGGCAATCAAGATGGAGGGTAAACTGAGGAAAGTGGTGGTCAAAAGCAAAACTTTGTTGAGGAATGGAAGGGGAAAGGCAGAAATAAAAGCATAAATGGTGGGGAAATAGGATGGAGATAAAGACACAGATAGTAATCATAATGTGAATGGGATGAACTCGCCCCTAAAATGGAAGTGGATGGCAGAATGGATTAAAAGCCATAATCCTGTAATATGCTGTTTACAAGAAACATATCTGAAGCAGGGAGATACACACAGGGTAAACATAAGGATGGAGTAAAATATATTGCACTTCAGCTAAAGTAAAAAAAAGCAGGTGTAGCAATCCTAATCTTAGACAAAGTAAAAGTAAAGATATATTTAATTAAAAGACATTAGGAAGGACACTATGTCCTGCTAAAAGGCACCACAAACAATGAAACAATATCATTCTTTAAAAATATATGCGCCAAGTGGTATGGCATGCAAATTCTTAGAGGAGAGGTTAAGTGAGTTACAGGAAGAAATAGACAGCAAAAGTGTAATAATGGGAGACCTCAACTTTCCCTCTTTGAACTTGATAAATCTAACCTCAAAATAAACAAGAAAGAAATTAAGGAGGTGAACAGAATTTTAGAAAAGGCAGATATGCTAGACCTCTGGAGAAAACTGAATGGGGATAAAAAGGAATACACTTTCTTCTCAGTGGCACATGGCACATACTCAACAATTGGCACATACTCAACTAGGGCATAAAAACCTCAATAATAAATGCAGGAAGGCAGAAGTAGTCAAAGCATAGTTTTGAGATCATGATACAATAAAAATTATTTGTAATAAAGAACCATGGAAAAATAAGCTAAAAATCAATTGGAAACTAAATAATCTAATTCTAAAGAATGAGTGGATTAAAGAACAAATCAGAGAAAAAATTAATAACTTCATTCAAGCGAATGACAATAAATGAGACAACATGCCAAAACTTATGGGATGCAGCAAATACAGTTCTTAGAGGAAGTTTTATAGCTCTAAATACTTACATGAATAAAATAGAGGAAAAAGCGATCAATGAATTGGGTATGCAACTGAAAAAGTTGGAAAAAGAAAAAATTGAAAATACCCAATAAATACCAAATTAGAAATACTGAAAACCAAAGGAGAGATTAATAAAATTGAAATCAATACAATTATTGAATTAATAAATAAAACCAAGAGCTGGTTTTATGAATAAACCAATAAAATTGAAAAACCTTTGGTTAATTTGATTTAAAAAAAGAAAGAAGAAAATCAAATTACCAGTATCAAAAATGAAAAGGGGAATTCACCTCCAAGGAAGACGAAATTAAAACAATAATTAGGAATTATTTTGCCCAATTGTACACCCATAAATTTGACAAACTTAGGAATATGGATGAACATCTACAAAAATATAAATTGCCTAGGTTAACAGAAGAGAAAGTAATATTCCTAAATAACACCATCTCAGAAAAAGAAATTGAGCAAGCCATCAATGAACTACCTAGGAAAAAATCTCCATGGCCAGATGGTTTTACATGTGAATTTTATCCAACATTTAAAGAATAATTAATTCCTATAGTTTATAGACTATTTGGAAAAACAGGTGAAGAAGGAGTCCTACCAAATTCTTTTTATGACACAAATATTGTACTAATACACAAACCAGGAAGAGTCAAAACACAGAAAGAAAATTATAGACCAATTTCCCTAATGAATATTGATGCAAAAATTTTAAATAAAATATTAGCAAAAAGATTACATCAACTTATCACGAGAATAATACACTATGACCAGGTAGGATTTATTCCAGGAATGCAAGGCTGATTCAATATTAGAAAAACTATCAGTCTAATTGATCATATCAACAACAAAACTAGCAGAAACTATATGATCATCTCAATAGATGCAGAAAAATCCTTTCACAAAATACAACACCCATTCCTATTAAAAACACCTGAAAGCATAGGAATGAATGGAGCCTTCCTTACAATTATAAATATCATCTACCTAAAACCATCAATAAGCATTATTTGTAATGCAGATAAACTAGATGCATTTCCAGTAATATCAGGGGTGAAACAAGGAGGTCCATTATCACCCCTACTAGCCAATTTGGTTCTAGACATGTTAGCTGTAGCAATAAGAGAAGAAAAAAAATTGAAGGAATTGGAATAGGCAAAGAAGAAATTAAATTATCATTTTTGAAGATGATATGGTGATTTACATAGAGAATCCTAGAGAATAAAGTAAAAAACTACTTGAAATAATAAACAATTTTAGCAAAGCTGCAGGATATAAAATAAACCCACATAAATCCTCAGCATTCCTATACATTACTAGCAAAGCACAACAGCAAGAGATAGAAAGAGAAATTCCATTCAAAGTTACTGTAGACACTATAAAACATTTGGGAGTTTATCTGCCAAGACAAACCCAGGCCCTATACAAACATAATTATGAAACACTTTTCACACAAATAAAGTCAGGTCTAAATAAATTGGAAAATATCAGTTGCTCATGGTTAGGCTGAGTTAATACAATAAAAATGACAATTTTACCTAAATTAATCTATCTATTCAGTGCCATACCAATTGAACTACCAAAAATTTATTTTACAGAGCTTGATAAAATAATAACAAAATTCATCTGGAAGAACAAGTGGTCTAGAATATATAGGTTATTAATGAAAAGTAATGCTAGGGAAGGTGGCCTAGCCATACCACATATTAAACTGTACTATAAAGCTGCAGCCATCAAAACTACCTGCTACTGGCTAAGAAACAGAGTCATGGATATGTGGAATAGGATAGGTACAAAAGATGCAGAAGTCAACAACTATAGCAAAAACTAAACAACTAAAGCCAAAGAGTCCAGCTTCTGGGCTAAGAATTCACTATTTCACAAAATCTGCTGGGAAAATTGGAAAATGGTAGGGCAGAAACTGGGCATAGACCAATGTCTTGCACCATATAGCAAAATAAAGAAAAATGAATTCATTATTTAGGAATAAAGGCTAATAGTATAAGCAATTTGGAAATCAGGGAATATTTTGCCTATCAGATTTATGGGAAACCAAAGAATTCTTGACACAACAAGAGATAGCATTAAAAAATGCAAAATGGATAATTCTGATTATGTTAAATTGAAATACTTTTCTAAAAAAAAAAAGCCAATGCAACAAAGTTTAGTAGGGAAGCAGAAAACTGGGAGAAAATATTTACAACTAGTGCCTCTGACACAGGCCTCATCTCCAAAATATACAGGGAACTAGCCAAATTTATAGGAATACAAGTTATTTCCCAATGAGAAATGGTCAAAGGATATGAACAGGCAGTTTTCAGAGGAAGAAATTAAAGATATCTATAGGCATATGAAAAAATGCTTGAAATCACTACTGATTAGAGAAATGCAAATCAAAACAACTCTTAGGTACCACATCTCTCCTGTCAGATTGGCTAAAATGACAAAATAGGAACATGATAAATGCTGGAGGGGATGTGGGAAAATTGGAACATTGTCACATTGCTGGTAGAGTTGTGAACTGATCCAGCCCTTCTGGAGAGCAATTTGAAGCTATGCCCAAAGGGCTATAAAAAATGTTTATACCCTTTGACCCAGCGATACCACTTGTAGGGTTGTATCCCAAAGAGGTCACACAAGTGGGAAATGGACCCATATGTACAACAATATTTATAGCGGCTCTTTTTGTAGTAGCAAAGAATTGGAAATCAAAGGGATGTTCATCAATTGAGGAATGGCTGAACTACTTGTGGTACATGAAAGTAATGGAATACTATTGTGCTGTAAGAAATGGAGATGATACAGACTTCGTAGTAACCTGGAAAACCCTACATGAAATAATGCTGAGTGAGCAGAGCAGAAACAAGAGAACATTATAAACAACCACAGATATATGGATAAGGCAATGACTAACCCTGATAGACTTTGCTCTTCTCAGCAATACAAGGTGCAAAGACAACTCCGAAGACTCATGGTGGAGAATGCTATCTACATGCAGAGAAAGAACTATGGAGTCTGAATGCAGATTGAGGCACACTTTATACTTGCCTTTTTTTCTTTTGTTTTTTTTTCTCTTTTGTTTTTGTTTTTGTTTTTGGGTTTTTTCTTTGGTTCTGTTTCTTGTTTCTCATGATTCATTCCATTGGTCATAATTCTTTACAACTTGACTATTGTGCAAATAATTTCAATGTGAAACTATATGTAGAAGAAATATTGAATTCCATGCCATCTTGGGGAAGGATGGGGAAGGGGGGAAAGAAAATCTGCAGCTCAAAATTATGTAGAACCAAGTGTTGTAAACTAAAAATAAAAAAAATCAAAAAAATAAATATTCATTAATCATGACCATATAAAGTGAAAAAAAAGATGCTGGAGAGTTTTGTCATTTCCTTCTCCAGTGGATTAAGGCAAACAAAGGCTAAAAGACGTGCCCAGGGTCACAGAGCTAGCAAGTTTCTGAGGCCACATATGAACTCAGGTCTTCCTAAATCCATGCCCAGAGTTCTATCCATTGAGCTCCCTACCTGTCTCCACTCCCATTATAGTATTGTTGTTGTTTTTATGATCTTTGCTTACAAGACAATAATACCTATATTTTATATTTGTACAATTCATGATTTACTAATTTTTCACAAATAATTGATATTTTGTCCTCTTTTTTGTATTTGCAAAAGAAAAATATTCATAAACTGCTCTGTTTGCAAAGTAAAATTTCAAAGCGTGATTATATATGAAACAAAAACTTTCAATCTTAGTGCATTGTAAATGTGTCAGCAAATGACTGTCATTTTTACATCTTGGGTTAAAGTACAAAGACGAGCTATCATATTGGTAGAAAATTTCACAGATTAGAGCTCTGATATATATTTGAGTATTACTGGAGCATAAGGTATTGCCAGAAGTGTAACAAGGATTTTTGCTTTATCAAATTGCAAAATAAAATAAGACTGGTTTCCCTAATATTCTGTCTATCATTTAGGAGACAAAGAGAGACATCCGGCTCTGTTCATTACAAATCTTGCCTAATTGCAAATTTGTGTCTATGTTGCTTCCATGGAATCCATGCTTATATCTTTGTATATTTAACAATTTATACCAGGTTTAACAACACAGGGGAAGAGGCATAACATAGAATGATTCATAGGTTAAGATACCCAAAGAATTATGCTCTTTAATATGCCAAATAGATTTAAATACTTTGGGTGACCTTTATTCACTATATAAATATAAATGGTCCTTAATCACTCCCGTGATGTATATCAAATATTTGTATTTACTTGTTATTGATGAGCAAGCTTTCCTGCTTGTTATGACACTTGATGTCCTATTGACCAGAAGTAATAAGTAGATACAGCCTGACAAATTGTTACAAATACTATAGAAATAATCCCCAATATTTAACTATTTATCAAAGGACTGGGCATTTAAGAAAATACATGTTTAAATTCTGCATCTTTTTAAAATTGATATGTCCTCATTATTGTTCAGATGACTGCTAAAATAGCAAACTCTAGTTCAATTCCTTTCTGCCAATAATCATACTACCTGAAAATGATTATCTTGCACATAGATAAATTGACATACTTAGATTGTTGGCATATTTTACAGGTACTTTGGAATTTAAAAAAAAAAACATATTGTTTCCCTTGAAGCATCACTTTTTTTTAATGGGGAGAAGTAATATTTTAAATAGCATTATAACAAGAACATAAGAAATTAGCTTATATGGAGAATATTTTTATTCCTATATTTTGTCATAAAAACAATTTTAAAATTCATTCATTAATGACCAAGAGTCAACTATGTTCAAACACCTGGGAAATATGCTGAAGGTGATATAAAAGCTTAAATGATGCTACCCCTGTCCTCTAACAAGAAGAAGAGAAAAGATGCTCACAATTGCTGTAATTTCAGATATACTGCAAAAGTACAATTTAAAAGTTACCAAATGCTAAGGGATTCAGAGACAGAGACAGAGACAGAGACAGAGATTATTTCTAGTGTGGGGTGTAGAGGGAAAAATCAATTTTTCTTCATGGTAGTAAGCACATTTTAATTCAGCTTTGAAAAACATTTAAGTCAACAAGCATTTATTAAGCACCATGTTCCAGCTACTGCCCTAAACTGGGAACTACTCAAGCACCTTTGGAAAAATATACATTTCAAGTGAAAATAATAGCATGAGTACAGCATAAAGGTGGGAAAGTGTGGAACATATTGGGAGACATGGGAGATGTGGTTAAAGAAGTAATTTGGGGCTAGGCCATAGTTAATAAATGTTTCTTGAGAGGAGGTGGCACAGCCAAGATGGCAGCTGGAAAGCAGGGACTTGCTTAAGCTTTCCCCCAGGTCCCTCCAAATACCTGTAAAACATGGCTCTGAACAAATACGAGAGCTGCAGAACCCATGAAAGAGCAGAGGGAATCAGTGCCCAAGCCCAGGAAAGCCTGGATGGTTGCTGGGAAGGATCTGTCACATGGAGCTGGGAGCAGAGTGGAGAACAGCCCAGGGTGTAACACTCCAGGACCAACCAAACCAGGAGCTGGGAAGAATAGGTTGTAGGGCCCTGAATCATTGAGCTGTGGCAGTTACCAGACTTCTCAACCCACAAACACCAAAGATAACAGAGCAAGTTAGTGGTAAAAACTGCTTGATCTGCTGGATCAGAGTGAAAGGAGTGTGTGGTAGGCCCCAGCCTTGGGAATGTGGAAGTGGTGCAGCTTTGGGGAGATCTCCAGCTGTGGTTGCTTTTGGCCTCAGGCCCCACCCAGTAGGAGGAATTAAGTGGTGGATCAGAGCAGGAGTGCAGAGCTTGCTTGGATCTGGGTTGCTGTCTAGGTTGGCAGTTCTTGGGGGAGGAAGAGCACTGGTGTGGCAGAGCTTGCTATGTAGATGTATGTCTGAAAACTGCAGCACAGATCCTAAATCTTGGGACAAAGTACTCTCTACTCTACAAGCAGTCATACACTGACAAAAAGCTGAAGGGTGAAGTAGTTGGCTGGGAACATGAACAGGCAGCAAAAACAGACTCAGATTCAGACTCAGACTTTGGAATCTTTTTTTGGTGACAAAGAAGAGCAAAACATACAGCCAGAACAAGTCAACAAAGTCAAAGAGCCTACATCAAAAGCCCCCAAGAAAATACGAATTGGACTCAGGCCATGGAAAAGCTCAAAAAAGATTTGGAAAAGAGAAGGAGAGGAAAAATTGGGAAAAGAAATGAAAGAGATGCAATAAAATCATGAAAAAAAACATGTCAATGATTTGCTAAAGGAGACCCAAAAAATACTGAAGAAAATAACGCCTTAAAAAATAGAGTAACTCAAATGGCAAAAAGAGCTCCAAAAATCAAATGAGGAAAAGAATGCCCTGAAAGGCAGAATTAGCCAAATGGAAAAGGAAGTCCAAAAGACCACAGAAAATAACATTACCTAAAAAATTAGAATGGTGGAAGTGGAAGTTAGTGACTTTATGAGAAATCAAGATGTTATAAAATAGAACCAAAGGAATGAAAAAAGTGGAAGAGAAGGTGAAATATCTCATTGGGAAAACCACTGACCTTGAAAATAGATCCAGGAGAGAAAATTTAAAAAATTATTGAACTACCTGGAAGCCATGATCAATAAAAGAGCCTAGACATCACCTTTCATGAAATCATCAAGGAAAATTTCCCTGATATCCTAGAGCCAGTGAGTAAAATAGAAATTGAAAGAATCCACCAATCCCCTTTTCAAAAAGATCCCAAAAAGAAAACTCCTAGTAATATTGTCACCAAATTACAGAGTTCCCAGGTAAAGGAGAAAATACTGCAAGCAGCCAGAAAGAAACAATTTGAGTATTGTGGAAACACAATCAGGCTAACACAAGATCTAGCAGCTTCTACATTAGGGGATCGAAGGGCTTGGAATAGGATATTCTGGAGGTCAATGGAGCTAGGATTAAAACCAAGATTCACAACTGAGTATAATGCTCCAAGGCAAAATATGGATTTTCAATGAAATAAAGGACTTTCAAGCTTTCTCAGGGAAAAGACGAGAGCAGAAGAGAAAATTTGACTGTCAAACACAAGAATCAAGAGAAGCATGAAAAGGTAAAGAAGAAAGAGAAATCATAAGGGATTTACTAAAGTGGAACTGTTTTGCTTACATTCCTACATGGAAAGATGATGTGTGTAATTCATGAGACCTTTCTCAGTATTAGGGTAGTTGTTGAAGAAAATATACATATATGTGTGAGTGTGTCTGTGTGTATATATATATATATATATATATATATATATATATATATATATATATATATATATATATATATATGGATGTATGGATGTATATAGACAGAGGGCACAGGGTAAGTTGAATATGAAGGGATGCTATCTAAAAAAATAAAATAAAATTAAGGGATGAGACAGAAATATATTGAGAAAGGGAGAAAGAGAGAGATAGAATGGGGTAAATTATCTCACATAAAAGTGGCAAGAAAAAGTAGTTCACTGGAAAGGAAGATGGGGTAGGTGAGGGGGAATGAGCAAATCTTGCTCTCATTGGATTTGACTTGAGGAACGAATAATATGAACATTCAATTGGGTATCTTACCCCACATGAAAGTAGGGGAAAGGGGACAAAAAATGGGGGATGATAGAAGGGAGGGCAGAAGGGGGAAGAAGTAATCAAAAGCAAACAGTCTTGAAAAGGGACAAGGTCAAGGGAGAAAATTGAATAAAGGAGGACAGGATAGGAAGGAGGGAAATATTAATCTTCCACAACATGACTATTTATGGGAGTATTTTGCATAATGATACATGTGTGGCCTATGTTGAATTGCACACCTTCTTAGAGAGATGGCGTGGGGAGGGAAGAGGGGAGAGAATTTGGAACTCAAAGTTTTAAAAGCAGATGCTCAAAAAAAAGTTGTTTTTGCATGTAACTGGGAAATAAGATATACTGGCAATAGGGCAGAGGCATCTATCCTGCCCTACAAGAAAGTAAGGGAAAAGGGATGAAGGGGAATGGGGTGACAGAAGGGAGGGCTGACTGGGGAATGGGCAATCAGAATATATGCTATCCTGGGATGGTGGGGAGGGTAGAAATGGGGAGAAAATTTGTAACTCAAAACCTCATGGAGATCAATGCTGAAAACTAATAAAAATATTAAAGTATGGAATTCAAAAAAATAAATAATTTTGTTGAATTTAACTTAATTGAATTCACAGTTTTAGATTGCATATTTTCAAATTAGATTTTCATATATAGATTCTATAGGACCCTCTATAATTAGAAAATTTTTCTTCAAATAATTCTTGTAACTTTGGATATGTGAAGAGATGCATTACATTAAATCCTAGCATAAATTATTCTCATAATGTAAGTCCATTAAATATTTTATTCTATTCATTGATTTCTAATTTTAATTTTATTTTAAAAATATGAAGTTGACAAATGTTAAGAAACTTGAAAAATCCATATACAAATAAAAGAAAAAAAAGTGGATTTATACATAAATATCTCTACAAATAAAGCTTTTTTAAAAATAAATTTGAAACTTATGTGATTATGTTGTGAAAGAGTCTCCTTAGATGAAGGAGAAGTGTATAAATCTACTATATTGGGAGGATCTCCAAAGAAGACTGGAAAGATATAAAAAGCGGATGGACTGGGAGAGAGAGAAAGAGAATGGGGAAACTCATCTCACATCAATAAAGTGGGCAAGGAAGAGCCTATATGTTTTTGTATGTTTGTGTGTATATGTGTATGTATGTATACACAGTGAGGTGTGTATTGAAATTTATCTTATCCATCAGGGAAGTAGGTCAAGAGAGGAAGTGGTAAGGACAATGGGAATGGGAGAAATAAAAGAGAGAAAGAGTAAGGGGGACAGTGGTCAGAAGCAAAACAGATTTCTGATGATGGACAGAAAAAAAGAAGGATGAACAGAAAAGAGAAGCGAATAGAAGGAAATACACAGTTAATAATAATAACTGTGAATGTGATTAACACACCCAGATAATGTAAGAGGATAACAGAATGGAATAAAAATCCAGATTTCAAAAATATATTGTATACAAGATACACACTTGAAAGAGAAAGATGCACACAGAGTTAAAATAAAGGGAGATGGAACAGAGTCTATTATACTTCATCTGAAGTTTAAAAAATGCAATTATGATCTCAGATAAAGCAAAAACAAAATAGATCTAATTTAAAAAAAGATATTCAGAAAAATATTTTGCTAAAAGATAGCATAGACAAATAATTAATATCAGTATTCAACATATATTTACCAAATGTAATAGCGTCCAAATACTTGAAAGAAAAGTAAAATCAGTTACAGGAAAAACAACAGATAGTAAAACTATACCTTGTGGGGGTCCTCAACTACTTCTTCCAGATTATAAATTCCAAGAGACATTAAATAGATGAATAAACTTTTAGAAACGTTAGATATGATAGACCTATGGACAAAATGGAGTGGTAATAGAAAGGAGCATATTTTTTCCAGCTGTACATGGCAAATTAAAACAACTCTGAGGTACCCCCTCACTCCTATCAAATTGTCTATCATGAAAAAGAAAAGGACAAATTCTGGAGAGGGGGGGTGTAGATACACTCTTATAATGTTTGTGGAGCTGTGAAGTGACACAATCATTTTGTAGAATAATTTGGACATGTGCCCAAAGGGCTCTAAAACTGTATAAACCCTTTGACCTAGCAATAATGCTGCTAGATATGTACTGCAAAAAGAATAAAGAAACAGGAAAATTACCCATATAAACAAAAATATTTACAGCAGCTTTTTTTGGTAGCAAAGAATTAGAAACTAAGTAGAACAACAAAAGAAGGGGCAAGAAAATGAGAATGGGAGAATAAAAAGGAAGAATAAAGTAAGGGGGACAGTGGCCAGAAGCAAAACAGATTTTTGATGATAGTATAAAAAGAAGGAAAAATAGAAAAGAGAAGGGAATAGAAGGAAATGCACAGTTAGTAATCAGCACTGTGAATGGGGATGCCAAATGACTGAGGGAATGACTAAAGAAGTTAAGATACATGATTGTGATGGAATAGTATTTTGCTATAAGAAATGATGAGGGGAAAGGTTTAAAAAGAACCGGTGAAGACTTACATGAACCAATGCAAAATGAAGTGAGCAGAGCCAGGAGAACAATGTACATAGTAACAACAATAATATAAGGAAAATCAACTGTGGAGACTTAGGAACATTGATCAGTAGAATGATCCGTGATACTTCCAAAGAACTCACCATGAAAATTGCAATCCATCTCCAGGAAGAGAATGTATTAACTCTGAGTATAGATTGAAAGATGTGTTTGTTTGTTTTTTTGTTTATTTAGTTTAGTAATTCATTCATTCATTTGTTCACCTACAGCATTCAAGATTCACTTTCATAAGATTTTGAGTTCTAAATTTCCCCCCTCCTCCTCCCCCTCCCCAACACAACATGCAATCTCATGTAGGCTATACATGTACAATCATATTAAACATAATATGATCATCCCACAATGTTGTTGTTGCTGTTGTTGTGCACAATGTTCTCCTTGTTCTGCTCACTTCACCCAGCTTCAGTTTATGTAAGACTTTCCAGGGTTTTTTTGAAATTTCTCTGCTCATCATTAATTATAGAACAACAATATTCCATCACATTCATATACCACAACTTGATCAGCCATTCCCCAATTGATGGATATCCCCTCAATTTCCATTTCTTTGCCACCACAAAAAGGGCTGCTATAAATAGTTTTGTATTTGTGGGTCCTTTCCCCCTTTTATGTTCTCTTTGGGAAACAGAACTAGTAGTGATATAGCTGGATCAAGGGGTATGCACAGTTCTATAACACTTTGGATATAGTTCTAAGTTGCTCTCCAGAATGGTTGGGTAAGTTGACAACTCCTCCAACAGTGCATCAGTGTTCCAATTTCCCACATCTCCAATATCTATCATCTTTCTTTTTGTAATATTAGTCTATCTGATAGGTGTGAGGTGGTACCTCAAGTTGTTTTAATTTACTTTTCTCTAATTAATCATGATTTAGAGTATTTTTATGTGACTGTGTTGGTAAGCAAAATGGGCTCTTAGCACTTAGTTGGCCTTTGTTTCCTTTGGGTAATTCAGTGTATTTCATTGAGGTAAGCCCCAGGCCCAAACCCCTATTAAGTGTGGAACTTATGTGGGTGTGGATTGGTGACTGGGCTGGGGCCGAAGGTGGGGCTGGCTAAGGTGAGGTGCTAACTCCAGAGCCATGCCTGTCTTGAGTCTTACTAAGTGCTAAGCCCGAGGCTCTAACCCCTATTAGGTATTAACCTAACCTATGTGGATGTGAACCTCCCAGGGTCCTAAGGGGAGAGGCTAACTCAAGAGTCAATCATAGCAGCCTAAGTTCTGGTCATTCAGATGACGTTCGATGACATCTGAAACCCTATAAGAAGAGAAGACAGAGCCATTTGCGCAGGGCTCTCACTTGTGGTGGTGCTGAGGTGGAGACTTCAGGCAGCTGTAGCTAAGGGCCCTTCAGCTTGTAACCCGGATGCTGAGACTTTGTTAAACTCTGGTAACTATGTATTGGGATTTGAATCAGACAAGGTCTGTCTGTTGATGTTTGTAATTTGTTTGTATATTGTTCTGAAGTTCAGGGTGCTGTTTTTTTCCCCTGAACTAAGTGAATGATATTTGTGTGCTGAATTAAAGTAAACTTGTCAACCACTTAACCTTGCTTTCCTTAGTTAATCAGAACAAAAGAACCCTTGCTTTTGCAGCATGTTTGTAGCATTCTTGTTGTTGGGGTTGTGTTGGTCTTCCACCCCCACAGCAGCTGCTAGCTGGATTGTTGAAACAATGACTATAGATAGCTTTAGTTTCTTCATCTGAAAGCTGCCTGCTGATAAACTTTGACCATTTATCAATTGGGGAATGACTTGCATTCTTATGAATATGACTCAATTCTTTATATATTTGAGAAATTAAGACTTTATCAGAGATACTGGCTACAAAAATTGTTTCCCAGCTTTCTGTGTCCCTTCTAATCCTGGCTGCATTTCTTTTCTTTGTGCAAAACCCTTTAAATTTTATGTAAAAAATGTCCATTTTGCATTTTGTAATGTTTTCCCTCTCTTGTTTGGTCATAAATTCTTCCCTTCTCCATAGACCTGACAGGTGAACTATTCTCATAATTTGCTTATACTATCACCCTTTATGTCTAAATCATGTGCCCATTTTGACTTTATCTTGGTATAATGGTGTAAGATGTTGGTCTATGCTTACTTTCTGCCATACTATTTTCCAATTTTCCTAGAAGTTTTTGTCAAATAGTGAGATTTTATCCCAGAAGCTGGAGTCTTTGAGTTTATTACATAGTAGATTACTACAGTCATTGATTACTCTGTCTTGTGTTCCTAACCTATTCCACTGTTCCACATCTCTAGAAGCATTTATTCTTTTCCTCTTTATTTTTCTTGATACCCTTCCCACAAAACACTGGTGATATGGAAATCTCTTCCTTCTTGTCCATGTCATTGGAGATAACAGACTAGGAGGAGATAATATATTCAGCTGAGAACAGAGACAACATACCCAAAGACTCATAGAAACAGAGAAGGAATGATACAGTTGATGGAGCATTTTAAGGAGAATGACTACTCCAAAGCAGAGAAGACTGCTAGAGCCCATCTGAGTGACCTGTCAGTAAATAAATTGCATGTAAGGGATGTGTGGGGGTGGTGGGGTCACTACATAAGGACTCCATAAACAGATAAGGGATTTGTAGGTTATATAATTTCAGTAGTTATGCTACCCTTTGCCACACATATATCCTACACATGTATTTCATCACCATTGTTTCTTGAGTTTGACCTCATTCTTTCCATGGATATCATATATATTATTGTGAAAGTGTGCCCAAGGATTTCAGAGTTTTATAGAAAATATTCTTTCTATGACACCGAGGTAAATGTCTTTGCTAAAATGTGTTAAGTCTCCTTGCTGATTATTAATAGGAAGTCTGACAGGAGGACTCTTGATCTATAGTTGTATAAGTAAACACCCACAAAGTATAACTTGAATACTATATAGCAGTCACCCTTCTGTGGATGGAATCATGACAATGAGTACATGTTGAGGTAGTACCAATTGTCCCTTTTACAATTTCTAGCTATGCAATTAAATTACATTGAATTAATATATCATAATGTATTCAGTTATTTCTCAGTGGATACGTACCCACTATGTTTCCAGTTCTTTGGTACAGCAAAAAGTATTTCCTTAAATACTATTTACATTTTTCCCTTCTATCTTTTACCACTTTCAGGTATATGCTTAATACTGATATTTCTGGGTCACATGGCACATATTTATGGAATTGGTTAGGTATATTTAGATATTTTTAATTTAATACTTAATTCCCCCCCCACAATTACATGTAATTTTTTTTTCAAATTTTAAGTTCCACATTCTCTCCCTCGCTCCCTCATTCAGAAGGCAAGAAATTTAATAAAGGTTATATATACATGTGCAGTCATGTACGAAAACCAAGACCAAAAAAAAGTAAAGGAAACACATGATTTTATCTGCATTCAGACTCCATCAGTTCTTTCTTTGGAGATGATAGCATTTTCATCATAAGTCCTTCAGAATTTTCTTGGGCCATTTTATTTCTGTTTATAGCTAAGTTATTCACAGTTGATCATCATACAAAATTGTTTTGACTGAATGCAATGTTCTCCTGGTTTTGCTAATTTCACTCTGCATCAGTTCGTGATATTCCAGGTTTTTCTGAGAGCATCTAGATTGTCATTTATTGTAGCACATTAGTATTTTATCATAGTCGTATCCAATGACTTATTCAGTCATTTCACAATCGATGTATATTTCCTCAATTTCCAATTCTTTGCCATCACTAAAACAGCTGCTATAAATATTTTTGTATATATAGGTCCTTTTCCTTTTTTTTTGTTTTGGTTTTTTTTTGTTTTTTTTTTGGGGGGGGCGGGCAGGGCAATTGGAATTAAGTGACTTGCCCAAGGTCACACAGCTAGTACATGTGACAAGTGTCTGAGGCCGGATTTGAACTCAGGTCCTCCTGACTCCAGGGCCAGTGCTCTGCTGACTGCTCCACCTAGCTGCCCCTCCTTTCCCTTTTTTTTTAATCTCCTTGGGGATTGCTTAGTCAAAGGGTATGCATAGCCTTTTTATAGCCTTTGGGCATAGTTTCAAATTTTTCTACAGAATGGTGAAATCAGTATACAACTGTCTCAATAGAAGTGCCTCAATTCTCCCACATTCCCTCCAATATTTGTCATTTTCTTTTTCTGTCATATTAACCAATCTGAGTTGTATGGGGTAGTAGCTCAAAAGTGTTTTAATTTGTACTTCTATAATTAATAGTGATTTAGAGCATTTTATATGATCATTGATAGCTTTGATTACTTCATCTAAAAGCTGCCTTTTGACCATTTATCTACTGAAGAATGTCTCCTTTTTCTATAAATTTGACTCAGTTTTCCATATATTTGAGAAATGGTGTCTTTATCAGAGAAACTTGCTGGAGAAAGTTTTTTTCACAGTTATGATTACTATGTATTTCCTTCCATCCTATTATCTCAAAAGTGTTTTGCTTCTGACTTTTACCTCTTTTAATCCACTTTCCCATCTATTAACTCCCTCTTTGTCTTATCCTCCCCAACCCCACTTTCATGTATAGCAAAATAGACTTATACACCCAATTGCATGTGTATATTATTCCCTCTTTGAGCCAGTTCCAGTGAGAGTAAGGATCACACACTCTCTCCTCCCATTTCCACCATCTTCTCCTCTATCATAAAACCGCTTTCATTCCTGTCTGATTTCAGATGATTTATCCTACTCTGTATCTCCCTTTCCCATTATCTTAGTGCATTCTTCTTTCTAACCCATTATTTTTATTTTTTTAGACCATTATGCCACCATATTCACCTCACCCCCATTCCCTCTGTCTATATACATTCCCTCTAATGCACTAATAATGAGAATGTTTTTAACAGTTATAAGTGTCATTCTCCCAGGTAAGAACATAAACAGTTTAACCTTATTGAATCAGTTATGTTTACCTTTTTATGCTTCTCCTGAATATTGTATTTTAAAGTGAAATATTCCATCCAGCTCTGGTCTATTCATCAGGCATGCTTGAAAGCCCTCTATTTCACTGAATATACATTTCCCCCTAAAGGATTTTTACAATTTTTTCCTGGATAAGTGATTTTTGGTTGTAATCCTGTCTCTTTTGTCCTTTGAAATATCATAGTCTAAACCCTCTGATCCTTAAATGTAGAAACTGCTAAATCTTGTGTTATCCTGACTGTGGCTCCACAATATTGTTTCTTCTGGGTTGCTTGCAATATTTTCTCCTTGACCTATGAGCACTTCATTTTGACTATAATATTCTTAGAAGTTTTTATTTGGGGATTTCTTTCAAGAAGTTACAAATTTTTATTCCAGAAAGTCTGGAGTAATTTGTCAATACATCAACAATGCATTATTGTGATTCTCCTCCCACACCCCTTCCAATAATTGATATTTTCTTTTTCGTCATCTTTGTCAATCTGCTATGTAGAGATGGAACTGCATATGTCTTGTTTTGTTGCTGTTGTTGTTGTTCTGATACCTTATTCCATCAGTGATTTTTTTTCTTTTATAGGGCTATTGCTAAATTTGATTTATTCATTTGAAAAGCATCTCTTCGCATCCTTTGATTGTTTATCTTTTTTTGAAATATTTCTTTTTCTTACATGTTTGACTCAATTTCTTATATATCTTGGTTACCAGATATTCTCAGAGTAACGTGCTCTTCATGCTGTTGAGGGGGCAGGCAACTGTATTGTGAGAACATGTAGGAGGTCCGATTCCTTCCTTTCTCAGGTCCAGTTTTATAATAGTCAACATAATGTTATCCTTATTGTTTTAAGTAGGAATTGTAGAATGTTATGTTAATATGGAACATGTTAATATTTTTTCAAATGGAGAACTGATATCTTAATATTCTACTGGGAATCATGAGTCACACAGCATCTTGAGAACGCCAAGTATATTGTTCAGTTCTTTAGAACCAGGTTCCCTCATTTCAACTCTATCAGAAAGTGGTATGCAGGAGGAATGCACCAAGGAATGTAAGAACAGAACAAAGGAAAAGGTTCAGTTTATGAAGTGACTTTGTGTTAGAAACATCATGAGAAAATCATAATCATAGGCATCTAGTCTCATAATACTTGTCCACATAACCTCCACAAAGGAGGGTGATCTAGACCCAGTCTAGGGGAATAGGTAAAAGAGTTAAATTCATCAGAAAAGGTAGATTCAACTGTTATAATCCAACAAGGGATGTAGCTTAGGTATACAAGACAGGACAGACATGAATATTTCAGAAGTGCCAAACTAAAGGATAGGGAGAAGTGTCTGCCAAATGCAGTGACTCATACCCAAATGATGCAAAGTTTAAAGGGTATTCTGAGAAAAGATAAAAAGATTACACATATTTATGAACATACGAATACATTTATAAACTTAAACCAGTATTAAATCCATGATGAGGAGGAAAAGAAGGAAAATATGTTTGGTGGTCACAATTGTTTACAAAGTCCATTAGGAAGAAAAACAGTGAAACTTTTCTAGAATGTTGTTTTAAAATTGAATTAAAATTGAATAAATCTCATCTCTCTGGAATACTATATATTATTCTAATAAGAAAAAAATGAACAAATCAGAGTAATTCTCATGGCCTCTTCTAGCTTTAGAAGTCTAACAAAAAGGAAAGACTGTGCTTTGGAAAAGTCATATCCAGGTGGCATTCTATTCACCATTGTCACAATGAGTAAAACATTTGCTCCAAGTTTTAAATGCTTTCCAAATATTAAAATGAGAAAGAAATTGTAATACCAACCAGATTGTGATCAATAGGCACATCCCCTTCCTTGATTCGAATGACTGGAGAATTTGAAAGATACTGTTTCAATCTCATATCATGGAAATTGAAATTTAATAACTAAAGCCTTATTGCCCAACTTGTGGAGTTACACTATGAGAGCCATTTGTAAACTGATCAGAAAGGAGCAATACTGTAGGTATTATAGGACAATGACCCACTTAGCTCTTCCAAAGGTATCACAGGCTGTGTTTTTCATTGTTGAGGTTTTTTTGTTGCTCTTTTTACTTTTTTATTTATTTGTTATCCCTAAATGTTGCCAGTTCATAGATTTCTTATTCATAAATCAACCATGTTGGTGACATGATGAGACATTAGATTCTTTTACCACCTGTTTATGTTGGAATTATAAGAAAAATAAGTTCCATATTATTCTCAAAGAAGAGAATCAACTTATAGATATTTTATTAGAAAATTATGACAGTGATCTAGTGTTGACATTTACAGTCTAAATGACGGACATCAGATTAATCACTTCAATATTAGGTGTACCAAAGGAAGAACTGGGAGATTTAAGAAAGAATTTGACAAATGTTGTAAATAATATGTAGTAGGAATCTGAAATTAATGAAAGATAAATTGATGGAATCATATTCAGTATGACCTAAAATCTCCCATCTTATACTTACAATTAAAGAATGGGTCTGACTAAATAGTCTATATTATGCATGATATTTGCATCCTGGGAAAAAGTAATTGGTGACCTGAAGTGTTAGCGAAAACAAAAATACCAAAAGGTAATCAAGTTACTATTATTTTTAATATTATCTTGTGGTTTTGGACAAATTACCTATTCTATCTGAGCCACCCTCATCTTTCAGATGGTCATACTACTATCATCAGATCAAATATGTTTTGTAAAGTGTAACTTGTTCCATAAAGACAAAAGTTATTATTATCATCTCGCTCTCATAATTTCCAATGACATTCAGATTCAAAAAGTCCTGGAACAAATGGCTATCCTTTTTTGTTCTTTTAAAATTATTTTATGGCCAATTGCAAAAGTGGAAAAATAACTTCTTTTTTTGTACATGAATATAGGTATTTGAATATAAAGTATTACTCTGTAGATTGACTAAAAGCACCCTCATTATAAA
This sequence comes from Trichosurus vulpecula, assembly GCF_011100635.1. Classification (NCBI taxonomy): domain Eukaryota; kingdom Metazoa; phylum Chordata; class Mammalia; order Diprotodontia; family Phalangeridae; genus Trichosurus; species Trichosurus vulpecula. The sequence goes on along the minus strand of NC_050574.1, from coordinate 252,987,868 downwards.
TCCAATATTTGGCAGGGATGATATGAACTTCATAGAAGTCCCACATGATTTCATTCTTTGATTCTGGGACATTTTTTATTTTGAAAGCATTCCATTCCAGGGAACTTATACATTTTGAATTTGGGGTTTTGAGACATTATTAAAATATTCTTAAATTTATGGGCCAATGTTACATCTGTATAATTGTAAGTAACAGTTATGTATCAACGATAATTGTTTAGTTCAAGGACAATTTATTGGTTGAATTCTCAAGGCTATTTTGAAGTCTGTAGTATGGAGATTTGTCACCAAAATTACCAAGAAAGGTAGTATACCAGTATCTAACAAATAATTCTAGCCATCACGTCATGTCTTGCTATACATCCTGTGTGTATAATAGGAAAAAATGCCAATTATTACAGGTGTCAAAAATTGGAATGTTATCCCCCCTCTCACTGAAGGTAGTAAAGCAGAGGCTACTGAACCACTTGTTAGGATTGAATTGATATATTTCTTGTTCAAATTACAGTTGGTCGGACCATAAGATCATAGGTAGAAGTTCATCTTATGTAAACATGTCATTTTTTAATATGATAAATCTGAGATGCAGAGAAAGCAAGTGCATTACCAATTTCACACAGGTAGCCATTGTTGGAGCTAAGAATTTAATCCAGGTGTTCTGCTATTTATGCTGTAGGGCAATGCCTTTAAATTGTACTCAATTATTGTTTAAGTCTTTTCCATATGTAAGGTTCTGTGAATCTGCGAAGTCACAATGTCTCCAAGACACATTTTCCTCATATTGAAAATGATGGAGTTGGATTAAATAAAGTCCTCTACATAAAAACATTCTACATTTCTGCATTTTGTTGGATATTGGAGTTTTAGTTGATGGAGATGTAGTCAGATTATCAAAAAATTGATGCATATCATTTATGTTTTACAGGCATTTTTAATCTGTGTACAGCATTGAGAAGAAAAAAATCCCCCATGCCCACTCAGCAACACCCCAAAACCAAACAACTAACTATTAAATTATCAAAAGATCAAACAGGTTATAGGTTTCATGACCACCCACTAGGGCTTTGACTATTCTATATTCTCTGCAAATGTCCACACTTTAAAAATTAAGTTTATTTCTGAAGCCTGATTATATTGTTTGAAAGCTCTGTTTTAGTTGAAAGCACTTGCTCCTGTTCTTCTTTGAGGCATTTCTTCTTTGCTATGTTTTCTTCTGCTAGGATACTAGTTATATTTTCAACAACCATTTAAACGTTTCAGTAAAAAAAAGAGAGCAACCTTTGAGAACTATTTTAGGTTTGACATAAAGCCAAATGGAAAACTACTTGTCGTGTCCATCAAAAGCAATGAGGTCATTAGTAAGAGAGAAAATTGGAAGCATGAGAGGCAAAGAGGTTTCTTTCTTTCTTTCTTTTTTCCTGAAAGGGGAGCACAGTTATACGGGAGAGATGCTGGCTCGGTGGTTGCCATATTAGTCATGTTTGAGTTTTGGTTTTAACTACAGGAAGCTTAGTACAAAGTGTGCTTTCCTGGTTTCAATCAGGAAGAAGAGGTAGCAGCCTAAATTAAGGTGAGAACAGTATGAGAATCAGGAACAGATAAGGTCTTAGAGTAATTATAACTAGCAAATTACTAGAGGTTTCAACATCTAAAGTTACCAGCTTCAATCAAGCTCTGACACCCCATGGTTTCATACAAAGACAGTAGAAATAGGCAAGTGCCTTTCAGTGGCTTTATAAAGTGTGACAATTGGAGCTGCTTTTCAGGAAACTTCCAGGTGAGTTCTAATTAGAGTGGGAAGATTTCAGAGTCAAAACAAGTTCAAATAGTGTCGCGAAATCATTTTGGTTCAAGTAAATATGTATTTTCAATAAGATGAAAAGTTGCACCATGCTTTACGTATTATAGTGTACACTACAATGAAGACACCTTTCAAATGAGTCTTCTAGTTTAATATGAAAGGACATTTGTTAACTAAAGAGGGCCCTTTGACCTGGCTGGTGAGAAAGAATGCCAAAGTGGAAGAAGCTAATAACAAAATAACTGATTTATATGGAAGATGATATCCATTGGCAAGATGAACTTAATTTTAATTTTCAGTTAGTTGCGCTCCAAACTTTGTAAATAGAGAATTAATGGAAATAAGAAATTTTACTATCACTTAGAAGAGCTAACATTTAGCCACACTTGTATATACAGAAAGGAAAGGGAAAAATACAATACACTGTTTCCGAGATTGAGTAGGCTTATTTCTGAGGCAGCACATTTTAAAATTAATTAGCTGAAAAAATAAATTTTATCCTTTATTTCTCTTAAGTAAACATGGATTTAATTTAATAAAGTATCAGAAGTCTAGAATGGACTGTGGATGCTATGTAGCCCAAGCCCAGCATTCTATAGATGAGAAAAATGAGTTCCAGAGAGGTCAGTGATTTGTCAATGATCCCACACATACTTTCAGAGCTAGGACTAGAACATAGTTTGTCAATCTGCTAAAATTTTATAAATTTTACTTTTTTTAAATGTAGAATTTTTTTTTTTATTTTTAGTTTACAACACTCATTTCTACATGATTTTGAGTTCCAGATTTTCTTCCCCCCAACCCTCCTTCCTCATCAAGATGGAACGGAATTCAATCTATTTTCTACATATAACTTCGTATTAAACTTATTTACACAATAGTTAAGTTGTAAATAAGAATTATGACCAATGGAACCAATCATGGGAAAGAAGAAACAAAAACAACAAAAGAGAAAAAGAAGAAAAAAAAAGGAGAGCAAATAGTTTGCCTTACTCTGCAATTGGACTCCATAGCTCTTTCTCTGGATGTAGATAGCTCTCTCCATCAAGAGTGCTTTGGAGTTGTCTTTGAACCTTGTATTGCTGAGAAGAGCTAAGTCTATCTAGGTTATTAATCACAAAATCCATATATCTGTGGTTGTGTGTAACGTGCTCCTAGTTCTACTCTGCTCACTCAGTATTATATCATGTGGGTTTTTCCAGATTATTATGAAGTCTGAATCTTGCCCATTTCTTATAACACAACAGTATTCCATTACATTCATATACCACAACTTGTTCAGCCATTTCCCTATTGAAGGGCATCCCCTTGATTTCCACTTGTTTGCTACTATAAAAAGAGCCTCCATAAATATTTGTGTATATATGAGTCCTTTTCCCACTTGTGTGAACTCTTTGGGATACAACTCTGGAAGTGATACTGCTGGGTCAAAGGGTATGAACATTTTTATAGCCCTTTGGGCATAGTTCCAAATTGCTCACCAGAATGGCTGGAGCAGTTCACAACTCCATCAGCAATGTAACAGTGTTCCAATTGTCCCACGTCTTCTCCAGCATTTATCATTTTCCTGTTTTGTGATTTTAGCCAATCCGACAGGAGAGTTGTGGTACCTTAGAGTTGTTTTGATTTGCATGTCTCTAATCAGTAGTGATTTTGAGCATTTTTCCTATGCCTATACATATCTTTAATTTCTTCCTCTGAAAACTGGCTGTTCATACCTTTGACCATTTCTCATTTGGGAAATGACTTGTATTACGATAAATTTAGCTGAGTTCACTGTAAATTTTAGAGATGAGGCCTGTGTCAGAGACACTAGTTGTAAATATTTTCTCCCAATTTTCTGCTTCCTTCCTAATCTGTGTTGCATTGGCTTTTTTTATACAAAATCTTTTCAATTTAACGATTAAAATTATCCATTTTGCATTTTGTAATGCTCTCGGTCTCTTGATGTGTCATGAATTCTTTGGTTTCCCACAAATCTGATAGGTAAATTATTCCTTGCTCTCCCAAACTGCTTATAGTATCAGCCTTTATTCCTAAATCATGAACCCATTTTGACTTTATTTTGGTATATGGTGTAAGATATTGGACTATGCCCATTTTCTGCCCTACCATTTTCCAACCTTTCTAGCAGTGTTTGTAAAATAGTGAATTCTTAGCCCAAAAGCTGGATTCTTTGGATTTATCAAAGAGTAGATTGCTATAGTTATTGACTACTGCATCTTGTGTACGTACCTATTCCACTGATCCACAATTTTGTTTCTTAGCCAGTACCAAGTAGTTTTGATGACTGCTGCTTTATACTACAGTTTCATATCTGGTGTGGCTAGGCCACCTTCCTTAGCATTTATTTTCATTAATTCCCTAGATATTCTAGACCTCTTGTTTTTCCAGATGAATTTTGTTATTTTATCCAGCTCTGTAAAATAATTTTTGGTAGTTCGATTAGTATGGCACTGAATAAATAAATTAATATAGGTAAAATAGTTATTTTATTGTATTAGCTCCACCAACCATGGGCAACTAATAGCTTTTTTTCCCATTTATTTAGATCTAACTTTATTCACATGAAAAGTGTTTCATAATTATGTTCATATAGGGCCTGGTTTAGTCTTGGCAGGTGGACTGCCAAATATTTTATAGTGTCTAGAGTAACTTTGAATGGAATTTCTCTTTCTATATCTTGTTGTTGGCTTTGTTAGTAATGTATAGGAATACTGATTCATTTTATGTCCTGCAACTTTGCTAAAGTTGTTTATTATTTCAAGTAGTTTTTTTCTTGATTCTCTAGGCTTCTCTAAGTAAATCATCATATCATCTGCAAAAAGTGATAATTTAGTTTCTTCTTTGACTATTCCAATTCCTTCAATTTCATTTTGTTCCCTTATTGCTACAGCTAAAATTTCTAGTACCAAATTGAATGATAGAGGTGATAATGGAACTCCTTGTTTCATGCCTGATCTTATTGGGAATGCATATAGCTTGTCCCCATTATAAATAATGCTTATTGATGGTTTTAGGTAGATGCTATTTGTAATTTTAAGGAAGGCTCCATTTAATCCTATGCTTTCTAGTGTTTTTAATAGGAATGGATGTTGTATTTTGTTGAAAGCTTTCTCTGCATCTATTAAGATGATCATATGGTTTCTGCTAGTTTTGTTGTTGATATGATCAATTATGCTGATAGTTGTCCTAATATTGAACCAGCCTTGCATTCCTAGAATAAATCATACTTGGTCATAGTGTATTATTCTCATGATACGTTGCTGCAATCTTTTTGCTAATATTTTATTTAAAATTTTTGCATCAATATTCATTAGGGAAATTGATCTACAATTTTCTTTTTCTGTTTTGACTCTACCTGGTTTGTGTATTAGTACAATATTTGTGTCATAAAAAGAATTTGGTAGGACTCCTTCATCACCTATTTTCCTAAATAATCTATAAAGTATAGGAATTAATTGTTCTTTAAATATTTGATAGAATTCACATGTGAAACCATCTGGCCCTGGAGATTTTATCCTAGGAAGTTCATTGATGGTTTGCTAAATTTCTTTTTCTAAAATGGAGTTATTTAGGTATTTTACTTCCTCTTCTGTTAACCTGAGCAATTTATACTTTTGTAAATAATCATCCCTATCCTGAAGATTGTCAAATTTATGGGCATGCAACTGGGCAAAGTAATTCCTAATTATTATTTTAATTTCCTCTTTGTTGGAGGTGAAATCACCTTTTTCATTTCTGATACTGGTAATTTGATTTTCTGCTTTCTTTTTTTTAGTCAAATTGACCAAAGGTTTATCAATTTTATTGTCTTTCTTTCTGTAAAAGCAGCTCTTGGTTCTATTTATTATTTTAATAGTTTTCTTGATTTCAATTTTATTAATCTCTTCTTTGATTTTCAGTATTTCAGTATTTTGCTGCATCCCATAAGTTTTGGTATGTTGTCTCATTATTGTCATTTTCTTGAATGAAGTTATTAATTGTTTCTCTGATTTGTTCTTTGGTCCACTCATTCTTTAAAATTTGATTATTTAGTTTTCCATTAATTTTTAGCTCATTTTTTCATCGTTCTTTATTACAAACATTTTTTTTGTTGCATCATGATCTGAAAAGGCTGCTTTGACTACTTCTGCCATTCTGCATTGGATTGTGAGGTTTTCATGCCCTTGTACATAGTCAGTTTTTGAATATGTGCCATGTACCACTGAGAAGAAAATGTATTCCTTTTTATTCCCATTCAGTTTTCTCCAGAGGTCTATCACATCTGCCTTTTCTAAAATTCTATTTAGCTCTTTAACTTCTCTCTTGTTTATTTTGAGGTTAGATTCATCAAGTTCAGAGAAGGGAAGATTGAAGTCCCCCGTTATAATAGTTTTGCTGTCTATTTCTTCCTGTAACTCCCATAGCCTCTCCTCCAAAAATTTGCATGCTATACCACTTGGTGCATATATGTTAAATAATGATATTGCTTCATTGTTTATGGTGCCTTTTAGCAGGATGTAGTGTCCTTTCTTATCACTATTAATTAGATCTATCCTTGCTTTTGCTTTGTCTGAGATTAGGATTGCTACCCCTACTTTTTTTTTTTTCTTTAGCGGAAGCACAATATAGTCTACTCCAGCCTTTTTCCTTTATTCTGTGTGTATCTCCCTGCTTCAAATGTGTTTCTTGTAAACAGCATATTGTAGGATTGTGGTTTTTAATCCATTCTGCTATCCACTTCCATTTCATAGGAGAGTTCATCCCATTCACATTCACAGTTATGATTACCATCTATGTCCTTTTTTCCAACATATTACCCCTCTGTTTATGCTTTCCTTTCCCCTTTCTCTCTTTCACTCCTCCACAGAGTTTTGCTTTTGACAGCTGCCTTCCTCAGTTTACTCTCCCTCTTGATTCTCCTCCTTTACCTTACCTTTTTTCCCATTGCTACTTCTTCCTTGCCTTTTGACCACACCCCTTCCTTTTCTTTTCCATTTCCCCTCCTACTGCCTGTAGGACAAGTTTGATTTCTATACTTATCAGGGTATGCTATCCCCCTCTTGAATCAAATCTGATGAGAGTAAAGTTCAAATACTGCTTTTCTTCCTCCCTTTATTCCCTCTACTATTATATGTTTTTGTGCTTCTTCATGTGATATAATTTACCCTTTTCTACTACCTCCTTACCTCTTCTCACAGAATCATCTTTTTATATCTCTTAATTATCTTTTTTGTCATTATATCGGTTGTTTTATACTGATACCTACAGTCTATCAATATCCCTTTCAATTGTCATAATAAGTACACAATTCTCAAGATTGACATATATATATGTATATATATATACATATGTATATATATACATATGTATATATATACATATACATATATATAACAAAATAATCCTATATCAGGAAGTAATTAATTAGCCTTATTGATTAACTAGGGCCCCCCCCATTTACATTTTTATGTTTCTCTTGAGTTTTGCATTTGGAGATCAAATTTTCCATTGAGCCCTGGCCTTTTCATCAGGAATAGCTGGAATTCTCTTATTTCCTTGAATGTCCATCTCTTTTCCTGGAAAATTACACTCTGTTTTGTTGGGTAGTTGATCCTTGGTTGTACTCCAAGGTCCTTTGCCTTTCGGAACATCATATTCCAATTTCTCCCATAGTTAAGGTAAAAGCTGAAAGATCCTGCGTGATCCTAACTCTAGTTCCATGATATTTGAATTGTTTCTTTCTAGCTACCTGCAGTATTTTCTTCTTGTCCTGGTAGTTCTGGAATTTAGATATAATATTTCTTGGAGTATTGAATTTGGAATCTTTTTCAGGGGATGATTGATGGATTCTTTCAATGATAATTTTACCCTTTGGTCTAGGACCTCTGGGCAATTTTCCTTAAGGATTTCATGGAAGACACTGCACAGGCTCTTTTTTTTTTCATCATAGCTTTCTGGTAGACCTATAATTTTTAGATTGTCTCTCCTCGATCTATTTTCCAGGTCAATTGTTTTTTCAATCAGATATTTCACATTTTCTTCTATTTTTTCATTCTTTAGAGTCATTAGTTTCTACTTGCCCAAATCTAATTTTTAATGTATTGTTTTCTTCCTTTAGCTTCTCTATGTCCTTTTCCATTTGGTTGAATTTACTTTTCAATGAGAAATTTTCTCCATTTATATTCTGATTCTCCTTAGCCATTTCACCGATTTTACTTTATAAAGATTTGTTTTCCTTAATGAGTTTTTTCCATGTTTTCCATCTTTTTCTTTTACCTTCCTAATTTGGTTTTTCAAGTCCTCCGTGAGTTCTTCCAGGAATGCTTTTTGGCCTGGAGACCAGTTTACTTTACCTTTTGAGGTTTCAGATGTGGGTACGGTGTCCATGCTCTCCTCTTTTGAATTAGTATTTTGATCTTCCCTTTCTCCATAATATGAGTCAATGGTCTTTGGCTCTTTAGCATGTTTTTTTTTTCAGTGCTTTTTTTTCCTCCTGGTTTCTAAAGTGGATCTCTTTTTTCTGAGGCTCAGGGGGCTGTGTCCCAAGTTTGTTGTGTTGGGATCTAGCTTTATGTTCTATGGCCTCTGGTTTCGTGAGGTGTGGGGAAGGGGTGGTCTGGCTACTGGGAGTCTCCTCTTCCACCAGACCTGCTCTACAGCAGGAGTTTTCTCAGCTGTTGTCTATGTTAGTGTCTGCCACTTCCCCTGGATGTCCAAAGCCACATCTGGAGTCCTGGAGATGACATTTGTTAGCTCCACCTGCCTGGGGCTCCTTACTCTTGTTCTACTGAGGTGAGGGCTGCTGGGACAACTCTCTTTCTGCACTAGTCTCCTTCTGCCACCACAGGAAGGACCCTCTCCCCAACTTCTCTTGCTACTGAAGCCACCCTTCTGCCTCTTCTGTTTCTCTTGAGGTAGTATTCTCTGGGTTTATTAAAGAGAGGGATGAGAGTCATTTTTACCTGGCCATCATGGTTCCCAGAAGTTCAAGAAGGCGAATTTCAAACCTTTAGACTGTGGGTTGGAGGCCTCTGACCTAGCCGCTCCCACAACCACTGGCTCTGTGCTCCAACAGACTCCCATCCTGGGTTGAGAGGCCTGGGGCTCGATCTTGGCCTTAGCCGATACGTCTGCTCTGGGCCTGTTTCTGCTCTGGCATTTCACTAGCCCAGCGCTCTCCCAAACCAGTGTCCTGGCTGGATGCCTCTGCTGTTCCCTGTTGGTTTCCATAAATTTTACTCTTTACAATAAAGGAATTTTGTTATTGGCAATGTAATTTATAATTCAAAGATTTTCACAATCTTAGGATATTGCTTGTAAATAATTGTTCAGTCATATCTAATATATTGTTTGCACCTCCTCACTCTTAGTGATTCTAAGGGAAGAAATAAAAAAAAAATTAGCTGGGAAGGACAAAACCTACTTAAGTATCCTCTTAACTGCAACAATAAAGAATACATCATGCTTATGTTTTTAATAACGATCTTCAACTTACTAGTCAGAAGAATGATTTAGGAACCTGCCTGTTTAGACACCTTAAAGATCATCTACTGACAACAACTTTTGGCTGTTTAGAATGGAAGGTAGGGACCGGTTAGGATAACTCTTACTCAGGTAAGACAATATGGACAATATGGCTCAGGAAAAGGTGTACCTCAACAAGACATGGATTGAAGAGATGATTATTTTGAAGAAAATAGGATACTATTCATTCACCAATATCTCCTCTTGAAAAAGAGAGGAAGATTTTATTTACATTAGACCTACAGAGCTCAGAGTGGAGATGATACAGTGTTCCTTCCAACAGATCAGGGGACAGAGCTGAAGAAGCATGAATCCTAGTAAAAAGGAACATTACTAAAAGGATGTGACATAAAAGCAGAAGTAGTGGATAGACCCCTAAGACACAGGCCTTCTGGCAGCAGCCACTATGTCCACAGACAATGGGGGGAATCAGGCGGCTGATCAGAGCAGGAGTGCAGGGATCTCTTTGTTGTTGCTGAGGCAGTGTTATCTTGCTTTTCCTGCTCGGATCTGGGTCACAGTCCCATTTGGTGATCCTTGGGGGAGGAGGAGCACTGGTGTGGCAGATCTTGTGGTGCATGTGGAAAGGAGTACCACCTCCAAAAAAAAATAATCATACCACCTCAGGATAGAAGTAGCTCTGAAAACAGAAGCACAAAACCCCTGAAGCTTGGGACATAGCACTCTCCATTCTGGCAGCAGTCATACCATGAAAAAGAGCTCAAAAGTCAAGTAATTGACCGGGAAAATGAGCAGGCAGCATAAAAGGACACAGACTATAGGATCTTTCTTTTGTGAAAAAGATTATCAAAACATACAGCCAACAAGTCAACAAAGTCAAAGAGCCTGAATCAAAAGCCTCCAAGAAAAATATGAATTAGTTTCAGCCCATGGAAGAGCTCGAAAAGGATTTGGAAAAGCAAATAAGAAAAGTAGAGGAAAAATTGGGAAGAGAAATGAGAGTAATGTGCGAAAACCATGAAAAACAAATCAATGGCTTGCTAAAGGAGACCTCAAAAATTACTGAAGAAAATAATACCTTAAAAATATACTAACTCAAATGGCAAAGGAGTTCCAAAAATCCAATGAAGAGAAGAATGCCATGAAAAGCAGAATTACCCAAATAGAAAAGGAGGTCCAAAAGACCACTGAAGAAAATATTTTAAAAATTAGGTTGCAGCAAGTGGAAGCTAGTGACTTTATGAGAAATCAAAATATTATAAAACAGAACCAAAGGAATGAGAAAAATGGAAGACAATGTGAAATATCTCATTGGAAAAACCACTGACCTGGAAAATAGATCCAGGGGAGAGAATTTAAAAATAATTGGACTTACTGAAAGCCATGATCAAAAAATAAAAAAAGCCTAGACATCATCTGTGAAGAAATTATCAAGGAAAACTACCCTGATATTCTAGAGCCAGAGGGTAAAATAGAAATTGAAAGAATCCCCCTATTGCTCCTGAAAAATAACCAAAAAATAAAACTCTTAGTAATATTGTCACCAAATTCCAGAACTCCCAGATCAAGGAGAAAATACTGCAAGCAGTCAGAAAGAAATAATGTGAGTATTGTGGAAACACAATCACAATAATAGAAGATCTAGCTGCTTCCACCTTAAGGGATCTAATGACTTGGAATATGATATTCTGGAGCTCTATGGGGCTAGGATTAAAACCAAGAATCACCTACCCAGGAAAACTGAGTATCATGCTGCAGGGCAAAATATGGATTTTCAATAAAATAGAGGACTTTCAAGTTTTCTCGGTGAAAAGACCAGAGCTGAATAAAAAGTTTGACTTACAAACACAAGAATCAAGAGAAGCATGAAAAGATAAACCAAGAAAGAGAAATCATAAAGAACTTACTAAAGTTGAACTCTTTTGTTTACATTCCTACATGGAAAGATGATGTGTGTAATCCATGAGACCTCAGTATTAGGGTAGCTGAAGAGACTATACATACATATACATACACATATACATATACACATACATATACACTTATATATGTATATACATTTTATAGATATGTGTGTATATATATGTGTGTGTGTGTGTATACACACACACACACACACACACACACACACAGATGGCACAGGGTGAGTTGAATATGAAGGGATGATATATAAAAAATAAAATCAAATTAAGTGACAAGAGAGGAATATATTGAGAGAGGAGAAAGGAAGAGATAAAACGGGGTAAATTATTTCACATAAAAATGGCAACAAAAAACAGTTCAATGGATGGGAAGAGGGGGCAGGGGAGGGGGAATAAGTGAATCTTGCTTTAATTGGATTTGACTTGAGGAGGGGGTAACATACACACTCAATTGGGTATCTTACCCACAGGAAAGAAGGAGGAAGGGGATAAAAAATGGGGACAATAGAAGGGAAGGCAGATAGAGGGAGGAGGTAATCAAAAGCTAACACTTTCCAAAAGAGACAGGGTCAAGGGAGAAAATTGAATAAAGGGGGACAGGATAGGAGGGAGCAAAATATAGTTGCTCCTTCACAACATAAGTATTGTGGAAGGGTTTTGCATAATGATACACATGTGACCTGTATTGAATTGCTTGCCTTCTTAAGGAGGGAGTGTGGGGAGGGAAGAGGGGAGAGAATTTGCAACTCAAAGTTTTAAAAGCAGATGTTCAAGAGAAAAGTTGTTTTTGCATGCAACTGGGAAAAAAGATATACAGGCAATGGGGCAGAGAAATCTATCATGCCCTACAAGAAAGTAAGGGAAAAGGAGATGGGAGGAGTGGGGTGACAGAAGGAAGGGCTGACTGGGGAATGGGGCAATCAGAATATATGCAGTCTTGGAGTGGGGGCAAGGTAGAAATGGGGAGAAAATCTGTAATTCAAAATCTTCTGGAAATCAATGCTGAAAACTAAAAATATTAAATAAAAAATAAAACCTAAAATTAAAAAAAATAAGCATATGTGTATCCACATAAGGGATAAAATCAGATTGTGAGTTTTATTGGAAGCTATTGGCCCCACACTCCATTAAGGACATTGACTGTGCTCTCCTCTCTTGTCCTTCCTATTAGGCAAAGGAACAGAGCTTTGCCCTTCTACAAACCCAGACAAATGCATAAAAAGCACTATTTGGCTCAGTGTATGTATCCATTGGCAACCCATTCCTGTCCTCTTTTCAATAAAAGTTTATACACTTAAAATAACTATTAGGAATGTCATTTTCATTATGTAAGTCATTTTACAGATAGTAGGAGTTGACTAAGCTAAGAATGTCCCTTGATAATCAATGTGCTTGTAATAAGTCTGTATGTTTGTCATTGAACTAATCATTTCCTATATTGCTTCATTCATGGTCCTTATTAAATACTTCTCTTTTAATTTAAAAAAGAATTACAATTCCATCTTCATTTTTATTGAACAGTGTCTAGAAAATCCAAATACAATTTACACTTACCATATTTGGACTCATTAACAGAGGTCAATCAATAATGGAAAAACAATGAAAGTTAGACTCAATGAAGTAACAGTTTGAAACTATATGTTTGTGCTTAAAAATAAAAAATGACAAATTATTTTTGGATGTAGAATTTTGTATTTTCTCTTACTGTTAATTTTAAGGAATTGCCGACTTTTTACCTAGAAAAAAGAAGACTTAGAATAGTAGTTCTTCATTTTTTGTACCTGTTTGCATTTTTGTGTGTGTATGTATGTGTGCATTCATGCATGTGTGTATATGTCATAAGCCACTTTGGCAGTCTGGTGAAATCTATGAATCCCTTATAAGGATACTGTTTTAAATGCATAAAATAAAATATATAGAATTAGTATCTAAATACAGATATCACATTTATTTTGGTTCATGGCCCACAGGTTAAGAAGCCCTGTTCAGGTGTCTCTACCAAAACTTAATGCAGTGTGTTGAAAATAGTAGGGATTTAGTGTTTATTAAATAGATTAATAAATTTATGATACATTGAATATAATAAATAATATATAATATGTAATGTTATCATATAATATAATGTAATATTATAATGTAGTGTAATACAATATAATGTAATATAGTAGAATGAAATATAATGTAATGTCATATAATGTAATGTAATATAATGTAATGCAATGTAAAGTAGTATAAGATAATGTAATATAATATATTATAATTAATATAATATAAATATCATAAATAAAATAAATTTATATGGAAAAGCAATATTTTGCACATTGAATAATTTTACAACTTCATATCTGAAACTATGTTTTAATCAGTTAGATAATATAGGCTGTTCCTAAAGTCTGGACACATAGGCAAAAATGCATATTTTCAAGAAATGAAATGAATGAAATTTTCAACAACATTTTATTTAATTGGAACATTAACAAATAACATCTTCAAATGATTTCCATCATTTGTGATGTAAAGGTTGATGCACTTTTCAAGACTCACATGAACTCAATGCAATTAGCTTCATGTTACCGTAAATTTTAGCACATTCACTCTTTACGAGTTCAATCAAGTGTGTTGTATCTGTGATTTTATTTGAGTACATCTTCTCCTTTAGCATACCCCAGAAAAAGAAGTCAAGTGGCCTAAGATCTGTTAACATACCAAATATTTCAAAATATGCATTTTACCTATGTGTCCAGTCTTTAGGGGCACCTTGTATTGTCATAGATTTAGAGAGAGAAGAAACTTCAGAGTTCTTTCTAGTCCAGCCCTTTCATCTTTTAGATGAGAAATCAAGAATCCAGCAAATTTAACTGACTTGTCCAGAATCACAAGAGAATTAAGTAGAAGAACCAGAATTTAACCTCAGGCCTTCTGACTTCAAATCTAGTACTCTTTCTATTATGGAAGGACTGTGATTGGACAGTCATCCATCCATTCATCCATGCATCTACCCATTTATCCATTGAAGTTATATGAATCATATGGTCTTAGGAAAGGTACCTCCCCTATTATGACTGATTATTTACAATTTGTCCCATTTATATGTGCTTGCACATGGTTGTTTACAAGTGGTCTCTTCCGTTAGAGTGAGTTCCTTGAGAAAAGGGACTGTTTTCTTCCTTTTTTTGTATCCCTGGCTCTTCACACTAACACATATTAGGCATTTAATAAATGCTTATTGACTGACTTAAAACACATTTATTCATTGACTGGTACTTAAATAATGTCATATTTATTAATTCAAAGAGAAATTATCACTATTATTTAAATTTTCTCAAAGAATTTCTTTTCACAGAGGAAAGAATATGGAATTTCATGTAATTACATTTGGGCATAATTATGGACTTATCTCAGCATATTTGTTAATACTTTTCTTTGAGGGGGGAAGGCAGGGCAATTGGGTTTAAGTGACTTGCCCAAGGTCACACAGCTAGTAAGTGCATCAAGTGTCTGAGGCCCAATTTGAAATCAGGTCCTCCTGACTACAGGGCTGGTGCTCTACTAACTGTGCCACCTAGCTGCCCCATATTTGTTAATACTTAAAGAATGGTTTTTTTAGGTATTTTAAGCTTATCTTTCTTTCTTCCACTATAACAGGATTTCTTAAACCCTTTTAAAAAAAGTAACAGGCCCATTTACAGGTGATGAAATCTTTGTATCTCTTCTCAGAATAAGGTTTTTAAAGGTATAAAATAAAATATGTAGAGTTACAAAGAAAGCCAATTATATTGAAATGTAATTATCAAAATTTTAAAAGAACAAGAAGTTAATGGACCCCAGGTTAAAAACTTTAGACTTGTTCTCTTTGGCCTCAAAAAATAGAACAAGGACTAAAGAGGTATGAGTTTCAGAGAGGAACAGTTCTTCTCGATGTAAACAAATCTGAACTGTCCCAAAAATGTAATGAACTTCGGATAGTAGCATGGTCTTACTTAGCAGAATTGTTCAATCAGAGTTTGGATAACCATTTGCCAATTCATCATGGGGGATAGAGCAGCCAGGTTGCACAGTGGGTAGAATAGTGGGGTTGGAAGTAGGAGGATCTGAATTTAAAACTGGCCTCAGAAACTACTACCTATGCTGCCTTGGGCAAGTCACTTAATCCTATTTGCCTCAGTTTCCTCATCTATAAAATAATCTGGAGAAGGAAATGGCACATCACTCTGGTATCTTTGCCAGGAAAACACTAAATGGGGTCATGAACAGTTGGACATGACTGAAAATTACTGAACAACAACATAAAGAGATTCTTGATAAAGACCTAGCTAAACTAGCTGCCCCCTGAATTTTCTTCAAACTTATAGATTCTGTTATCCTCTAACTTTTATTAGGTCACACAGTTATTCAGAGAAGTCATTAACACACTTAGAAACTGGTTTGACTCCACATTCAGTGTTCTTTCCATTACACTCTATAGATTAGTGTAATAATTATTTGATTAGAATTATGTTTTATTGTTATTCTTATATTCAAACACACTTCAACTTCAGGAAGTTATGTACCCTCTAAATCCAAAGTAGAACAGGAGATGCCCTCTTAATTTCCTACTCTTATTAATTGACTTAATGATGAGATTGTTACTGTTAATAAAGACACTTTGAAATAGATTAAAGCATTCTCTACCTGTTCTCATTTTTCCTTTCCATTTAGAAAATCCATTATAATATAGACTTCTGAAAGCATTTAAAATGTATTTTAAATGGTGAACACTGACATTCACAGCTATTTCATTCTTTTTTTAATCCAGATTCCTAACAGCCTGTAGCAGCAATTCAGTACCATTACAATTCCTGGCAGTAACCTTATGCTACAAAAAATAATTTCAGGCAGCATTATCACTCAACGTAGCCAACAGAAATATTTGATACTGTGAGCACTGAATCCAGAAATCCACTTCAGATGTCCTTCAAATGGCTAGAAGATGAATTCAAGGGGATATGAAATGGAAAACTCATAAGATGGGGCCTAACTTTGATACTTACTTGGTCTGATAGAGTAATTTAGTCTCTATATAGATCTTACTGTATAAGAAAAAAAGAGGGTAAAAAGGAAGCTGTAATGTGTCACCTTATCTAAATAAGGTACCTGTCATTCCTGAAATTCTGTTTAAACTATGATAGATGCTCTTATTCAACATGAAAGATTCTCTCCCCCCACCCCACAAAAGCAAGTGCTTTTTAAAAAGAAAGGAGTACAATAAGACCATATTCCCTGGCTGTAGGTGACTCTGAAAAGTGAAAAATCTGAAGCTTTTATCAAAGTGAGTCCAGAAGAAGGAGAAAAGAGTGGCAGGAGTGTCAGGAATGCCTTTAAGATGGCATGCTGACACAAATGTGACTGCTGCTTTGACCTATCTTATGTTCTGTGTGGCCCTGAGGATTTCTACCAAAATTGTATATTTTCCCCTGAATCAGTTCTACTACTTAGGCTTTTTTTAGAATGTTTATCATTTTTTTTCATTACAATAAAAAAAATTATGCCATGTTAACTATTAGAGTCATGATGGTTGAACATTAAAAAAAAATCTAAAGAGTCTAAAGATAAAAAGTGAACTGGTAATGAGTGGTGATAGCCTTAAAGTAATTTAATTGACATACTATTTCAACCCCTTTTCTCTGTTCCATTTTTCCCTTTAGGTCGATATCCTTCATGGAGGACCGTTTGAAATTGTTTCTTGTAAAAAGATATTGGTGCTCTCCCAGTCCCACAAGGAAGCAGTAAAAGGAGGCCAAGAATACTTATTTAAATGTGACCATGGCCAAAACTAACTTTCCAGGCCCATTAGAATAACCTGGAAATGCTTTATTTATTTTTATACTGATTAGAAAAGCAGTTTAAGCCTTTATAAGCCTATTTCCCCATCTATAAAACACCAATAACAAGATTGTTGTAAAGATCGATAACAATGAATAGAAAGTGCTTTGTAACTTCAAAGTGCTATAAAATATCAGTCATTTTTTGAAGGGCAAACAGACAAGGCAGCACATTTTTAATGACGGCAAGGGACCTTTGATATCATTAACATGAGTGCTCCTTCTACCAATGCAGATCCAAGCCACCTACAACCTTTGACTCTGAGTCATTTTTAACCACATCTTTTTGTCAGCTATCCACAGAGGAGTCACCCAATCATCCAATAGTTCTTTTCATATTCTGTGGATACAAGCACAAAACTTTATTTAGCATTCTAATCCTCATTCTACCTATATAACTGATTGTCTATCTTAGGCCATACACGCTCTTGATCTCTTCTGCCACTTCATACACACAGACAATCCTCACAAATATGCTACAACTTTCTGACACTCATTATGCATCTTTCCTTTTAGTTATATGCCGCTGAGATTCTTCACAGACAGTGATACTCCATGACTTACAGTCATAGGGTATTTCCTACAGAATATCAGTGATAAAGAGGTTAATTTAATGGCAGGGAGCAACTCGTTATCACTGTAAGCATGATGCAGCTTCCCAAGTGCAATTCAGTCCAATCATCTCTTCTTCAATTCTGTAGATGGCTTTGCACAACCTTAGTCTCTTCTTCAGGTCATGGCATTGTCTACCTGTAACATCTGTCTAAGATGTAAAAGAACTTCACATCATATATCATTAATGCATTAATGCATATCCAACAGAATGTCATAAGCGAGGTGATGTGTATTCTTCCTTTTCTGTGTAACTAGCTAGGCTGATCCCTTAAGTAATGAATTTTAGTTAATTAAACTAATTGAGTCTAAAATCTACTCGAAACTTACCATGTATTATATTGCTTTACCATTCATGATATTTGATTTGTCCAAGTGGGAAATTCTACCTTGGCGTTTGTCCCTCTTGGATATCCTAGGACTCCAACTGAGAGTTTAGTCAACCAACATACTTCATGAAACCTTTTCAGAAACTTTACTTCTTGTGCTTCCCCTTGAATTTAGCTTCTATTTATTTTCTATATTCTTGTCCATGCGTGTGTCATCTCCCTGTCTCTTGAGGGCAGTGACTTTTCATTTTTGCCTTTGTATTTCTAGCACCTAGTACAGTGCTACGACTAAGAAGACACTAAGTGTTAGCTGATTAAATGTTTTTGTTGCCTTAATAAATATTTTCCACAACAGTTAACTCTGGCAATCAGTGGGTAGGCCATAGCATTTGAAAAAGCCAATGATGTATTGCTACAACCACCAGGAAAGTTATTTTTAAAAATCTCATCTTCAGTTAATCAAAATATGATTACATCTCTGAAGACAGGCATACTACAGATGGAGACAGCTGTTCAGGAAATCTTTAGAGGTGGTATGGTGTAGAGGAAAACACACTGGCATGGAGTCAGAGGACCAGAGTTCAAATCTTGCCTCCATTATGTGTTATCTGTTTCACTTTGGATAAAAGTCATTAAACCTCTCTGGGTTAATTTGTTGTTCAGTCATTTTTCAGTCATGTCCCACTCTTTGTGACTCCATTTGGCATTTTCTTGACAAACTACTAGAATTGTTTTTCATTTCCTTCTCCATAAAAACTCAGTAAAGTAGGTGGTAAAAATAAGGAGTTCAAAAACCACAGCTACTCCGCAGAAAGAATGTCTAGCACAGAGACAACAGAGACAATGAGCCCAGTGGGCAAATTTAAATTATTATGGCCAACATAAGGCAACATGATAACATCACCATAAGATTCTGGAAACTGTAGAGCATTGTAGGTATAAGTGGTCTTAGCTACTGTGCACCTTTATTTGTTTCCTATCATTCATGTTCTATACTTGCAAGTGCTCTTCCACTATTGGTTGATAACTAGTAAGACAGTGTAGACATTGTGTTAACGTAGTTCTTCTCACTTGGTATTCTGACTAAATTTTTTCTTATTTCATTACCTATGTATGTACCTGTATACATATATACATACATATATGTGTGCGTATATATTCAAAAAACCCATATATACCACCAAATCACTAGTAAATGTTTTGGGAGTCCTAAGATGAATTTCTTTGCTACTTTTGATAAAATAAGTCTACATAAGAGGTAAATGGAGACACAGCTTAGGCTAGCTCTAAAATTATCACATGCTTTAACTACTATTTTCAATGGTGCCTCTTTTACTATAGCAAAATTTACTTTCATCGAAATCATTATTGCAAATGTTACTATGTCAACACTTTACAGAATCATAGACACAATTTTCAAAAACATTTTTTCTCTTTAAAGTAGGAATATGCAATCCATTGATTTGATAACTTTTCATTCCACACTTGCTACATATAAAGCATTGTGCTAGGCATAGGAGAATGTACAAAGATAATTAAGACCTGGTTGTTGTCCTCATGTAGTTTGCACCATCTCAAAATGAAAATAGGAAAAGCCTTCCCTGGTACATACTTCATGATATTCACTCTTTATTATTGTTAATCATAAAGCATTTCTAATGCATTTAAGCAATTTGTAAAGTACTTTCCACAAAACAGCCCTGTGATGCAATTAGGAGAGTATTATTTTCCTGATAATGGGAAGGAATAACCTGGTTCAGAAAAAAGCTGCTGGCCAGGAACCACATTTCAAAT
Source organism: Trichosurus vulpecula (assembly GCF_011100635.1). Classification (NCBI taxonomy): domain Eukaryota; kingdom Metazoa; phylum Chordata; class Mammalia; order Diprotodontia; family Phalangeridae; genus Trichosurus; species Trichosurus vulpecula. Next base: position 252,968,079 of record NC_050574.1, on the reverse strand, counting down.
TTATTCTTTTGTGCACTTAAAAAGCATATTAAGGTGAATTTGAAACCAGTTGGTGGACATATTAGAGATCATAGACTATTTAATCATATTATTGGATGTTAAACTTTCAACAATTACAGTAGTTTGTCAAGAAGGGCACATTGTGAATTTTCTTTCCTATGCTCCTGGACTGCTTTGTCTAGCTATATGGAAACTAGACCTGATTAGACTGCCTGGCACTGATGGGGTACAGTCTCTGGGAACCCCCTTGAACTCTCCTTGAATCTTACCACTAGATCTGGCCTTTGCCTGTGGCCATAAGCCTTTCCTTATGGCTAGGCCCAAATCTCTGTTTTCCTTAAACTAGCCCAGCCTGGTATTGTCTGTTATCCCTAGGTGGTCTTCAGCTATTTCCCACCCTTAATCTTACTCCTGGAGTCTGATCTCTAGTCACCCCAGTCCCATCAATATTCTCTCTAGACTCCTCCTCAAGACCCTCCCTAAACCCCTCCTCTAGCCACCTCAAACTACTTGACTACCTCTAGATCCCTCCCTCAGTCTTTCTTTATATAAGCTCCATCTTACCTCCATGAAGGCACTCAGATTTGATCTAGCTCAGTTTAAATTGTTCTAGCCCAATGACATTGGTGTCAGAAATGCTCAGGCTCCCTAACAGTCTACCCATTATGATGAATCTTTAATAAACTTCATATTTTTCTTTGGCTGAGAATGCTTGAGTCGAATTCATTGGGCAGGACTTGGTATTTGGGGTCTCAAGCACTCCTAAAAACTTCTGATTCCCTAATCTCATCATTTTGGTTAATCTCAATAACACAACCATGTTATAACTGGAGCCATACTTTCCCCACTTTTCCTATTGTGCTTACCCCTGTATTTATAGTATAATGATTGTAGATAACAATTAAACTACTTAGGTTTGAAACCTAATGGATTTTCCCCATGACCCATTTTTGCACTGGAGAAATTCCATATACATAGTACTTCCCTTTTTCCTCTCTTTCTCTCTTATTATAGCATGCAAGGCAACTCCAATGTGCATACTGAGGAAATTAATTTTAATGCTGTTGTTTGATTATTAATATTAATATTTCATTGTTCAAAAGACCTGGTTTAAAGAAAAGAAACACTTGACCCATTCTAGCTGGGGAATGTAATCTACTTCCTGCCTCTGGGGCATTTAATTGGGCAGGGACACTTACTTCTGTTTACCCTCTAAACAAAAGCCAGCCAGAGATAGGTCTTTCCTTGGGGACATGTTCCTTTGTCCTTGCCACTCCCCACATTTTGGGTGACCTGGTCTAGAAAAGGAAGACCAAGCCAGTAAAAGCCTACTTCAGATGGCTTAAGTTTTTCTTTTTCTTTTTTTTTTCTAGCCAAGTGAGTTTCATAAACCATCTAACATTTGATTCCTTAGAAGTCATAGCATGACATAATCTTCCACATCTGAGTGCTAGCCCACTACCTTCCCCCCTCCCTAAGATGAAGAGGACCTGAAAACTCTTGGGCTGCCTCCTCACTGAAATATCCACCAATTGGGATTGACAGGGGACAGGCCCAATGATGTTCTGACAGGCCAATTAGAAGAAAGAAACATCTAGGTATAAAAGATGCTGTTGGCCATCCCTCTGGGTCTTTGGTGCAAATGGAGGCACTCCATTGACCTGTCCTTTACTAACAGATTGTATGTCCAATTAATAAATGACATTATACTTGAAGAAATGGCCTTACTTTATTTATTGGTTAAATTTCCTGCAGGACAACAAACATAAACACACACACACACACACACACACACACACAGGCATACGCACGCACACACAGGATCATCTTTCTTGCAGTACTTGCCAAATTACCTTAAGAGAAAAAAGTTCTCTTTTCATGTCAATTTTGAGGGTGAGGTGGGGTTGGGAGGGGATCAACCTCATCACAACTGATACAACTGAGTTGTACAGAAGTAATAATGCATTTTTATCAAGGGAAAAAATAAGTCTTTAGCTTTGACCTAAAAATTAGTGACAGTGATGAACTAGTGTCATCAATCTCTAAAGTATTTTTTTAAAATCCTATGAAGCTCTACGAATCTTCATTTACTTTCCTATCTTTCTTTAAAATTACTTTTTCTAAAACTCCCCAGCTTCTGTTTTTATTCTGTTATTGTCTATATTTTGTTTAATTATCAGTTTTGTAAAAATATTGTTTTCTCCTACTTTTCATTGAAAATATATAGTATTTCAGGAGGGAAAAAAATCACTAATTTAGGTTTTTTGATGAAGCCTGGGAGCCAAACCACTATTTATTAGATCATTTTATTGAGAGAAAAAGCTTGAATTCCAAGTTCCAAACTGACTTACTTTTTGTTGGAATTCAAACTTTCAGAAGTTGGATGATGTCTACAATATTTATGAAAATACAAAATGAGAAAAATAAATGTACTAAAGCCCTCTGGGTTTGAAATATAAAGTTCAATTTCTATATTTCATTGATATATTTAGGGACATATCTCATCTTCCTATTTTTCTGTTCTTTTTCTCTCTTTGTGATTCCTTTTCCCCCCTTCTATCTCTACTTAAATATTGAAAATATTACAGGAAGAACCTGTTTTCTGCCTTTGTCTTCAATACAGTGTTTCACAGAGCTTCCATTAGTGAATGTGCTTTCTAAACACAGAATATTCTGATGGCAAGCACCTGGAATATTCAGTCTAACTTCATGAAAGTTTATTTGGAACAACCTTTGGTTCAGAAGGAGGGACTTTATCATTCTTATGCATAGGTTATATAGCCCTAGCCTTTACAACATTAGAAAGTTATTGCTGTTTACATATAATAGTAACAGGGGCGGTCTTTATTTTAAATACATTTGGGACTATACATTCTTAAATTTAGCTTGGGCACTGAATTTTTTTTAAACTAAAATTGTTCATTGATATTTCAAGTGATCTGGTCTCCATGGCTTTTAGATTATGACATTTTGATTTTCACTTAAGCATCTGAAATGGCAATTAGGAAATTAGAAATTGTGAAACCATGTTATTTAATTTTAATTATAACTCCCAATGTATCAAAGGCTGTGATTAGACTAAAGTATTCTTAAAACTCAAAAATATGAACTTCTCATTATTCTAATCTGCCTTCGCTATATTCAATTTGTTAGATTTGGGAGGTAGAAGCACTACTTAAATGTAGTTATCACCAGTGATTACTTCCCAGCAATGGAGTGGATTCATTTTCTGGCACCATGGAGGTGAGAAAAAAAGGCGCTGATATTCAGTTAAAAATCAAACAGAAAAGCAGCCCTTCTAGAATGTAGCTTAAGCAACTAGTACCTCTTAGTTTAACACTATGTTCTTTGGGGATAGAAATGTGTGAGTGGAATTCTGACACACAACAATTGGGTTAATTCTCAAGTTAGTCACCATTTGAATTCATTAATGAAAAAGCTAATGAGGAAATTAACAGCAAAAGAGTAGCAGTTCATATCATTACTCTCTGCAGAAGTAGTATGCATTTAAAATATACTGGCTTCTGAAAAAATAAATAAAATGAGGAAAACTGAAGGGAACCCTATTGAAACTTCCCTTAGGATGGATTTTTCTTTTAATATAGAAAAACTTTAAACATGTGACTCAATGTTTCACAATATGCTTAGAGTTCTATGAAGGCCAGCTCTTAGGGTATAGAGAAATTGTCCCATCTCTCAAATTAGTTTATGATATAGTGCCAGTGTCTATATCATACCTTTTTAAGAGAATCAATAGATAAAATATTCCCTCCTCTACAGAACCATCTGTGAGACAGGAAATGTTTAGACTGTTCATAAAAGTGTAGTTGTTAACAGCCCCAATAATCACCTTTCAGCTAGTTGGAAGCCAAGGCAAAATAATTATATTATAGGATTTTTTTTTCTTTTTTAATGGACAGCTTTTTTAGAGATAGCCATGAATATTATTCTACTTTAATGCAATTGGCATAAAAACTACCTGGCACATATTTGCGAAAGCAATAATTTTCTAGTGCCCAGTAATGTCAGCATTTTCATAGAGAACCATATGGTTTGCTATCCCTCCTGTAAGTACAGTATGAAAGCCTGCATTTGGCATTAATAGCTAGTGATATACTTGCCTATCTACTACATGCAGTAGTAATTTTATTAGGATGGTCATTTGGGACATTCTTAGGAACAAGTATCAGAAAAGAGAGACACAAACATAATAAGTGGTATCTGTCAATAATTCAGATTAAGTATAACTTGATCACTACACTTTCAAATGAATGTGACACTTCTTTTTTAATCTATTGCCAACATTCTAATAAGCTTATGAAACATGACTTTAAATGTGAGAATGATAGTATCTTAGCCAGGAGTTGATTATGTAAAACAAGTGCTGGTTAAAATGCATTTACCTGGAGTTTTACATAAATAATCATAAGGAGAGAAGAGTTGAGGAACAAGATTGCCAATATGTATCTGTTCTGTTAGATTGTTTTTAAAGACAAAAAATGTCAGAAGAAGAATAGCAGTAGGTATGTTCAGAAGTATACAGGTGGTAAAAGCCAAGAAAGGAGCCAGAAATAAAACACCTGGCCTCAAATATCTATAAACAAATAACAACACATTGTTAAAAAGCAAGGTAATTTAGAGAGGCTATGTCAACAATGTAAATATAAACTCATCAGTAGAACCAAGATGGTAGAGCAGAAAAAGCACTCAGCCCAGCCCTCAAAACCTTCCTCTCTAAACAACTCTAAAATAACACCACAAATAAAAATCTGGATTGAGAGAGCCAAGAAAAGTTAAGAGTGAGACATTCTTTTATCTGTGACATGAGGGTGGAGGCTGGCCCAGAGCCCACATAGACTAAACAACAGTATTGGGACTAGCTGGTGGTGACAGAAGTAGCAGCAGATTCGGGAGCTCTCATGTTAGATATAATAAAACAACCTAGCAACTGATTAAAAAAAAAGGATGTCATATGGGATTACTATGATAGCACTAAGCACAGGATCAGATGATATTTAGCAAATCACATGCCTACACCTGATTCTGGGTCACAATGCAAGGTTAGAGAGAAGTATTATCAACAAAGAGGCAGTGGGAACCTGATGGATTAGCAATTCATTTGGTAATCAGAGATCAGGGTCCCTGACAAACAGTTTTATATCGAATCCCAAGGAAACAGGGACATTGAAAAACAAAATTTATTAAAATCTTAAGGATTCAGGGGCCCTTCCTGCATGAAGAACAGAATACAGATCAGGAGAGAAGTGATCACATCTTTCCCCAGATCACACCACCTTGGAAGCACTATAAACTTCTGAAGTCCCAGAACTAGCTTTGAAAATAGCAGCAAGAAAAAATATGAATCTTGAGATAGTACCCCTCTCCCCTTAAACTAGGAACAGAAGTCAATTTTAACATGAATTTCAAAATAAAGAATTAGGGTAGCAAAATTGTGTAAGCAACAACAAAAAAGAACTTGAACATAAAAAGTTACTATGGTGACAAGGAAGATAGAGATACAAACTCAGAATGAAATAAAAACAGTTAAAAGCAAAACTTCAAAGAAAAAGTAGGAATTGCACATAAGCCCACTAAGAATTGTTGGGAGAGCTGAAAAATAATATTCAAAATAAAACAATAGTGTTAGAGGAAAAATTAAGTAGAGGAGAGCAAAGGAAGAAAATAACAAAAGGAGGCACAACATTACTGAATTATATAACACTTTGAAAATAGAATTAAAAAAATGGAAAAGGCACTACAAAAATTCACTGAAGAAAGTAACTCCTCAAATAGCAGAATTGGTAAAATGGATGAATAGGTACAAAAGCTCAATGAAGAATATATATATAATTTATTTTCCATTTTCAACATTCACTTCCACAAGATTTTGAATTCCAAATTTTCTCACCAACTCTCCACTCCCCCCACCCCAGGACAGTGTGCACCCCATCCACCCATTTCCCCAAACTGCCCTCCCTTCTATCACCCCCTCTTTCTCCAATCCTCCTCCCTTCTACTTTCCTGTAGGGCAAGATAGATTTCTATACCCCATTGCCTGCATATCTTATTTCCCAGTCACATGTTAAAAACATTTTTTTTTAACATTCATTTTTTGAAAGCTTTCAGTTCTTCTTTCTCTCCCTTCCTCCCTCCCCACCCACCCTCACTGAGAAAGCAAGCAATTAGATACAGGTCATACATGTGTAGCCATGCAAAACACTTCCAAAACAATCATTTTTGTGGAAGACTGACCACATTTCCCTCTATCCTGTCCTTCCCCCCATTTATTCCATTCACTTCCTTGACCTGTTCCCCCACAAAAGTGTTTGCCTCACTACCAAGCATGTAAGAAAAAATCTTTTCACCAAGAAAGTAACTTTCTATAGTCTTATTCTTTTTTGCCCTGTTTGCTCATTTTCCCAGCCAATTATCTGACTTTTGAGCTCTTTGTCAAGTGGAGGGTCTACTGCGCCGAGTTCAGCAGTTTTGTGCAGCTGTTTTCGGAGAAATCTCTAGGGACCTGTAAATTCTGTTTCTCCAAAGTGGTATGATCAAAAGAGTGGTGTTTACTCCTCTACTGGTCTGTGCTCTGGTCCATGAGCAACCACAAGTACTCTTTTCTGCCCTGGAACTGCAAGGCGGTTCCTGGTGGTGAGAAGCAGCCACCTGGTCCACCAAGAAAGAACTGCTTACCCCAGGACCACCAGCCATGACTGCAACCCAGCTCAGCCTCTCAGTTTTCTTCCTGTCTGTAGGCTGAGAGATCTAGAAGCAACCACTTCTACTGCAGTGGCTGCTGCCACCTTGGAACTGGGCCTGGGGCCGGGACTGAGGCTGGACCACTCTCCTCTCTCACCCAGGTGAGAGAGCTTTCCCACTGACCTTTGAAACTGTCTTTGACATTTGTAGGTTGAGAAGTCTGGAAACTGCCACAGTTGCCAGTGATTCAGTGCCATGAGGCCTGTTCCAGTCCCTTCTGTGTTGGCATGGCCCACACTGGATTGGGCTCTGCTCTGAGCACTTTGCAATAGACCCTTCCTGTCAGCCTTCTAGACTCTTAGGCTGGAGATCTGGTTCACTCTGCCATCTTGTGGCTTCTGCTGCTATAGAATTTGTTTAGAGTCATTTTTACAGGTATCATGAATGGTTTGGGGGGACAGCTCAAGCAGGTCCCTGCTTCTACTCCACCATCTTGGCTCCACCCCCAAAAATTAATTCTTTAAAAATTAGAATTAGATAGGTAGAAGAGAATGACTTTACGAGACATCAAGAAACAATAAAACAAGTCAAAAATGAAAAAAGGAGAAGAAAATGTTAAATATTTCACTAGAAAAACAAATGACCTGAAAAATAGATCCAAGAGAGATAATTTATAAATTATTGAAATATCTGAAAAGTATGATTTAAAAATGAGCCTAAACATCATATTTCAATAAATTATTAAGTAAAACTAAGTGGATATCTTAGAACAATAGGGTAAAATAGAGAAAAAAGTCTACTAATCACTTCCTGAAAGAGATCCCCAAATAAAAATCCCAAGAATATTACAGCCAATTTCCAGGCCTCTCAAATGAAAGAGAAAATACTTCAAGCAGATAGACAGAAATGATCCAAATACTGCAAAATCAAATTTAGGATCACACAAAATTTAGCAGCTTTCATGTTAAAAGCATAGAGGGGTTGAAATATGATATTCTTGAAAGTCAAAATAGTTGGTATTATAACCAAGCATAACCTAAGCTGGATATAATGCTTTGAGGTGAAATGTATATTTAACAAAATAGTGAGGTTTTTTAAGTATTTCTAATGAAAAGATCAGAGCTGAAAAGAAAACTTGACTTTCAAATACAGGACTCAAGAAAGCATAAAACAGTAACAATGAGAGAGAAATCACAAAAAGACTCAATAAGGATAAACTGTTCACCTCTCTCTATGGAAAGATGATATATGTAACTTCTAAGAACATTGCCATTATTAGGATAGTTAGAAGGATGCTATATATAGACAGGGAACAGAAATGAGTTGATTATGTTGAATTAATATTAAAAAAATTTGAAAGGTAAAAAAAGAAGGATGCCCTAGAAGAAGGGGAAAGGTAGAGGAACTATACATACATACTAAGATATCTACCATCTAATCTATCTATCATATGTGAGTATATATATGTAGATATAAATTATATATATATATATATATATATAATACACACATACATGCACATTCACATACGTATGTGTGTATTGTGTATTTTTATTATTTGTATAGAATTCATAATTGGAATCTATCCCACCCAATAGGGAAGTAGGAGGGCAAGGGGATAGGAGAAAAAGGCAGTAGTGATAAAAGGGAGAGGAGATAAAAGGAGGAAGTGCTCAGAAGCAAAACAAATTTTAAAGGAGAAATAGAGAGAGAGAGAGAGAGAGAGAGAGAGAGAGAGAGAGAGAGAGAGAGAGAGCAGGATAAACACATGAAAAAAGGATGGAGAAAAATTCAGTTAGTAACAATAACTGTGAATGTGAATGGGATGAATTGGTCCTTAAAATGGAAGCAAATAGCAGAATGGATTAGAAACCAAATTTCAACAATGGGTTATTTACAAGAAACACAACTGAAACACAGAAATCTACACAGAATTAAAATAAGAGGCTGGAGCAGAACCCATTATGCTTCAGCTGAAGTAAAAATACCAGAGCTGGCAATCATTATGGCAGAAAAAGAAAAAAAATAGACCCGATTAAAAGAGATAATCAATGAAACTACATCTTGATAAAAGGCACCATAGACAAAGAAATAATATCAATACAAATACATATGCACCCAATGCCATAGGATCCAAATTCTTAAAGGAAAAGTTGAATGAATTACATGAATAAACACAGAGTAATACCATATTAGTGGGGGAACTCAATTTTCCCCTCTCAGAACTACATACATCTAACAACAATAACAACAACAAAATAACAAGGATGAAGTTAAGGAGATTAATGGAATCTTATAAAAGTTACATATAAAAGACCTATGTAGAAAACTTAACAAGAACAGAAAAGATCACATATTTTTTCTTACTTGTACATAGTACTTTCAGAGTAATTGACCATGTATTAGGTTATAAAAAGCTCACAACCAAATTCTGAAAAAAAAAAAAAAAACAACATAAATGTTAATGAACCCCTTTCAGGCCATAATGCAATGAAAATTACATTCAAAAAAGGGCAATGAAAGCCTAAATTGAAAATTACAAATTAAATAATCCAATCATAAAGAATAAGTGGGGCAGAGAGCAAATCAAAGCAATGACCAGTAATTTCTTTAAAGAAAATGACAACAATAAGGAAACATTCCAAAATTTGTGGAATGCAGCCAAATTTGGTAGGATAAAGCCAAAATCAGTGGGATACAGCCATAGGCCTTGGCATGCAGCAAGCCAGTGACTGGGCTCTTTCCCTCTGTGCAGGAAGCATTGAACAGTGCCCCCCTGTTCTCCATTAAAAGAGCTCAGCTTTAGAGTTTTTATTTTATTTTTTTGGAGGGGGAAAGGCAGCAAAATTGGGGTAAAGTGACTTGCCCAGGGTCACACAGCTAGTAAGTGTGTCAAGTATCTGAGGGTGGATTTGAACTCAGGTCCTCCTGACTCCAGGGCCAGTGCTCTATTCACTACACCACCTAGCTGCCCCTAGAGCTCAAATTTAAAAGTCATTAAATAGGCTGGAAAATGAGCCAAAAATTTGAAAATAAAGATTCACTGAATAGCTCTTTGAAAAGTAGGAATGGCCAAATGCAAAAAGAAGTACAAAAATCTACTGAAGAAAACAATTTATTAAAATGTAGAATTGGCCAAGTGAAAAAGGAGGTATAAAAGCCAAATGAAGAAAATAATTCATTAAAATTTACAATTGGACAAGTGGAAGCTAATGAGTCCATGAGACTTCGAGAATCAATTAAATACAATCAAAGAATGAAAAAAAGAAGAAAATGTAAATTGCCTCATTGGAAAAAAACAACTGACCTAGAAAATAGATCCAAAAGAGACAATGTCAGAATCGTTGGACTATCTGAAACTCATAATCAAAAAGAGGACCTGAATTGCATCTTTCAAGAATTTGTCAAGGAAAACTACCCTGATATCCTAGAATCAGGGGGCAAAAGAGTCATTGAAAGAAATCACCAATAAGTTCAGGAAACCAAGTTACATTACAGCCAAATTAGAGAACTATCAGGCCAAGGTAAAAAGAAAAAAAGCTGCAAGTGACCAGAAAGAAACAATTCAAGTATTGGGTAGTCCCAATCAGCTTTACACAGGACTTAGCATCTGCAACATTAAAGGATCAGAGGTGAGAGAACATGATATTCAAGAAGGCAAAGGAGCTAGGACTATAACCAAGAATCACCTACCTAGAGAAAATATATACATACATACATACATATATATATATATATATATATATATATATATATATATATATATATACAGAGAGAGAGAGACAGACAGACAGACAGACAGACAGACAGACAGACAAAGGGTATGGGTATAAGGTGAATTTGAGGGAATGATGTAAAAAATTACAGGATGAGAAAGAGGTGTACAATGGGTACAGGAGGAAGGGAGAGGTAAAATGGGGTAAATTATTTCACTTGGAGAGATGCAAAAGACATATTACAGTAGAGGGAAAGATGGGAGGGTGGGTGATGGGCATCTCCTGAGCTTTACTCTCATCAGTAAAGGCTAAAAGAGGGACTAATACACACAATCAGTTGAATATAGAAACCTATCTTACCCAACAGGAGAGTAGGAGGGGAGAAGATTAATAACAGTGGAGGTGGGGTTGGTGGGGGGGGAGGCACTGACAGAAGAGGCGGCAGACCAGGAGAGGCAACAGACAGAAGCAAAACACTGTTGAGGAGCGAAAGGGTGAAAGGAGAGTGAAGACGTACAAGAGAAAAAATTGGATGGAGGGAAATAAGAAGTAATTATAACTGTGAATATAAATGGAATGTACTCTCCCATAAAATGGAGAGTTGATCAAAAATCAGAGTCCACAATATATTTTTTACAAGAAAAACAATTGAAGGAGACACACACACACACACACACACACACAGCAAAGGAAAGTGACTGGAGAAAAATCTACTATACTTCCGCTGAAGTTTGAAAAATAGCAATAGTAGCAATCCTGGTCTCAGATGAAGGAAAACCAAAAATAGACCTAACTGAAAGAGGTAAGGAAGGGAACTATATCTTGCTAAAAGGTACTACAGACAATGAAGCAATATCAACACTAAATATATATGCACCAAGTGGTATACATCCTAATTCTTAAAAAAGAAGTGAAGTAACTTACAGGTTCATGACCAAACAAGAGATAGATAGCATTACATAATGTAAAATAGGTGATTTTGATTATATTAAATTAAAAAGCTTTTGCACAAATAAAAGCAATGCAACTAAAATTAGAAGGAAAGCAGAAAGCTGGAAAACCATTTTTATAGCCAGTGTCTCTGATAAAGTCTTCATTTCTCAAACATATAGAGAACTGATTCAAATGACTAAGAATCTGAGTAATTTCCCAACTAATACATCATCAAAGAATATGGACAGGCAGTTCATAGAGCAGCCCTTTTCATGATGGCAAAATATTGGAAATTGAAGGAATACCCATCAGTTGGGGAATGGCTGAACAAACTGTGGTATATGAATTTAATGGAATACTATTGTGCAATAAGAAATGATGAAGAGGTAGATTTTAGAAAAAAAAAAAAAAACTTGGAAAGACTTGTATGAAATGAAGCAAAGTGAAATGAGAAAAGCCGGAAAAAAGAAACATGGTATATGATGTCAGCAACATTGCGTAATGATCAACTCTGCTTGACTCAGCAGCTCTTCTGACCAACACAATGATCCATGAGAAATACAAAGGAGTCAAGAAAGAAAATACTATGCACTTCTAAAGAAATGATGGAGTATGAATCAAAGCATACTTTTCCATTTACTTTATTCTTTTTCATGTTTCTTTTTCTTTTGATCTTTTTATTTTTTCACAATTATGACTAATATGGAAATATGTTTTACCTGCTAGCATATGCATAACCTATATCAAATTACCTACCATTTAAGGCGGAGCCAAGATGGTGGCTGGTAAGCAGGAACTAGTGTAAGCTCCGTACGGAGTCCCTCCAAAAACCTATAAAAAATGGCTCTGAACCAATTCTAGAATGGCAGAACCCACAAAACAGCAGAGGGAAGCAGGACTCCAGCCCAGGACAGCCTGGATGGTCTCTGGGTGAGGTCTATCCCACACAGAGCTCGGAGCTGGGAGCTGGGAGCTGGGAATGGAGTGGAGCAGAACCCAGCCTGAGCGGCGTGCATCGTCCGGACCAGAAGCTGGGCGGAGGGGGCCCTAGCGCCCTGAATCAGTGAGCTGCGGCAGTTACCAGACTCCTTAACTCACAAACACCAAAGACTGCGGAGAAGGTTAGTGGGAAAAGCTCCGGGAGTAGAAAGAGTTTGGGGTTCGGCTTCCAGCCCCGGGGGCAGCGGAGGTGGGGCAGCTACAGCTGTTGTTACTTCCGGCTCCAGGCCCACCTGGTGGGAGGAATTAAGTGGCAGATCAGAGGAGGAGTGCACGGCCTGCTGATGATCTAAGCCCAGTCCGGGTTGGGGGTTGGAGAAGGAGCAGTGCTGGTGTGGCAGAGCTGGCACCTCCCCCCGAAACATGGAACATAGAACTCTCTAGTCTACAAGCAGTCATACCCCACTGAAAAACTCAAAGGTCAAGTTAGTTGGCTGGGAATATGGCCAGGCAGCGAAAACGCACCAAGATTCAGTCTCAGACTTTGCATTCTTTCTTTGCTGACAAAGAAGACCAAAACATACAGCCTAAAGAAGTCAATAAAGTGCAAGAGCCTACACCAACAGCCTCCAAGAAAAACATGAACTGGTCCCAGGCCATGGAAGAGCTCAAAAAGGATTTGGAAAAGCAAGTTAGAGAAGTAGAGGAAAAATTGGAAAGAGAAATGAGAAGGATGTGAGAAAACCATGAAAAACAAGTCAATGACTTGCTAAAGGAGACCCCAAAAAATACTGAAAAATACACTGAAGAAAACAACACCTTAAAAGATCGACTAACTCAAATGGCAAAAGAGCTCCAAAAAGCCAATGAGGAGAAGAATGCCTTGAAAGGCAGAATTAGCCAAATGGAAAAGGAGGTCCAAAAGACCACTGAAGAAAATACTACTTTAAAAATTAGATTAGAGCAAGTGGAAGCTAGTGATTTTATGAGAAATCAAGATATTATAAAACAGAACCAAAGGAATGAAAAAATGGAAGATAATGTGAAATATCTCATTGGAAAAACCACTGACCTGGAAAATAGATCCAGGAGAGAGAATTTAAAAATTATTGGACTACCTGAAAGCCATGATCAAAAAAAGAGACTAGATATCATCTTTCAAGAAATTATCAAGGAGAACTGCCCTGATATTCTAGAGCCACAGGGCAAAATAGAAATTGAAAGAATCCATCGATCGCCTCCTCAAATAGATCTCAAAAAGAAATCTCCCAGGAATATTGTCGTCAAATTCCAGAGCTCCCAGATCAAGGAGAAAATACTACAAGCAGCCAGAAAGAAACAATTTGAGTATTGTGGAACCCCAATAAGAATAACCCAAGATCTGTCAGCCTCTACATTAAGAGATCAAAGGGCTTGGAATACAATATTCCGGAGGTCAATGGAGCTAGGATTAAAACCTAGAATCACCTACCCAGCAAAACTGAGTATCATGCTCCAAGGCAAAATATGGATTTTTTTACTGAGCTGGACAAAATAATAACAAAATTCATTTGGAAAAACAAGAGGTCTAGAGTATCTAGGATATTAATGAAAAGACAAGCTACAGAAGGTGGCTTAGCCACACCAGATATTAATCTGTACTACACAGCAGCAGTCATCAAAACTGCCTGGTACTGGTTAAGAAACAGGGGTGTGGATCAGTGGAATAGGATAGGTACACAAGTAGGTGAAATCAACAAATTTAGCAATCTACTCTTTGATAAACCCAAAGCGGCCAGCTTCTGGGCTAATAATTCACTATTTCACGAAAACTGTTGGGAAAACTGGAAAATGGTAGGGCAAAAACAGGGCATAGACCAATATCTTACACCATATACCAAAATAAAGTCAAAATGGGTTCATGATTTAGGAGTAAAAGCTGATACTATAAGTAATTTGGGAAAGCAAGGAATAGTTTACTTATCAGATTTGTGGAAAAGTAAAGAATTCATGACCCAACAAGAGATAGAGAGCATTACAAAATGCAAAATGGATAATTTTGATTATGTCAAATTGAAATGTTTTTGTACAAAAAAAGCCAATGCAACAAGAATTAGGAGGGAAGCAGAAAATTGAGAGAAAATCTTTGCAACTAGTATCTCTGATAAAGGCCTCATTTCTAAAATATACAGGGAACTGAGCCAAATATATAGGAATACAAGCCATTCCCCAATTGAGAAATGGTCAAAGGATATGAACAGGCAGTTTTCAGAGGAAGAAATTAAAGCTATCTATAGGCATATGAAGAAATACTCTGGATGTCTACTGATTAGAGAAATGCAAATCAAAACAACTCTTAGATACCACATCTCTCCTGTCAGATTGGCTAAAATAACAAAACAGGAAAATGATAAATGCTGGAAAGGATGTTGGGAAATTGGAACATTGTTGCATTCCTGGTGGAGTTGTGAGCTGATCCAGCCATTTTGGAGAGCAGTTTGGAATTATGCCCAAAGGGCTATAGAAATGTTCATACCCTTTGACCCAGCAATACCACTTCTAGGGTTGTATCCCAAAGAAATCACACAAGCAGGAAAAGGCCCCATACGTACAAAAGTATTTATAGCAGCTCTTCTTGTGGTAGCCAAGAATTGGAAATCAAAGGGATGCCCATCAATTGGGGAATGGCTGAACAAGCTGTGGTATATGAAGGTGATGGAATACTATTGTGCCATAAGAAATGGGGATGATGCAGACTTCATAACAACCTGGAAAAACCTACACGACATAATGCTGAGTGAGCGGAGCAGAGCCAGGAGAACGTTGTGCACAGCCACAGATATATGGATTCCGTGAGGACCAACCCTGAAATACTGCGCTCTTCTCAGCAACCTAAGGGGCAAGGACAACTCCAGGGGACTCACGATGGAAAATGCTATCTTCATCCAGAGAAAGAACTGTGAAGTTTGAATACAGATCGAGGCACACTACATGCTCGCCTTTTTTTTGCTTCTGTTCTTTTTTTTTGTTTTTGGGTTGTTTTTTTTTTTTTTTTTGGTTCTGTTTCTTCTTTCTCATGATTCATTCCATTGGTCAAAATTCTTCTCCACAACTAGACTAGTGCATAAATTAATTCAATGCGAAGTTATACATGACAATTATATGAGATTCCATGCTGTCTTGGGGAGGGAGCGGGGAGGGAGGGGAGAAAATCTGGAACTCAAAACTATGTAGAACCATGTGTGGTAAACTAAAAATAAATAAATTTAAAAAAAATTAAAAAAATAAAAAAAGAATTTTGGATTTGGAGTTAGAGGACCTGGGTTCAAATCCTGACTCAGTTACTTCAAGGTCTCAGATTCTTCATACATAAAATGAAGGGATTAGACTAGATGAACTCTTAGGGGGTGTAATGGGGAAATAGAACAAATAGGACACTTTAAAAAAGAGAATATATATATGACAAATTACATATAACAATTAACTATTTACATATAGGGTCATTTTTATTCTACGTATATTTAAATGTTTTGTTGATGGTTGCCATCATTGGAATAAAAAAAGGAGAAATGCTACAAAAAAAAAAAAAAAAACCTAGAATCACCTACCCAGCAAAACTGAGTATCATGCTCCAAGGCAAAATATGGATTTTCAATAAAATAGAGAACTTTCAAGCTTTCTCAGTGAAAAGACCAGGGCTGAATAGAAAATTTGACTTTCAAACACAAGAATCAAGAGAAGCATGAAAAGGTAATCAAGAAAAAGAACAAGAAAAAGAAATTGCAAGGGACTTACTAAAGGTGAACTGTTTTGTTGACATTCCTACATGGAAAGATGATGTGTATGATTCATGAGACCTCAGTATTAGGGTAGCTGAAGGGAATATGCATACATATATGTTTATGTATATGTGTATATATATATCTATATATATGTATGTATATATATATATATGGGTGAATGTGTATTTATGTATATATCTATGTGTGTATGTATATATATATATAGAGAGAGAGAGAGAGAGACAGAGAGAGAGAGACAGAGAGAGACAGAGAGACAGAGAGACAGAGAGAGGGAGAGAGTGGACACTGGGTGAGTTGAAGATGAAGGGAAGATATCTAAAAGAAATAAAACCAAATTAAGGGATGAGAGAGGAACATACTGAGAGAGGGAGATAAGGAGAGATAGAATGGGATGGATTATCTCCCATAAAGGTGGCAAGAGGAAGCAGTTCTGTGGGAGGAGGGGAGAGGGCAGGTGAGGGGGGAATGAGTGAACATTGATCTCATCAGATTTGGCCTAAGGAGGGAATATCATACATATCCAATTGGGAATCTTACCCCACAGGAAAGAAGAGGGAAGAAGATAAAGAAAAAAATGGGGAATGATGGTGGGGAGGGCAGATGGGGGTGGAGATAGTCAAAAACAAACACTTTGGAAAGGGGACAGGGTGAAGGGAGAAAATTCAATAAAGGGGGATGGGTTGGGAAGGAGCAAAATATAGTTAGTCTTTCATAACATGAGTATTGTGGAAGGGTTATACATAATGATACACATGAGGCCTATGTTGAATTGCTTGACTTCTTAGGGAGGGTGGGTGGGAAGGGAAGAGGGGAGAGAATTTGGAACTCAAAGTTTTAAAAACAGATGTTCAAAAACAAACAAAAATGTTTTTGCATGCAACAAGAAAATAAGATACACAGGCAATGGGGCGTAAAAATTTATCTTGCCCTACAAGAAAGGAAGGGAAAAGGGGATGGGAGGGGAGTGGTGTGACAGAGGGGAGCACTGACTGGGGAACAGGGCAACCAGAATATATGCCATCTTGGAGTGGGGGGGAGGGTAGAAATGGGGAGAAAATTTGTAATCCAAACTCTTGTGAAAATCAATGCTGAAAACTAAATATGTTAAATAAATTTAAAAAAAAAGGAAAAAAAATACCTACATTTTAGGAAGAGTAGAGGGGAAGGATGGAGGAAGGGAGGAAGAAAAATTTAAAACTCAATATCTTGTAAAGTTGAATGCTAAAAATTATTTTGACATTTAATTGGGAAAAAATTAAATAGTATTGAAAAGAACAAAAATCCTTAAAAAAAGAAAGAAAACCAAATTACCAGTGTCAGAAATGAAAAGAGTGAATTCACCACCAATGAAGAGGAAATTAAAGCAATTATTAAGGAGCTAATTTGACCAGCTGTATGCCAACATATCTGACAAACTAAGTGAAGTAGATGAATATTTAAAAATAATAAATTGCCAAGATCAACAGAAAAGGAAATAGTATAGTTAAATATCTTCATTACAAAAGAAAGACACTGAACTAGGCAACAATAAACTCCCTAAGAAAAGTTCCCCAGGGGCAGATGGATTTGCAAGTGAATTCTACCAAACATTTAGAAGCAATTAATTCCAATACTACATAAACTATTTGGAAAAATAGGCAAAGAAGAAGGCCCTTACATGTAATTCTTGTTATGACACATTTACGGTGCTGATACCTTAACCAGGTATCAGAAAACAGAAAACTATAGACAAATTTCCCTAATGAAATTTAAAATAGAATATTAGCAAAGAGACTATAGCAATTTATTAGGAGTACCATCCACTATGGCCAGGTGGATTTATGTCAGGAATTCAGGGCTGGTTCAATATTAGGAAAACAATCAGCATAATGTATAAGAAAACCAACAGAAATCATATGATTATCTCAATAGATGCAGAAAAAGCTTTTGACCAAATACAGCACTCATTCCTATTAAAAACACTAGGTAGCATAGGAATAAGTGGAGCTTTCCTTAAAATGATAGATAGTATTTATCTAAAATCATCAGCAATTATTATCTGTAATGGAGATAAGCTAAGCAACCTTCCTAATAAGATCAGGGGTGAAATAAGTATGCCCATTATCATCACTATTATTCAATATTGTACTAAAAATATTAGCTTAACAACATGAGGAGGAAAAGTAACTGAAGGAATTAGAACAGCCAATGAGAAAACAACTATCATTCTTTGCAGATGATTATAATAGCATACTAGAGAATCCTAGTGAATCAACTAAAAAAACTACTTGAAATAATTAACAACTTTAGCAATGCTGCAGGATATAAAACATATTTATAATTATTATCAAATTGCTTTTCTTCCCACAAATGATAAAAAGAGAGTGGCTCTTTTAAAAGCTACAGTGGAAAAAAGAAAAAGGAGAATATTTCTGCTCATTGTGCATTAAAGAATGATAACTGACAATGTACAGGATACAAAGCTGCTAAAGGTTTATTTCGCTTCTCTTTTAGTCAGGAAAAAAAAGTGACTGTCAGAATGAAAATGTAAAGAAAAAATGGTTAATCAGGATCTAATACTGTATCGTTAATGTATTGTTATTGCAATGGGAAGATCTTTCCCATCCATTAATATGCCCATGTGACCTGCTTGAAGCACATGGAAGCCTGAGTCACATGAGTCTGAGTCCCAAGGAGTCTATGGTGGGAGGAGTTTTCTGAACAGGTGGAGTAGGAAGGGGTGGAGCAGGAAGTGAGACAGAGCAGTCAGAGCTCAGAAAGAGAGAGAAGACAGAGGAACTAGCATGAGTGAGAGAGGGAGTGATTTTGCTTAAGGGAGTTTGTGGGAAGGCCAAAACAGAGGGAAGGCTTAGGGATGTTGGTGCTCTCTGCATTCATAATGTTTATAGACTTCTTGGTTACTGTGATGGATTTCTTTGTTACTATGATGGATTTGGCTTTCTGGTGTTTGAATAAGTGTTTTGGTTTCATCTTCCATAGAGAGAGTCTGTTATAATTTGCGATTCAGAACTACACTGGTATATTTATAGTAGCCCCAGCCACTGTGGATATCTCATTGGTGCTACAGATACCCAATATAAATAGCTAGAATGATGAATATTTTACTACTGTGCTTGAACTTTGATGATTCTAATAGCTACACTTTACCCTCACTAAGGAAAGTAGTCAGTTACTATTCAAGTAACTTGACTATTGCTTGTGATAGTCAAAAAAATCAACCCAAAAATACAAATTAAAACAACAACAACCAAAAAATACAAATTAGGAGAGCCAAATCTAAGTAGCTGATTAACAGAATGTGGGGATTTTAAGGGACTAAAAACTCAATATGAATAAATTATGAAAAATGGAAACCAAAAGAGCTAATTTAAAAACACATGAATGTAATAAACATCAAAAAAACATGACTATCAAATTATATAATGAAACAAAAAGAATTTTATATAATGCAAAATTTGTTTTTCTCTGTCATTTATAGGTACAGATGTTATTAATTTAATAATTAACATTAATAACTACTAATTTATAATATATTACCATATGTTAAATAATAATATGTGTTCCTTTCTGAACTTCTTTTTGCTTTATTTTTAAAAGATTCACTGAAAATCTTTTATTTCTTTTTCTCCCTTTTAAGTATCATTGTTACATTTTTTCTCCCTAGATTCCCAACCTCAAACTAACTTATTAGTTTACTTTTGACCCAGAAGTGAGCTAAGTAGTGATATTTGTTTCTTCAGTTTCTCAAAAGAAATGGGAAGCTACAAAAGAGAAGATTATTAGTAATAGAGGAAGGACATTGATATGCTGATATTTGAAGGGCTCTCCCCGGAAGGAAATAAGACAAGATACCATTAAAGAACATAGAACGCTAGAGCAGAAAGGGAGAAGAGGGACAAATTTGTATGGAGAAATAGGCTTTAGGTTTCTTCCGCCACTGATTCCACAACAAATGAGCAAAATCAGATAGCACCACCTCAGTCTTTTAATACTAATATTCCACCAATCATATTGAATGGATGGCTATAAATGATAAACCATCACAAAACAAAACAATTTTATAATTAAAAGTGAACCTTACTAAAAGAGTGATGAAGAATTATGTGGTAAGTATTAACTAGCTTCCACCACAAGAAATAAAGACCTACAAAGAAAAATGAGGAGGTGGGGGGCAGGGAAGGATGCCAATATATGATCACAAAAGATGGCCTCGTTCCTGACAAGTTCAGGAAAGAATACCTGAGAGGTAAATATTTTGCTTAAGCCCATGTGTTTCCCAAGCATCATTGTGATTTAAAGAAAAAGCAAGAAAGATGGTGCAAATATTGAGTGAATCTCTTAAATTGAACTTTTGGGAAGATGAGTTATTTCAGTCTCTATCACTGGGGAGAACATTCAAAAATCCATTTGTAATTTTTAATTCTATTATATTACTCAAACACTCAAATGGATTAAAGTTTTCATTAATTTGAAAGTTTCTTTCAGTGATGCATGTTTATAGTATGTCTATGGACTATACAACTATAGTCATAGTATTATATATAGTATATCAATAGTACTATTTATAGTACATCTATAGTGCATCTATGCCAGATGCCATATCTATATATCCAGAGCCCGAGGCAGCTATGTGGGACAGTGATTAGAGCACTGGCCCTGGAGTCAGGAAGACCTGAGTTCAAATCCAGCCTCAGACACTTGACACACTTACTAGCTGTGTGACCCCCCTCAAAAAAAAGTATATATCCAGAGCCCTTCAAAGTTGACCACAACAAATCCAATATGCTAGAGGCCTTCTTCCTTTCTTTTGAGCATACATATGTACATTCATACGTAAAGCATTTTGTACATTTAACTATAATACTTCTTTTTTGTATAAGTCTAAATATGATGAGTCTATATGCAAATATTATATATATATACATATTTAAATAAAAAAGGAGGAAATCAATCATGGGAGAATGAAAAATAAGAATCAACCTGATACAAATACACAAAAAAATTAATAAAACTATAATATCAATTTATACCACTGTATTTGTATATACACAAACATACATACATATATATATAGAAAGCATGTGCATACATGTACTTATGTGCATATAAATATACATACTGTAATGTGTATAATGACATGTCATATTACTATAAAACATACAAGTAGGACAAATACATGTTAACAGTCATAAAACTCCTAGAAAACAGAGCCTCAGTTCTCATAGTTATGTTCACAGATTCACACTGGATGTACTTGTTTTTTTTTTCTCTTTCTTATATTTACTTATTTCATCCTAACAAAATGGTTTAGTCTATTTTGATAATTTGGTGTCAGGAAGACATGTGTTTTCAGAGAGAATAAGGCAAAAAGATATCAAATTATAGTTGTTATCACTAAACAATAGGTGAAAGGATAGCAAGTCAAACCATTTTAAAAGCATACAGCCCCAGTGAATTCCTAAATATCAAGCTTTAACTCAATGTCTTGGGATCTTGAAGCTGTCAAAGCATTAAACTCTAAAACTGGCACTATTTATTTCAGGAAACACTACAGATGAGCCCCAAGAGTTGTAAAAACATAAAGGCAGAAGGATGTTGCAATGGAGAAAAAAAATATTTATCTATAAAACAGCATTGCTAACCACCTTCTCAATAACACTAGCAAAGAAACAGAAAAAGCAACCACTTCTGAGGTGCATTTTCAATCATCTTGAAATGCCCTTTTAATCTAGCAATTTGCTTTCAGGCTGCACATGCATTTTAAGTGAATGCATTGTAAAAAAGAGAAAGGATGTTAAAAAGTAAAATGAACACATCCTACTCTAAAGAAGAATGAGGAGGAAAATAGAGGTCATTTAAATTATTTTCAAGAGACTTATAACTCAGAGATAATGATAATGAAATGATAGCAAAAAACTATTATGCAACAGTTAGCAATCTCATGATGTCAGTGTGGTGTTATACTCTTTCTTCATGGGCACCTTAACTTCCACTGAGACATATCACTTTTGTCTGAAAGGTTTGTCAACTACTAGGCCAAAACATAAATGGAACGTATGTTATGCTGGTGGCTGTACAGAAATAATATATTTCAGCTGAATATAATATAATAAATAATATAATCTCAGCTGAAATTCACATATATAGCTTCTTATGTTTTGCAAAGTATGTTTTGTGCCCCACGTCACAGAACTAAATGCCATACTTTGTACTTGGTAGATGTGTAATAAATGCTTATGAACTGAATTATCTTCTTTTATAATTATTCAACAACTATTTATTAAGGGTCTTCTATTTTCCAGGGTCCAGTATCACATATTATATGAGAAGATAATATGTACACACATAATTATATAAAAATACATGCAAAATAAATTCATAAATATGTATAGAGGATAATAGCAAGTAAGAGGGGATCAGGAAAAGCCTCATCTAGAAAGCATCATTTGACCTGAACTGTGAAGTAGACTAGGTATTCCACAAGGTAGAGTTGAAGAGGGACTGCATTCCAGGGATGGAGGAAAAACTATCAAAATATATGGAAATAAGAGATGGAGGAGGAAAAGTGAGGAAAACCAAAAAAGCCAGTTTGGCTGGACAAAAGATTGTGTAAAAAGTTTTCATGCAATGGACAGGTCACATAGAGATAGGTTTAAGTTTATTTGTAGGGAGTGATCAGAGTTTACTGAATAATGGAGTACTGTAGTCACAACTGTGCATTAGGAAAATCACTTTGGCAGTCATACAGAATGTAGATTGGGGAGGGAAGAGAATAGAGACAGGGAGGAAATTAGTACAGTAATGTAGACCAGAAGTAAGGGAGGGATTGAACTAGGGCAGTAACTATGTAAATAGAGAGAAGGGGGGATATTGTGATATATTATGGAGAAACAATAAGATATAGAAACTGATTAGATTTGTGGAGTGAGGGAGTGAAAAGTCAAGGATGACACCAAGGTTTAGAAGATCCTTATAACAACCTTGAGAGGTAAATGCTGCAAGCCTTATTCTTCGAATTTCAGAGATGAAGAAACTCAAGTCTATGAAAGTGAATTTTTTTAGGTGAATTGTTTATGATGACGCGCCTAATACATGTCTCTGGCAGCATATGGCAAATACAAAATAATTAATAAGACTGTCTTTCTCAACAAGTCTTGGAAGTTATTGAATTCTTGTTATTTTCTAGAAAACGAGAACAAAGCTTCCAGAGAGCATCACAGTAGCACAAGAATGAAAGGATTTAGAGCTACGAACAACCTTAAAGGTAATCTAGTCCAGTCCTCTCATTTTATAGATGATAAAACTGGGCCTCAATACGGACTTGCCCAAAGTCACACAGGTAGTAAATGACTGAGAAATGATTTGATAACAGTCAGATATTCTGAATTGTCTAATGTACTTTTTGCTATATATACTGTCTCTACAAATGATTCCTGTGTCAGCTGCAGATATTCAGGCAAAATTGAGGTTAATATTTCTATTCTAAATATTTTTGGCCTGTCTGTATGATTTTTATTCCCTTTTTTCTTTCTTTATTCTTGATTACCTCCCTTCTTTCGACCTTCTAAAGTGATGATATTTCTACTGTCTCCCTGTGAGACTCTCATGGCTTAATACTTTTAGAGGAAGTTAACTGTGGTATTTACCTTAAAGTTTCCCCCATGGTTATTGTGTGGAGTAAATAATTAAAAATAGTTACATACCAGTTTCCAAACAACACTGCTTTAGTTAACTTGAATTAGCTCTACTCTCCATGACATTCAAGTTAACTTCATCAAAAAGTTGCTCTAAAAGACTTTTCAGACATAACTAATGTTCAGGAATTACTGTCACTGTATTGATCAGGAAGATATGAAATACACACATATGCATTCACACAAAGCTAAGTCTTTGCTTATGTTTATGCATTAAGACAGCAAGGAAGTCAGGAATGGAATCTAGCTGTGGAAATGTGTTATGCCGGTGTGGAAATGCTATTCCAGAAACTTAAGACTTCTGATTAAGAGGCTTTTATTAACCACTAAGTATGTGCCAGACACTGTGCTAAATGCATAAATAAAACTAAATAACACAAACAACAAAACCACACAGTCCCCAACAAAAACAACCCCACAGTCTCTGAAATCAAGTAGTGGGTATTATAATGGAGAAAACAACATGTAAATATCTGGATACATACAAACAATATACAGAGCACATGGAAGGTAAACTGAGAGGTGAAGATACTAATAGCTGGGAGCGGGGCAGGATGAATCAGGAAAACCCTCTTGGAGTAAGCAGGATTTGAGCTGAGTCCTCAAGGAAATCAGGGAAAGGTAGAGATGTGGGGTAAGAACATTGCCAGGTGGACAGCCATTGCAAAAATAGAAACACAGGAGATACGGTTTCTTACATGAGGAAGTATAAATAGGCCAGTGTTACTAGAGAATGCAGAGAAAAGCAAGATATAAAGCCAGAACAGTAGAAAGTAGACTGATAATAAAAAGGTTAAAATTCAAACTAAGAAAATTTATGTTTGATTGTGAAAGTAATGGGGAGTCACTAGAGATTTCTGAGCAGTAGCATGGTACAAACTATACTTTAGGAAAAAAAATGTGTTAGCAGCAGAGAGAATGCTAGGGAATGGGGAGAGACTTGAGAAAGAAAACCAGTTAGATAGCTTTTGTAGTAGCCCAGGAGAGAGATTATCAATGCCTGAACCAGAGAAGTAATTATATGAGTGAGAAGGAGGGGAGGTATACTAGAAACGTAAAGGTAAAAATGTTAAGATTTCCACCTGTAGCTCAGCAGAGATGATAGCTGGATATATAGATCAAAGAATCATTCTGGAAATTCCTAACTGCCATTTGCAATTGATTTTTTAAACAAAATGCAGACACTAAGTGGTGATTTAACCAGGGATGCCAAAGTAAGTGATTACCACATCCATCAGTACTGATTCCCCAGTTCAACATTCTAACTGGGTGACCTTTCTGCTTAATAATTGTCTTTCCTTAACTTTATTTTTCTATGGCTTTCCTTTTCTTCTATATGGGAGGTGGAACCTGCTTCACTTTTAATATAATTTAATGTTTATTTAGGTGTTCCAAGAGAGATTGGTGCTGAATTAAATATAAAACCATTTTTACATGTTCCTATGCTTTTTATGTGTTTGAAGGCTGCTGTCATATCCATCCCCTCCTCCCTACCCCATCTCTATGCTTACCTTTGGCCAAGCTGTATGCATTTATATCCCTTAATCCTTCTTCATAAATCAGTCTCTCAGCTCTTTAATCATTTTGGAGGATCTTTTCATAACTTTCTCCAATTTGTCTGTTTCTGAATCTGCATTTGAAATCTACATTCCAATCTCATCAGAGTCAAGTAGCAGAGAATTCTCACTTCACATAACCAGGACACATTTGTCTGTTTGCTGGATTGATTTTTCATCACTTTAAAATGTCTCTCTAATATATTGTCCACTATGATTGCTAGGTCTCTTTTGGCGTTTCTACTTATCAGGTGTGTCCCATTTACTGCCCATCTCTGCTTTCCCAAAGTTAATTCTTTTTTTCTCCAGCTTTTAGCTCTAATCATTTTAGCTCCACTCTCAGAATTTTCACTATATTTTTAAGTCTAGTAACTGCTGCAGACTGAATGACATGGCCATTCTGCTCACTCTTTCTGCTATGTCATTAACAGATTCAGCATATGGGCAACTTCTATTAATGCCACTGATGCACACCATACCAACCAATCTTATCTTAATCAATAGGAATAATTCAGTTTTGCTTATCACCCACATTTCAACTTTCTGCTTTGACCATTTAGGTAATATATAAGTAATGTAAAATAGTTTCCCCCACTTGGGAAACACAACTTGTTGGCTATGATTTAACTGAAATAGTTCCAAAAGACTAAATTAAACAATGTTGACTTTAGGCAAGCTTCTATTGTCCTGAGATTAATGATTATAAACCCAAATGCTTCTCTGGCATGGCACACACGATTGCAGGGTCAGTGTTGTACTCTGATGAGGTATCAAGATAGGATTTTGATGGAAGAAATTATATGGAAATATATTTTTTTAAAATATTAAACAAATTTCTTCTTTTTTATCCAAGTTTTCCATTGGGTCATGTGGATCATGCCATGAAGACAAGCTTTGGAATCATGTCTATGATCAAGTTTATTCTCTCAATCTAAATAAGGTAGTCTTAATCTAGGATCCACAAACTTCAAAAGGTCTGTGGATTGATTTCAGGGGTTCCCTGAGCTTCAGTGGGAAAACAATTGCATCTTGATTTTCATTAACATTTAATGGAAATTAAGCATTTCTTTTGATTATGAATGTAGGCAGCAGACATTATTTAAAGAAGGGTTCTATAGTCCTCAACACACTGCCAAAGGGGACACTTTACAAACATCTGATCTTCATATACAGTTTTGGTCCCCCTTTTTTGCCTTATCTTGTTGCACTAAGGAAAACTGAATTTATGATTTAGGAATCTTAGTTGAGATCCTTCCATCATGTGTCTCTTTCTCACATTCCATGTGGTCCTCAGTGAAAGGTTTTACTATTCCTAAGCCATAAATATTGGATTATTTTGATTAAACAGTTAATTGCTATTATGTAGACATTTCCTATGAATTATTGACTAGAGATGCTACAGTGCCCTCCAGACTTCTCTCTATAGTCCTCTACCCTAAAGTGTATCACCATTATAAATTGGCAAAATAATAAATATATGGATTAGTGGACCTTAATGTCAAAAGAAAACAATGGATGGTATCTTTCTGATTTTCATCTTAATTTGTGAACTTGCATTCATTCCTGTGTATAAGAACACATGGTGGTGGGGGGGGAGAGCAGAGCCAAGATGGAGGCTGGAAAGCAGGGACTTGCCTGGGGCTCTCCCTGAGGACCCTACAAACAAACCCCATCCAGTCAGATCGGGTGCTGGGTGGAACAGGCCCTAGCACCCTGAATCAGTGAGCTGTGGCAGTTACCAGACTTATCAACTCACAAACACCAAAGACAACACAGAAGGTTACTGGGAAAAGCTGCGGGGGACAGAGTGAAAGGAGTTCACTGTTGGACCACTGCCCTGGGGGCAGCGGGGGTGATGCAGCTACAGAACTACAGCTGCAGCTGCTTCTGGCCCCAGGCCTACCAGGTGGGAGGAATTAAGTGGTGGATCAGAGCTAGAGTTCAGAGAGTGCTTAAGATCTGACTCAGATCTGGGTTGGCAGTTCTCGGGGGAGGAGGAGCACTGGTGTGGCAGAGCTTGCTCTATAGAAATAGCTCTGAAAACAACAGCGCATCCCCTCAAACTTGGAACAAAATACCCTCTACTCTACAAGCAGTCTTACCCCAACAAAAAGCTCAAGGTCAAGTAGTTGGCTGGGAACATGGCCAGACAGCAAAAACAGACTCAGTTTCAGACACAGACTTTGGAATCATTCTTTGGTGACAAAGATGACCAAAACATACAGCCAGAAGAAGTCAAAGAGCCTACATCAAAAGCCTCCAAGAAAAACCAGAACCCATCTCAGGCCATGGAAGAGCTCAAAAAGGATTTGGAAAAACAAGTTAGAGAAGTAGAGGAAAAATTGGGAAGAGAAATGAGAGTGATGTGAGAAAACCATGAAAAACTGGCTAAAGGAGACCCAAAAATACTGAAGAAAACAATACCTTTAAAAATAGACTAACTGAAATGGCTAAAGGGCTCCAAAAAGTCAATGAGGGGAAGAATGCCTTGAAAGGCAGAATTAGCCAAATAGAAAAGAAGGTCCAAAAGACCACTGAAGAAAATACTACCTTAAAAATTAGATTGGAGCAAGTGGAAGCTAGTGGCTTGATGAGAAATCAAGATATTATAAAACAGAAGCAAAGGAACCGAAAAGTGGAAGACAATGTGAAATATCACATTGGAAAAACCACTGATCTGGAAAATAGATCCAAGAGAGATAATTTAAAAATTATTGGACTACCTGAAAGCCATGATCAAAAAAAAAAAAAGCCTAGATATCATCTATCAAGAAATTATCAAGGAGAATTGCTCTGATATTCTATAGCCAGAGGACAAATATGAAATTGAAAGAATCCACCAATCACCTCCTGGAAAAGATCCCAAAAAGAAAACTCCTAGGGATATTGTCAACAAATTCTTACCCAGCAAAACTGAGTATCATGCTCCAAGGCAAAATATGGATTTCAATAAAATAGGGGAATTTCAAGCTTCTTCACTGAAAAGAGCAGAGCTGAATAGAAAATTTGACTTTCTAACCCAAGAATCAAGAGAAGTATGAAAAGGTAAACAAGAAAGAAAAATCACAAGGGACTTACTAAAGTTGAATTGTTATGTTTACATTCCTACATGGAAAGATGCTGTGTATTATGTGTATAATTCATGAGACCTCAGTATTAGGGTAGCTGATGGGAATATATATATGTATGTATGTATGTATGTATATATATATATATATATATATATATATATATATATATATATATATATATATGTATATATGTGTGTGTGTGTGTGTGTGTGTATGTAGACAGAGGGCACAGGGTGAGTTGAATATGAAGGACTGATATCTAAAAAAATAAAATTAAGGGACGAGAGAGGAATATATTGAGAGAGGGAGAAAGGGAGAGAAAGAATGGGGTAAATTATCTCGCATAAAAGTGGCAAGAAAAAGCCATTCTGTTGGAATGGAAGAGGGGCCAGGTGAGGGGGAATGAGTGCATCTTGCTCTCATCGGATTTGACCTGAGGAAGGAATAACATATACACTCTATTGGGTATCTTACCCCACAGGAAAGAAGGAGGAAGGAGATAAAAAGGGGTACAATAGAAGGGAGGGCAGAAAGGGGGAGGAGGTAATCAAAAGCAAACACTTTTGAAAAGGCACAGGGTCAAAGGAGAAAATTGGATAAAGGGGGATAGGATAAGAAAGAGCAAAATATAGTTAGTCTTTCACGACATGAGTATTGTGGAAGGGTTTTGCATAATGATATACATGTGGCCTATGTTGAATTCCTTGCCTTCTTAGGGCGAGTGTGTTGGGAGGGAAGAGGGGAGTGAATTTGGAACTCAAAGTTTTAAAAGAAGATGTTCAAAAAAAAGTTTTTGCATGCAACTAGGAAATAAGATATACAGACAATGGGACATAAACGTATATCTTGCCTTAAAGAAAGTAAGGGAAAAGGGGAGTGGGGTGACAGAAGGGAGGACTGACTCGGGAATGGGGTAATCAGAATATATTCCATCTTGGAGTGGGGGGAGGGTAGAAATGAGGAGAAAATTTATAATTTAAACTCTTGTGAAAATTAAAGCTGAAAACTAAAAATATCAAATAAATAAATAAATAATAAGAATAATAATAGTAACAATATCACAAAAGAAGCCACAATAACTACAGAGCAATCCTTTTAAAATCAATCCATCACTAACTAATTCTTAGTAGAGTTGTTACTGGTTCAACTATTCTGGAGAACAATTTGTAGCTATGACCAAAAAGCTATTAAACTGTGCTTGCCCTTTGACCCAGAAATATGACTATGAGATCTGTATCCCGATGAGATCAAAGAAAAGGGAAAAGACTATTTTTACAAAAAAAACATAGCAGCAATTTTGTGGTGGTAAAGAAATGAAAATTAAAGACATGATCATCAATTGGGGAATAGCTGAACAAATTGTGGTATATAATTTTGATGGGCTACTATTGTTCTACAATGATGACCAAGACAGCTTCAGAGAAACCTGTGAAGTCTTCCATGTACTGATACAAAATGAAGTGGACAGAACCAGGATAACATCATACATAGTAACAGAAATATTTTAAGGATGATCAATTGTGAAAGATTTAGCTACTCAGATAATGATCCAAGGCAATTTCCTTTTTTATTAATTCATTTTAAACTTAAATACATAATAATAAAAGAAAAACAAACATTATAAACACAAATATTAACACAAATACAAAATAAGAAAATAAAAGCATTTTGTCATGTGGACAACAGAACATATGAGAGGATTCAAAATATACAGCAAAACATTTCCATTTCAAAAAAGCCTATGTAATAAATACTATATACTGTGTTCAGAGCTGCCCATCTTTTCTTTGATTCCTTGTAAGTTTTCCTTTGTTTTCTGCTGTGCACTTTTTACTTTGTTCGTTCTCCTCCTTTCCTCTCCCCCTCCCCCAAGAAGGCTACAATTAAGGGACTACACACACACACACACACACACACACACACACACATACACATATATGCATATACATGTACTTACATACATACACTTACATAAACAAACATATACTTACATATCTATAATCACTCATATAAACTCATATACATTCATATGCATCTATATAAGACTGTACTATATTTGTTTCTCCTCTTTTTCTTTGATGGTAGAAAACATCTTCCTTAATATGTTCAAATCTTTCCATGATTTTCTAAGTCCACTGGCTGATCCAAGAAAATTTCAAGAAGACCCATGTTGAAAACATTTTTATACACATCCAGAGAGAGAGAACTGATAAACCTAGTGCAGATTAAAGCAATTTTTTTGCTTTCTTTATTTTTCTTGTTTCTTTTTGTTTCTTGTTGCATGTGCATTTTTTTTTCCTTTTGCAAACTAGCTAATATGGAAATATGTTTTGCATGACTTCATGTGTAATCAATATATTGCTTGCCTTCTCAAGGGATGGGAGAGGAGCAGAGGGAAAGAACAGAATTTGAACTAAACAATTTATTAAATGAAAGTTAGTGTTCAAAAGTGTAATAGAAAGTTATTTATTGAGGAGCGGAGCCAAGATGGCGGCTGGTAAGCAGGGACTACCTTGAGCTCCCTACTGAGTTGCTCCAAAAACCTATAAAAATGGCTCTGAACCAATTCTAGAATGGCAGAACCCACAAAACAGCAGAGGGAAGCAAGGCTCCAGCCCAGGACAGCCTGGATGGTCTCTGGGTGAGGTCTATCCCACACAGAGCTGAGAGCTGGGAGCTGGGAGCTGGGAGCTGGGAACGGAGTGGAGCAGAGCCCAACCTGAGCGCCGAGGACCAACCATACCAGGAGCTGGGCAGAGGGGGCCCTAGTGCCCTGCATCAGTGAGCTGCAGCAGTTACCAGACTTCTCAACCCACAAACACTAAACACTGTGGAGAAGGTTAGTGGGAAAAGCTGCGGGAGTGGAAGGAGTTCGTGGTTCGGCTTCCAGCCCTGGGGGCAGCGGAGGTGGGGCAGCTATAGCTTTGTTGCTTCTGGCCCCAGGCCAGAATTAAGTGGTGGATCAGAGCAGGAGTGCACAGCCTGCCGAAGATCTAAGCCCAGTTCAGGTTGGGGGTTGAGGAAGGAGCAGTGCTGGTGTGGCAGAGCTGGCACCTCCCTCCCAAACGTGGAACATAGAACTCTCTAGTCTACAAGCAGTCATACCTCACTGAAAAACTCAAGGGTCAAGTTAGTTGGTTGGGAATATGGCCAGGCAGCAAAAATGCACCCAGATTCAGAACTAAATAGAAAATTTGACTTTCAAACACAAGAATCAAGAGAAGCATGAAAAGATAATCAAGAAAAAGAACAAGAAAAAGAAATATCAAGTGACTTACTAAAGGTGAACTGTTTTGTTGACATTCCTACATGGAAAGATGACATGTATGATTCGTGAGTATTAGGGTATCTGAAGGGAATATGCATACATATATGTTTATGTATATATATAAGTGAATGTGTATGGTGTATGTATGTATGTATCTATGTGTGTGTGTGTGTGTGTGTATATATATACAGAGAGAGAGAGAGAGAGGAGAGAGAATGGACACAGGGTGAGTTGAAGATGAAGGGAAGATACCTAAAAGAAATAAAATCAAATTAAGGGATGAGAGAAGAACATACTGAGAGAGGGAGATAGGGAGAGATAGAATGGGGTGGATTATCTCACATAAAGTTGGCAAGAGGAAGCAGTTCTGTGGGTGGAGGGGAGAGGGCAGGTGAGGGGGGAATGAGTGAACCTTGCTCTCATCAGATTTGGCCTAAGGAGGGAATACCATACATAACCAATTGGGAATCTTACCCCACAGGAAAGAAGAGGGAAGATGATAAAAAAAAATGGGGGGATGATGGAGGGGAGGTCAGATGGGGGTGGAGGTAATCAAAAACAGACACTTTAGAAAGGGGACAGAGTCAAGGGAGAAAATTCAATAAAGGGGGATGGGTTGGGAAAGAGCAAAATATAGTTAATCTTTCACAACATGAGTATTGTGGAAGGGTTATACATAATGATACACATGTGGCCTATGTTGAATTGCTTGACTTCTTAGGGAAGGTGGGTGGGAAGGGAAGAGGGGAGAGAATTTGGAACTCAAAGTTTTAAAAACAGATGTTCAAAAACAAAAAAAAAATGTTTTTGCATGCAACTAGAAAATAAGATACACAGGCAATGGGGCGTAGAATTTTATCTTGCCCTACAAGAAAAGAAGGGAAAAGGGGATGGGAGGGGAGTGGGGTGACGGAAGGGAGGGCTGACTGAGGAACAGGGCAACCAGAATATACGCCATCTTGGAGTGGGGGGGAGGGTAGAAATGGGGAGAAAATTTGTAATTCAAACTCTTGCGAAAATCAATGCTGAAATCTAAATATGTTAAATAAATAAATAAGAAAGTTATTTATTGAAATAAATAAAACACATTAAAATGAAAAAAAAAAACATCATATAAAGCTATCAATTACTTGGGAAATCTCAGGATCTGATTAAACTCCATTGCAAAATAGCAGGTTCTGGGGAATAGGGTAGTTGACTTGAAGTCAGGAAAACCTGAATTCAATCCCATTTCTGACATTTACTTTCTGGGTTATTTAACATTTCTAAGCTTTATTTTTCTCATCTGTAAAATGAAGTAACCCTTGTAGTACCTACCACTCACCTCACAGAGTTGTAGTGGGTTTCAATAGGATTATGTAGAAAAAAATCTTTCATAAACCTATAGTGCCATATGAATGTTAGCTAGTATTATTAATGGCAAGATCTCCAAAATTCTAACTTACTGCTTCTAAAATCACATGTACCATCTTTGTGTATGATGGATAAAAGACTTTCTTTTCAGGGGTATAACTATGATTTTCATCAGTAATTGGCTAGAGGGTTTTTGATAAGGAAAGTAATGTATGAGTTGCATGATAATATAATAAAGTGAATATTATAATTTAAATATACATTTTATAAGTTACTTTTTAAAAAACAGAAAAATAATATTTTTGCCTACAGGATTTGGTTGCACAGCATATAATGTGTGGATATATTATATGATAAAATCACAATTGACAATGATTCAAATGAATAGTAGAAATTTATCATTTTTATCAAATAAGGAAAATAAGAGTTCTTCTGGGGAATAGGACTTATCTCTAAATTATAGCAATTAAGGACAAGTCACTAAACCATAAAATGTTAGCAATGTGATATTAAAATTGCTTTTGGTCATATGAAATACATTTTTAATGGCTAGCAAAGAGAGACAGAAGCACTAAAAGATAGGCAATTAAACTGAAATCATCATTTCAGGCCTTAAGAAAAAAAAATTTTACTGAGTACAAATGTACTACTCATTACTTCTTGTAATAAGGTGACACTTCTCCTCCAGATTAGTATTTTACTGGGGAAGAGAAAATAAAATGTTCATTTGAACAGAATTAGTTTAGAAATGTTAATTGTGTTTTTTGCCATTTTTTTTGCTTCTCTTTCTATAGAGAGAGAGACAGAGGGGCAAAGAGAGACAGAAAGACAAAAAGAGACATATAAATGTGCCTTTGTCTGTTGTAAACTTTACCAATCATGCATTTAACTGATATTTTAGTATGTGGATATTAGTAAACTATAGGCAAAGATCTCATTTAAAAATCTGTACTGGCAATTCGTTTTTTTGAAGGTTGACTATGTAAAGTGTCTTGTAAAAATGTCACAGAAATATAATCTGGAAACATTTGTTTTAGGATATATAGTAATATACTTTGTATATGCATTTGACATACACAATAGTAGAGATTTTCTTTAATTTATTTGAATGATAGATTTTTTGAGAATGAAGATTAATATTGAAATTTTTCTATAATATAACAACAACTGCGATGTAAAGTACTTATAAGCTGCAAATTGTTGTGTGCTTACAGTCAAAGTAAATGGAAGGTTATCTCTGCATTGCACCACAGTCCTCTTGATATTGCTTCTCATCAGGAAATATATTGGATGGCATAATCTCAGAAATATTGCAAACCTCTCTGGAAGCCAGGTCAGTGCACAACTAGAAAATTGCTATCAAATATATAATTCTTTAGTGTACATCACTCCTTGGATTCCTGCCAAGGGAGCTTTGTGGCAGGGAGGTAAATATCTCCAGAGGTGTAAACATGTATAACCAAGATCTCTGGTGCCCTGAGCTGATGATAAATGGTAAAGAATTCAACTGGTGACAACAATGAATGGGAAAGCTTTCTGGGGATCATCCAGGTATCTTGCTAAATCCATAGTAGACTATGATACTTAGCCCTTTTTTAAACTAACAGTTACACACCTGTGGGGATATGCAGGCTTTTTTATGTCACTTCAGTGGAAGAAGGCTTTATCCTTCCCTCCTGAAATGTAATTACCAACATTTATGCTGTAAAAGCATATTTTGTTGGTTATTTCCATCACATTTTGTTCATGTACATCTCTATGTGTATACATATATATTTATATGTATGTATATATATATATGTTTGTGTGTTTGCATGTGTGCATGTATATGTATGTATGTATATATGTACATACATATTTCTTCTCAAGAAGCATAAGTAAATTCTTTTCTATAAAGCAATTCTTATTTTGAATTTTTTAAAAATAACCTTGTTATTCTAAAGTCAATTTTCCTGACTTCTGGTTTAACTACAATATTTCTGTACCAGATCATAGCTAGAACAACACAATCATTCTAAGTCATATTGCATGGCTATCTCTTAGGATCCTTCCCTTAATGATCTGACTTTTTTTCTGAATTGAAAGACATTTCTCTCTTTCAATGAATTTCTTATATTGGAAACATTCCATACCATTGGATCAAATCTATAAGGACTTTGTGTTTTGTAACAATCTGAAAACAGTAATACAGCTCCACCTTAGTAAGTTCTAATTAGTATGGCTGAGGAATCATTCATTATTTTGATTTAAATTATTCCATGGAATGGGAAAAGTATAGCTGAAGGGCTAGAGGTACCTTGGTTTTCATCTGGGTAAGTTATTACATGTAATCTGTGCTGAGACAAACCTAACACAGATTTCACCCTCACCAAATCACAAGAGAAAACAAACATTTGTATCAAGGAGAAGAAAGCCAAACATGTGATAGAGAAAGGGGGTTCTTAACATAGATGATGGTGCTACATCTTCATCTGATCATTTTCATAATCATTTTAGCCATTCTTATTTAAGAGCTCCCAGGTATGGTTTACCTTGAAAGTTGATATTTCTGTTTAACGGAGTCTGATTACACACATACATGTATATGTGTGTATACATATAGATATATAGATATACGTAGGTATATAGATATATATAGATACATGTATGTGCATACTCAAATTGATCTGAGATCTTGCTTATTCAAGAGTTTCTTCTCATGATTCAGATCACACCATCTAACCTTTACTATTTGTCTGTGTGCTCTCCCAAATATTCACAATAGAGTGTCAACAAAATATACTGGCAATCTTCCTCACTTTTATACTGACATCACAAGGGTAAAAGTTGTACACTCACATAATCTGCCTGCAATTACTTTGCTTTTGCCATATCATTTGTTCATCATTATTTTCTGCAATACTTGTACTTGATGACATCCTTTACTCCCACTGATCGAAATTTCTCATTGCTTATATGTTGCGGACTGCTCATATGTAACACGTGTCTTTCCCTTACCATCTATGGAATATATACTTTTAGTCCTAAAGAGGCAATGGTTTTTCAAGTCTTGCTACAATATGGTAAAATGTTTGTAGTGAAAAGATGGGCCTTTGCTGTCATAGGAAGCTTTGTAATTTCCCAAAAGCAATCTACCTGCTTTCTTTTCTTTTTTCAAATCTGCATATAAGTCCATTGTTCCTCTGTATTGTCTGTCCAGATTTATACAGTATTGGATAAGCCCTATAGAGGGCCCATTTATATGCATGTTGAAATGCAGGCAATAGTGATTCTTTATCCATTTTTTCTTTCCTATATGTACAGGTCAAATGTTATTGAGTGACAATAGACCTTTTCAGGAAGCTCCTCAGTGTCCTGGAACTCAACAAAATCAAAGCAATGTCACCTGTAAACAGAATGATTTGGAGCACCCCACTGTCCATGAGAAATCCCTTACTCAACCCAGACTCTTCACAAGATCTCCTCTATCACATATGCACAATTTTGTTGAACAAATATCTCCCTTATTTATTCCTTCCCTCGTGTTTATTATCAGGAGGTCTTTGAAGTATTATTTCTGTTGTTATATCTGACAAGGAATCTTACATGATTTTCATGTTTGTATATGAGATAATGTGCTATAAAAAGCTATTAAAATACTATCTTGAAAAAGATTTATTCAGAAGATGGTGGCTGGAAAGCAGGGACGAGCATCAGCTCCCCACCAAGTCCCTCCAAAAACCTATAAAAAAATGGCTCTGAACCAATTCTAGAACTGCAGAACCCACAAAATAGCAGAGGGAAGCAGGGCTCCATCCCAGGACAGCCTGGATGGTTCCTGGGTGAGGTCTTTCACTCACAGCGCTGGGTGTGGAGCAGAGCGGAGCAGAGCCAAGCATGGGCCGTGCGGACCAACCAGACCAGGACCTGGGCAGAGCAGGACCTAGAGCCCTGAATCATTGAGCCGTGGCAATTACCAGTCTTCTCAACCCACAAGCACCAAAGACAACAGGGGAGAACTGCAGAACCCACAAAATAGTGGAGGGAGGCAGGGCTTTAGCCCAGGATGGCCTGGATAGTCTCTGGGTAGGGTCTATCCTGCACGGAGCTGGAAGAGGAGCAGAGCGGAGCCCAGCATGGGCCACGAGGAACAACCGGACCAGGAGCTGGGTGGAGTGTGCCCTAGTGCCCTGAATCAGTGAACTGCAGCAGTTACCAGACTTCTCAACCCACAAACACCAAAGACAACAGAGAAGGTTACTGGGAAAAGCTGCTGGGGACAGAGTGAAAGAAGGAGTTTGCAGTGTGGCCACTGCCCCTGGGAGCAGTGGAGGTGGGGCAGCTACAGAAGTACAGCTGCAGTTGCTTCTGGTCCCAGGCCCACCTGGTAGGAGGAATTAAGTGGCAGATCAGAGCAGGAATGAAGAGCCCGCTGAAGATCTAAGTCCAGTCCAGGTTGGGGGTTCTTGGGGAAGGAGGAGTGCTGGTGTGGCAGAGCTGGCGCATCCCCCAAGCTTGGAACATAGTTCTCTTTACTCTACAAGCAGTCATACCCTGCTGAAAAACTCTAGGGTCAGGTAAGTTGGCTGGGAACATGGCCAGGCAGCAAAAATGCACCGAAATTCAGTCTCAGACTTTGGAATCTTTCTTTGGTGACAAAGAAGACCAAAACATACAGACAAAAGAGGTCAACAAAGTCAAAGAGCCTACAACAAAAGCCCCCAAGAAAAACATGAACTGTTCTCAGGCCATGGAAGAGCTCAAAAAGGATTTGGAAAAGCAAGTGAGAGAAGTAGAGGAAAAATTGGGAGGAGAAATGAGAAGAATGCAAGAACACCATGAAAAACAAGTCAATGACTTGCTAAAGGAGACCCAAAAAAATACTGAAAAATATACTGAAGAAAACAGCACCTTAAAAATAGACTAACTCAAATGGCAAAAGAGCTCCAAAGAGCCAATGAGGAGAAGAATGCCTTGAAAGGCAGAATTAGCCAAATGGAAAAGGAGGTCCGAAAGACCACTGAAGAAAATACTACCTTAAAAATTAGACTGGAGCAAGTGGAAGCTAGTGACTTGATGAGAAATCAAGATATTATAAAAAAGAACCAAAGGAATGAAAAAATAGAAGACAATGTGAAATATCTCATTGGAAAAACCACTGACCTGGAAAATAGTTCCAGGAGAAAGAATTTAAAAATTATTGGACTACCTGAAAGCCACGATCAAAAAAAGAGCCTAGATATCATCTTACAAGAAATTATCAAGGAGAACTGCTCTGATGTTCTAGAGCCACAGGGCAAAATAGAAATTGAAAGAATCCATCAATCACCTCCTCAAATAGATCCCAAAGAGAAATCTCCTAGGAATATTGTTGCCAAATTCCAGAGCTCCCAGGTCAAGGAGAAAATACTACAAGCAGCCAGAAAGAAACAATTTGAGTATTGTGGAAACATAATCAGAATAATACAAGATCTGGCAGCTTCTACATCAAAGGATCTAAGGGCTTGGAATACAATATTCTGGAGGTCAATGGAGCTAGGATTAAAACCAAGAATCACCTACCCAGCAAAACTGAGAATCTTGCTCCAAAGCAAAATATGGATTTTCAATTAAATAGAGGACTTTCAACCTTTCTCAGTGAAAAGACCAGAGCTGAATAGAAAATTTGACTTTCAAACACAAGAATCAAGAGAAGCATGAAAAGGTAAACAAGAAAGAGAAATCGCAAGGGACTTACTAAAGTTGAACTGTTTTATTTACATTATTACTTGGAAAGACGATGCGTATGATTCATAAGACCTCAGCATTAGGGTAGCTGAATGGAATATGCAGATATATATATATATATATATATATATATATATATATATATATATATATATATATATATATATAATATATATATATATATATATATATATATATATATATATATATATATATATATATATATATATATATATATATATACATATATACACACACACACACATATACCCATGCATACATATATATGTGTGTGTATGTATATATGTATATATGTGTGTGTATATATATGTATATATATGTGTGTATGTGTATATGTATATATGTATGTGTATATATATGTGTGTGTACATATATGTATACATATTTATATATACAGAGAGAGAGAGAGAGAGAGGGCACAGGGTGAGTTGAATATGAAGGGATGATATCTAAAAAAATTCAAGAGAATCAAGAGAAGCATGAAAAGGTAATCAAGAAAAAGAAAGTGATTAACCCGAATTCAAGTATAAGAACCACGAAGAGTATATTTTTCACATAACATGATGAACAGTTACTGTGTCATAAAGTTGGGGTGGATTAGAATGACAAAGGATATAGAAAAGACAAAATCCAAGTTGCATTTCTTCTAGAAACAGTATGCAGATCAAATCTTATTACAACAAGTAGCACTAAAATGAACATCTTTGTATTGCTAAAAGACTTTCAGCAATATGTGATAACCATGACATTTCATTATGGGATTTCATTAGTTCAAACTTCAATAATTTGGAATTTGAAATACTTCACACATGGGCTGGCTGAGGTTTGCCTATGCAACGTATGAGAAAATGTCTATGCTAAGCAAATGAGGAGTGAAAAGAAAACTGGATGGGAAATAGCCTAACCAGCTTAAGAACAAAATTTTCAGATGTGAAGGGATGCCTTTATGTTCAATTGAGTCATGATGTCTCAGGGGTGGACAGGACTTCGAAGATTATTTTGTTCTGCCCCTTGATTTTACAGATGAAAAACCTGAGGTAGTTTTTTGAGAGATGGGATCACTTGCTCAAGTTCACACAGTGAGTCTGTGGCAGGCTCTGAGACTAGAACCCAGGTTGGCTGATTCCCAGTACAGAATTCTTCCCATTAAATCACACCTAGAAATTGAAAAAAAAAATTCTGTCTTTTGCCCCACTAAGTCCAATTTTGTTTTTGTTGCTTGTCAGTCTTATTTTTTTTTTCTTCCTTTCTTTCTCCCTTCCATCCTTCCTTCCTTCCTTTCTTTTTTATTTCTTTCTCTCTCTCTTTCTTTTTTTTTCTTTCTCTCTTTCTTTCTTCCTTCCTTCCTTCCATCCTTCCTTCCTTTCTTTCTTTTTTATTTCTTTCTCTCTTTCTCTCTTTCTTTCTTTCTTTCTTTCTTTCTTCCTTCCTTCCTTCCTTCCATCTTTCCTTCCTTTCTTTCTTTTTTATTTCTTTCTCTCTTTCTCTCTTTCTTTCTTTCTTTCTTTCTTTCTTTCTTTCTTTCTTTCTTTCTTTCTTTCTTCCTTCCTTCCTTTCTTCCTTTCTCTCTCTCTCTCTCTCTCTCTCTCTCTCTCTCTCTCTCTCTCTCCCTCTCTCTCTGTCTCTCTCTCTCTCTCTTTCAATTAACAAACAATAAGCAAAATGGTTTCTAATATCTCTTTCATCTTTCAGTCAGTTGTGAGGGTACAGATGTGGTCCATTTTGAATATCACTTATGAAAGCATGTTGATTTACAAATGTCCTCATGAGCACTTTCTCAATTCATGCATACCTACCTCACACAGGTTTTGAATAGGTCAGAAAGCAGGCACATAGGTCATTAATCACTGATATTTTTTTCATTTACCTTTTTTTTGTTTGCAACAAGTGTTGGTATTTTTTTCCATACCTTTGGTATCATCTACTTCTTCAACTACATTACACACTGTTCTTCTCTGCCATCACAATTATATCACCTATAGCACAGACCTTCTCCCTATATATTTGATTTAATTCATCTGCTTTTCCTATCTTTGTTTTCTTTTTTGCCATTTCTACTTCCTTTGCAAGCATCCCAAAGACTGTCAGGCTCCAAGTGTGCTTGTTTTGCTATGATAAATGGAAAATAATTTTAAATAGTTTTTTCATATCTTTTCAATTTTTCCCCTGGAAAAATGGACACTTTCCTCTTTGCATTTTTAATATTGAATAACTTTGTCATGATCTTGCTAAGTTGAATATCAAGCAATACTTTCATGGCTACATACTATAGTTATGATAAACTATGTAAAATATGAATTTTTAAGAATTTTGGTGCTTTGACTCTTTGGAGAGGCAAAATGAAAAAGCAGAGAGTAGGCCCAGGCTGACTCTCAAGATGAGTTGAGTCAAGTTCTGTCTCTGAAAACGGATGTGTGGCCATGGGCAACTTGCTTAATTTCACTTAAACTTGTTTAACTTCAAGCTACTATCTAAATCAATAGGTTGCAGAATAGGTGCTTATCTCCATTAATATAAAGAGTTTGCTCAATCAAGGAATTCTCTAAAATGATATAATCATAAATTTAGATCAATAACAAAAAATCTTATTATCAGCTTTATAATTTTCAGTGTATGTTTGATGCTTATTAAATATCAACATGCAATTTCAGTATAAACTTTGGAACAGCAAATTACAAAGAAAATGAATTCCTTATAAAGATAAATGTTAAATGGCTTAGACCTGTAGCCACAATATATTTTGAACAAATCTCTGATCATTATTTTTTCTTAAAGTCACATGTACTCATCTCAAAAGAGGATAAAAGAATATGAAGTGGGCTGCTTAAACAGAGAATTTGTTAAGCCAATAAAATGCCATTGGTTTTTTCTACTTTCAGGGCTCTCAGGAAGATGGGATGTGTTTATATAGAAAATTAGAAGGAAATAGTTTTTTTTATGCTAACAACATTCCATGTCTTCACCATATATCTCCTCCGTACTCAACCTTGACTTTTCCTATGCACTGAAAGTCATATGTGTTCATATATTAAATATTAAGGATTTATAAAAAAATATAATGATAATGAAGAAAATCCCATATCACTCCTATTTTAGTTAGCTTCTTTTATTTTCACTACAGATCAATAAACAATTATTTGCTCACATTCAAGAAGAAATGATACACAATTAATTTTCTCAGTCAGATAAAAATGTTTACTTTTCAAAAATTATCAACAGCTTTGAATTGTTTTTGTAGCCTAAAACAATGTATCCCCCTCTAACTAATTTATTTCTACAAGGCATGTGCCACTGCCATGTTGCAGCAATGTTAAATCTTTCTACATTTGTCTGAAGTCTCTCTCTCTCTCTCTCTCTCTCTCTCTCTCTCTCTCTTTCTCTCTCTCTCTCCCTACCTGCATGTGCCTGTATGTGTGTGTCTGTGTGTGTGTATAAAATATACACTCAAGAAAAGTACTTGAAAGAAACAAGTGTGTTTCCTACATCCTTAGCAATGTTACTATGTTACTTTGCCTGCTGCTGGAATGATGATGAGAGGATCATGACAGAAATATTGATTTCCAAGTCTTATTTTAATTAAATATTTATATACAAAGATATATGGATAGAATATATGTAAACCTATATCTGTATACACATATGCAATTATAGAAATATGCTATAATTCTGAAAACAATTTGTAAATCATGCTTTTTGTTTCATCCTCTCCACATTTAAAGTGCAGCATAAAGTTTGTGTATTATACTTTTACACATTGGTTATTATAAAGATCTGTGCTACCAACTTAAAACTATATCGAGAAACTAATAGTAAAGGAAAGAATTTCTTGTTGTTCAGTCATTTCCAACCCTTTGTCACTCCACTTTGGGGTTTTCTTGGCAAAGATCCTGGAGTGGTTTTCCATGTCTTTCTCCAGCTCATTTTATAGATGATGAACTGGGAGAAATGGGGTTTAGTGATTTGCCCAGAGTAATACAGCTAGTAAGTGTCTGAGGCCAGATCTGAACTCATGAAAATGAGTCTTCTTGATTCCAAGCCCAATGTTCTATCTACTTTGCTACCCAGATGCCCCAAGAAAATGATAACACTGTTAAAATGGACATTTCAGGAGTGAATAAATTTGAATACTGCCAATTTCTGTTTGGTTTAAACCACTGGGATTCACCAGTAATTAAAGATAAATATGATATTTTAAAATAGCTTTTTTTTTTTACTAACAGTAATCATTTACATGTAAGTGAAAACATACCAGTAGAATGTTCTACCACCATCATCTTTGTATGGCCAAATGAAAGTATCCTATTACCTAGGATACTCAACAATTAAATCAAAATGTTAATGCCAGAAAGGACGAGAGAGATCATATCATTCAGCCCCTTCATGGAGCAGATATGAAAATAGAGGCCTAGAGGAGGGGGATTTGCTGAAGGCCAGTGTTTGACATGTTTGAAGGCAAATTTTTTGTTGTTTGTTTTTCACTCTAGACATAGTCTTCTTCCAATTATATCATGTTACAAAGCCTAACTTCAAAATCTTCTTTAGCCACATTTCCAATAGGCTTTTCTTTTGTATATCCAAAAAAGTATTTTGCATCCCTATTTTTGTTTTTATTCATATGAGGGAAAATATGTAAGGGAAATATCAAAATAAATTTCTTTCAAATAAATGAAGGTAGCAGGTACTGCCTTGAAGGTGGAAAAGAGGAGAAATCAGAGATAGATTGACCAGGTAAAAAAAAAATTAGTAGAAACTGTATCCCCTCAGATCTCCAATACTCTACTTCCTTTCTCCTATTATACTAAGAACATGAGGCAAGTCCAGACAAATTTTCAAAATATGTTCTATAAAGCTCCACTGTGATCCTCTTTACCAAGCCATAATTAACAATTTTGTTGCCCTGGGCAATAGGGCAGCACGTACACAATGCCCTTGGGGCAGGCAGCCGGAAAACCATTCTGAACTATATTTTAAGGTACAATAAGCATATCGGAAATATACAAGCACTCCAGGACAAGAAAGCCACTGTACTGATTAAGCTGCCACTGAGAAAGAGATCTGGATGTGGCTGGACCAGGGAGATACTCACAGAATGTCAGAATCTGAGATCTAGAACCAACCTAAACAGGAACGGAATTCCCACTATAGCATACCTGAAAACTTCTGATTGAAAATATCCAAGGAGGGGGAGTTCACCACCTCTCTAGGAAAACGATTCCACTTGGGGCTAGTTCTGATTGTTAGGAAGCTTTCACTCATTATTCATCTTAACTTTGTCTCTAAGCAACTTCAGTCAAAACAAGTCAAACCCCTGTTCCACATAATTGCACTTCAAATGCTCAAATACAGCTACCCTATTTAGAGCTTCGTCAAGTTAAACATCCCCATTTCTTTAACTGATCCTCAGTGATTGTGATCTCCAGTTCTCTTACTCTCTTGATCACTCCCCAACCCCCCAGGGACATAGTTTGGCTTGTCAATGTCCTTTTTAAAATGTGATGCTAATTACTAAACTTAGTGTGTCATTTATTTCCTTCATTCTGGAGACAATGCTTCTGTCAATATAACCGAATTTCATAACTGCTTCTTGTTTGCAATACTTTGAGAAACTTTATCAAATATATTCCATAAAGCCAACTACACTAAATCTGTGATATTAGTTGTTAGCCATTCTAGTGAAGCTGTTAACCACCTTCCACCCCACCCCACCCCCCACCAAAAATAAAAGAAAGTAAATGATGCTATGCTAGTATGGCATACTTTGTTCTTGAGATACCTACATCATCTCATAG
This sequence comes from Trichosurus vulpecula, assembly GCF_011100635.1. Classification (NCBI taxonomy): domain Eukaryota; kingdom Metazoa; phylum Chordata; class Mammalia; order Diprotodontia; family Phalangeridae; genus Trichosurus; species Trichosurus vulpecula. The sequence continues at coordinate 252,923,552 of NC_050574.1, read as the reverse complement.
TGATGACCATTCCATTTATAAGTACTATCATACTGTCCTTAATAGTTTATTTCTTTAATACATATTTTCCTTTAATAGATACTTCTTAGGAATTGAAGCCAATCTCACTGACAAAAAGTTTGGAAAATGCATATTCTTTTGGAAAATCAAGCCAATATTCAGCCATCACCTCTCACATCCTCCATGTTTTTTTTTTTTTTTTTCCTACAATATCACTGACAATGGCTTGCAAATTCTTTCAGTAAGCTAGGTTATAACTCACCTGGCTCTAATTTGAACTCACTAAAGGTTATATAGGGTCTTATCACCATATCCTTTATCTTGAGTTATAGTCCCCTATTAACCATTTTCACTAGTTTCATCATGGGTTAAATAGAGAGTCATTATTTTGCAGTAGAAAGAATTCTTAATTCAGAGACCAAAGATGCTTGGACATGAATGCTTCTTAGGTCACCTAGAAACATGGGTAATTAATTCCTTTAAATTTTCTGTTTCCTCACCTGTAATGACAGGGGTGGGGCGCAGTAATATTAACTTTTATGTTTACTTCACAGTGTTGTTATGGGAATCAAATGATACAAAAAATGTAAAATAATTTGCAAACCTTATAAAGCTATCTATGTCAGCTAATATTAAATAGATGTGCTGGTTGGTCCACTCCTGTAACCATCTTTAGTAATATTGTCTCTTTTGTTGTTCGGGTGCGTCCAATTCTTTGTGCCACCATTTGGAGTTTCGTTGACAAAGAAACTATAGTGGTTTGCCATTTCCTTCTCTAGATCATTTTACAGATGAGAATACTGAGGCCAGCGGGTTTATGTGACTTTCTCAGGGTCACACAACTGGTAAATGTTTAAGGCCATATTTTAACTCAAGAAGAAGAATCTTTCTAACTCTAGACCTGACATTCTACCTACTGTGCCACCTAGCCTCACCAACATTATTTCTATGGGAAGATAAATTCTGAGACAGTGTTATACCATAAAATAGTAGTGGTTGTTGAGCTCAGCTGTGGCAGTTACAAGTCATGTTCCTGTGGGCCCAGTTAACTCTCTCCCTTGGTTTGCTCATATGTTGAACATAGATAAAACTATGAATATTATCTACCTCATAGAGTTGCAGGAAGTCACTCTATATGTTTGGAATCACCATATGAATATGAGTTACTACTAATAATATATTAATATAGTTCCAAACAACCAAATGAACAAATGGACTTTTAAAACATGTGTTTAGAATGAGCAATTTTCTGTATGGGAGGACAACTAAAGGCATCATTTAGTCTCAGGAGTCAGAAGTTTTTCTTGATAGAAGAAAATAGTGTATTCAAAGGTTAAATAGGCACTGGAAAGTGTCATAGGATAAATGATAGGGATATTTTTCTCCTGACATTTAGATATAATAAGTAAGGCTCAGGTTTAGTACTAGTGATCCATTTAATATGTTTTTTCAAAAGATTAATGCCCAGAGATCTGCCAACCAGCTCTAGCCAAAAAGGTTAAAACAAAAGATCACAGGTCAGCAATATTTTTTTGAATTCCTATTTAGAAAATTTGAATTTAACAAAAAAGAAACTATAATGATAAAGTAGAAAAAGAGTTTACTCATCAAAGTATGGTAATTCATGTGTCTCTGTTTCCATTTACAAATAAAAGTAATGGAATAAAGTAATTTCTAAGAACACCTAAGAGACTGAAAGGCTGCAAAGTATATAGTTACTATAGGAATCTATAACAACTTGCTAATAAAAATGGATTAAACAATAGATAATTTAGTCAAATTCCCTGCCATGTACAAAACAAAACTAAATGCATAAATAACATTTTTGTCCAAACAATGAAACATGGTTGCCAAATCTAAGAGTATGTTTTCCTGATCCTGATCCTGCCTGATCACTCCATAGCATTTGATATTATAGCTCATTCTCTTGACCTGTATGTATAATCCTCTCAGAGTTTTCATGACACCATTTTCTCTTGGTTCTTTCTTTATTTGTCTGAAAACTCCTTCCTACATTTTAAAGCGATCTTCCAATCTTCCCTATTTCTGTTGTTGTTCAGCCTTTTTAGTTATATTCAACTCTTTCTGACACATTTGGGGTTTTCCTGGCAAAGGTGCTGTATTGGTTTTCCATTTGCTTCCTCAGCTCATTTTACAGATAGGAAACTGAGGTAAACCGGCTTAAGTGACTTACCCAGGGTCACACAGCTAGTAAGTGTTTGCACTCAAGTCTTCCTGATTCTAAGCTCATCACTCCATGCACTGCATCATCTTTCTGTTGAGGGTAGTACTATTCTTTTAGTCATCCAGGTTCCTAAACTCACTATTAGCCTTAACTCCTCGTTGTCACTCACCTCACATATCCAATCAGTTCTCAAATATTTTCATGTCTACCTTTCCAACATCTTTTGTATCTATAACCTCTTCTTTCTACTCAAAAAAGGCAGGCCCTGCTTCATGCTGTCATCATCTCTCACTTGCACTGCTACAAAAACCTCCAAATTGATCTTAGTGCTTCAAGTCTTTCCTCACTTCAATCCATCCTATAAATAGTTACCAATATGAATGCCAGTCATAATCACTTTGTGATAAACTCCAGTGGCTCCCTACTACCTACAGGATCTAATGCTAACTACTTTGTTTAATATTTAAAGTTCTTTACAACTTGATTCCAACCTCATCCTATCCTTTTAGTGATATTTCACATTACTCTCTTCTACACACAGTTTAGCCAGGGTAGCTATCTGCTGATCTTCAAACAGCCTGACTGGGCTATTCTACAAGAAAACAAACTCGCTTTTATTTTAAATATTTCTTTTCACACTCTTTCCATTTTTTGACTGTCAAACATTTGTCTCACTCATGATGATACAGACTCCAAGGCAAAATTTTCAACACTAGTTGAACTTTCACTCATCTACCTAAACTCTCTCTTCAAAATGAAGAAGTTGAAATAACCTTGCTCCCCAATGCCCCTTACAAGCTCCTCCTTCATCCCTATCACTCAGTAACTCTTCTTGAGGTTCACACAATTCATATCTACCATGCATCCAAAGTTGAGTTGCTCTTTTTCACCAGTCTCCAGTATAGTTATTGTCTTTAAATGAGTGTGTCTGGCTCAAAGTCTTTCTTTTCCTCCACAAATCCTGTCCTCACACTGTGTAACTTCAACATGCATAGTATTGAATACATCAAATACCCTAACCTCCCAGCTCTTTCAATCACTCATTTCCCATAACCCTATCCAATCCTCAGCTATACAAAAGATGGCCCGATTTTGCCGTCACCCACAAATGTTCCACTTTCATATTCATGAACTCTGAAATTCCTTTATGTGATCACAATCTATTGCCATTTCACCTCTTCCTTTCCTTGTAACACCAGACCTGATTTTTGTCCTCAATACAACCTCTAACAACTTCACCTTTAAGTTCTTTCCTAGGTCATCACCCCCCTGAGCTGATTCTACTTTCTTCTCTTCCTCCCTCCTCCCCTTGATCCCTTGGTGAACTGATTAAATTCTATGCTCTCCTATTCTCTTGCATCCCTTGCCCTCTTATCCTATTGCTGATCTTGACCTGATAAGCCTCTGCCTTGGACTGTCTCCAACATCTGCTGCTGAACAAAACTATAGAAAAGGAAGAAACCATGTTGGTAGGATCCACTATCAATTTTTGTTGCATAACCTCAACTGGGCCATCACTGTGGCAAGACAATACTTTTATGTTTCCCTAACTCATTCCCTATCCAAACCTTTTCATCTTTTTTTTTGTTCTTTGTCTAAGTTACTCCCACCAATGGTGGATGTTCTAAGGCCTCTTCTCTTCCTCCTCTATACTATTTTACTTGGTGATCATATCAGCTTCTAAAACTTTAATTAGCATTTCTATGCTGGTGATTCCCAAATCTGATTATCTAGCTCTTACCTCTCTGCTGACCTCCAGTCTGGCAATGTAAACTGACTATGGAACATCTCTAACTGGATGTGCAACAGATATCTTAAACTCCTCATATCCAAAAGTTAACTTATCTTTCCATCCAAATTCTTCCCTCTAGGAAGAGTTTTCTCTCACAGTCAAGAGTACCTCTATCTTCACAGTCACCTAGGCTCATAACCTAAGTATCATCCTTTACTCATCTCTCTCACCAACCATATCCAATAAGTTTTCAAAGCCTGTCAATTTTACCTTTGTAATTTCTCTCATGTAAGATATCTTTTCTCCTCTGACACATCACCACACTGGTGTAGGCCCTCATCACCTCATGCCTAGATTATTGTTTTGTCTCCCTGCCTTCAGTCTCTCCCCAATCCAATCCCTCCTATAATCAACTGTCATATTCTTCTTCTTAGACTGCTAGTCTGTCCATGTCACTGATCCATTTGATAAATACCAGCACCTCCTTATCATTTGTAGGATCAGATATAAAAGACCCTATTTGACATTCAAATTTTTTAATAAATTTACCCTCCGTACCTTTCTTATCTTCTTAATTCCTACACTCTGTCATTTGTGACACTGGTCTCCTTGTGTGCTTTTGATCATATGAGATATTTTAAAAGCACTTAGAATAGTGCCTGTACATAGTAGGCCTTTAATAAAAGCTTCTTACTTTCCTTTTCTCTTGTCCAAGACTTCATATATCCTGATTCCATGCATTTCACTGGCTGTCACCTATGCTTGGAATTACCTTCCTCTCTATCTCTCCCTTGACTTGTCAGGCTTCCTTCATGTCTCACATAAAATAAAATCTTCTGATCTCTCTTCCTGCTAGTGCTTTACTTCTCTTGATTGCCACTAATTTATCCTTTATTCATGTTTATACATGGTTGTTTGTCTGCTTCCTCTCCCATTGATATGTGTACTTCTCAGGAATAAGTCCTGTTTTTTTTGTTTGTTTGTTTTGCTTTTTGCCTTTCTTTATATTCCCATAGTTTAGAACAGTACTAAAACATTGTTGGTGCTACATAAATTCTTATTAACTTACTAACTTCAGTTCTCTTAAGCAAACAAGACCTGTAAGATATATCAGTGACTTCTTTATGTGGCTGAAAACAAAACAAAACTGAATTTGTAGGAGATTAGGCAATTTGATACTGATAGGCATGATATCAAGGGTAATTTCAGTTATGTCCATATTAGGTTTATAAAGGCAAGAAGTGTCAACTAAATTTTGCATCTGCTATAGCACTGGCATACATAGAGTACTCTGGGTGATTAATAAATATTTGTTGAATATTTTAAACTTAAAGAAGAAACATTTCTCTGTACCTTTTCATCTTTACCAGTACATATGTTGTAATTATTGCTGATAGCATTATCCATTTATGCAGCTTGGGAACAGTAATTCTTTTAATGATTTCAACTGTGGGCTCAGACCCATTGAGAGAAATAGAGGAAATGTTTCATATCAGTTGCTATTTGGTTTGTCAGGGCACCTGTCACTGAATTAAAGTAACATTCTATTCGGTTTATATCCTAAGAATTATCTTTGCTTTCAGAATACCTGGAAATGTAATTATTTTGAAATATTAAAGTAGTGTTTCCAGGGAATAGAATAAAAACTTTGCTAATGCTTTGAATATTGAGAATTTGTAGATTTTTCCATGTCAGAGGATTTTCATTTTTATGCTTATTAGTGTACTAATCAGCTATTGTGATATTGGGAATTTTACTTTAGCATTATAAAGGTCATGTGTGCAGAATGACTAGGCCCTCAAATCACTAACTTATCCCTAGTCATCTGTGTAGCCAGATATAACTTCTGTTTTATAATTTTCAAATGTATCATTGTAATCCTTTTTATTCCTAGTCAAAATTTACTTTTGCATTAACAACCTAGGGCTGGGGGGAACATAATAAATATCAGGTTTCATAGGCTTTTTATTTGTTTGACATAAAAAGTATGAATCCCTAAAAATATTTCATACAGATATATACAGATTTGTGTCAAGAAAACAAAGAATTACATGAAATAAATAAATTAACTACCATGTTATCCTCCCTTCATAGAAGTGAGGCACAACTTATATTTCTTATAGCTGTTCCTATCTCTTGTTAGATATTTAGATAATTCAGAGAGGTATCATAGTGTCATAAATGGCATGATATTACCAGCTTTGAAGACAAGCAAACCTGGGTTCATCTTGCCTCTGACACATAATAACTATGTGATTCTGGGAGAATCATTTGATAGCTCAGTAATCTAAGGAGCTCTCTAAGACTAGACTACATGTCCGCATTAGGTAATAGTGTTTCCTCCTCTTGGAGTTCCCAGTGCCAATAAAATCACAGGTCCAGTCCTATCCTAACGATGGACACGTCATATGCAAAGATAATCCAAGGTAATGTTTTCCAACAAGGAATTATTGAGTTCACAGTCAATATAAATCACTCTAGTAGGTATAGAAAATTCAAAGACAATAGAAAGTATAGTTCCTGCTGTCAAGAAGTTTATAGTTTACTGGAGAGACATAGCACGTACAGAATATATATACTAGATAATTTGAAAGAGGAGAGCCTAGTTATGACTGGGTTAGAGTGGTGACTGTGTGAATAGAGAGAAGGGGTCAAATAAGGCACATATTTTAAAGGTATAATTGAAAATGTTTGGTTAATTAGTGGGATAACAAGGTGAACAGAAAGGAAGAAGCAAGGATAACTCTGAAGTTACAGATCTGGAAGAATAGTATGAAAGTGATATCCTCAACTGAAACTGGGAAGTTTAGAGATGGAACATTTCAGAAGACATGGCAAATTCTACTTTGGACATGTCAAATCAGATGGTATGTTGAGTTCTAGATGTGCAACAACCAATTCATGATGTGGGACCTGAGAACAGTACAGAGATTAAGATTCATTCTATTGATCCATGAGTTATTTGTACCAGGATGATAATAAAACTTAAGGGAGCTGATGAGAATACAAAGAGAAAAGATAAGAATAAATGAGGACTCAGGAGAGTCATTTTGGGATATCTACAGTTAGTAGATAGGTCATTAATAATTATTCAGCAAAGGAGACTGAGGAGTGGTCAGACAAGTTGGAATAAAATGAAGAAAGGTTTGGATCATTAAAACTAAGGGAGGAGAACATGAAACAGAAGGATAGTCTCTTCCCAGACAATTGTGTATACTTGAAGATAAGAATTAATCAAAGGCCAATGATTTTAGCAAGCGTTGGAGAGAACAGTTTCAGTATGTGATGAGGTTAGAAGCCAGACTGTAAGGGACTAAGGAGTGATGAAAGTTAAAGAAGTAGAGGCAATGAGTGAAGATGTATGATTATTTCTTTCTTTCTTCCTTCCTTCCCTTCTTCTTTCTTCCTTCCTTCCCTTCTTCTTTCTTTGCTTCCTTCCTTCCTTTCTTTCTTTCTTCCTTCCTTCTTCCCTTCCTTCCTTCCTTTTTTCTTTCTTTCTTTCTTTCTTTCTTTCTTCTTCTTCCTTTCTTTCTTCTTCCTTTCCTTCTTCCTTTCCTTTCTTCCTTTCCTTCTTTCCTTTCCTTCTTCTTTCTTCTTTCTTTCTTTCTTCTTCTCTTTCTTTCCTTTCTTTTCCTTCTTCCTTCTTCTCTTTCTTTCTTTCTTTCTTTCTTTTTCCTTCTTTCCCTTTCTCTTTCCTTCTTTCCTTTTCCTTTATTTCTTTACTTTCTTTCTTTCTTTCTTCCTTCCCTTCCTTCCTTCTTCCCTTTCTTTCTTTTTCTTCCTTCCTTCCTTCTTCCCTTTCTTTCTTTCTCTTTCCTTCTTTCTTTCTTTCCTCTTTCTTTCTTCCTTTCTTTTTTCTCTTTCTTTCTTTCTTTTTTTTTCTTTCTTTCTTCCTTCCTTCTTTCTTTTTTCTTTCTTCCTTCCTTCCTTCCTTTCTTCTCCCTTCCTTCCTTCCTTTCTTTCTTTCTTCCTTCCTTCTTCCCTTTCTTTCTTTCTTTCCTTCTCTTTCTTTCTTTCTTTCTAGAATTCTGATTGTGAAAAGAAGGTAACGTATAGAATGGTAGCTGGGGTGGGAGGCATACAGTTAGGAAGAAGAGTGGAGTAAGCCTGGCCTTATTTGTACACCAGGAAAGACTACACAGATTGGGAGAAACTAAAGATTAGAAGGAGAAATGAGATTATTGAAGTAGCAAACTCCCAGAGGAGACAGGAAGAGATCAGATAAAGAACTCAAAAAGAGGTTTTTTTTTTGTTTTTTTTTTTACGAGGAAGGGGACTTACCATCAAAATTTGATGCTAAGGAGGAGAGAAGAGGTGATATCATCGAGGGATGTGGGCATGTAGAGCAGGGGAAAACAAAATAACACTAGTATCTTTTTTAAAACAAGAGCCAAGGTTTGCTGAAGAAAGGGATGGGAGAGGGGTGATAAAGGAAGCTTCAGATTTTTAGAACAGTTGCTGTTAGATGTTCATTAAGAAAGAATGAAAAGATGATGGGATTAGAATAAAACCATGTTGCCAATTATTTGATGATTTAAATAAAACATCAATAGGGATGGAGAAAGGTAGGTTTTGTCAGAAGAGGAATAAAACAGTAGTTTAATTAGTCATTGTTTTAGAGGTGGGGTAGGATAAGCGATAATCTGACTTTACCTTGTTAGGGACAGAAGTGCTAAACACCATAATGGCAGTATTCCAAATTATCTGATTAATGAGGTTTTAATATAGATGTGATAGAGATATTTTTATTAGAAAAAATATTGGAAATTGCTAGTGTTTCTTTCCAATACCTGTATTCCTCTAACAATGTAGATTAAATAAAATAACTACAAGTGTAAGAATGGCCATATGGTGGGTGTTGATTAAATTAAAATGTAAATACTGAAAGTCTTATGCTATATAACAGCTAAAAAGTGTCCTTGTGTTACATTTATATTACACATGTAAAAAACAATAATATAGAATCAACTCAGTCACTTTTATTAATGTAGGAAGATTATTAATAACTATAAGCAGCAAGCTACACTTTTCCATGCTACTAATCCTAGAGAAAAGAAAGGCAGGGCATGCTAAGGTACTTTCTGTTCATTCATTAATTCATTTATTTATTCAATAGTCCTTTATTAAGTGCACCTGAAGAGGGAGTGAGAAAATCAGACATTTTAATATATCCCATGTGATGCTTGGCCTTTCAATTCCTTATCTTCAAAATTCTATCTTCTGACCTAACAAACATGTTTCTATACTCTGACAGTGTTTTGTTTTGTTTTTGGTCTGTTTTGCTTCCCTCCCATGTGATACCCCTGTATAAATATCTTTACCTCATGCTCTCTTTCTGTCGTAGGTTGTTTAAAAATCTTAAAATAAACACCGCCACCCATAAGAAATTACCATGAAGGAAAATAGGAAAATTTCTACATTCTGATCTCTGTCTTTCTGCCCAGTTGCTAGTTGAAATAATGGAGGCAACAGATTTTTTAAGGATCAAATAGCAAGAACTTTGGAAGATTAAAAAGCAAACTACTGAGTGGAGTCACTGCAGCAAGGCTACCTTGTAAAGGAGGCAGTACGTGAGGGATACGTCTTGAGGGATAGGTCAGCTTTCAGCAGGTAGAAGTGGAAGATATATTAGAGTAAGAAAGCGTACAGTGAAAAAAGGCACTTATGTAGTTAAAAAGAAAACAAACTGCTGCTATAAGACAAGGGTGAATTTAATAGGAAGGAAACATAATAATGCCTTATATTTATATGAATGGTTTAGGGTTCACCTTACCTCATGGGAACCTCATAAGAGAATACAGGACTAGAAACTATTAAATTTAGTTACAAGTCTCAAATCCATGTCATTTGCCTCCAATTCTAAAGTGCTTTTCAAAATGTGTTGTTTCTTTGATGGCATCAGTAAGATGGTGTTGGGAGGGAAAAAGTCTTAGCACAAGGGGGTAATTGATTTTATTTTTAAAATGAAATCTAGCTGATGAAAAATGGCTTGTGCTGTCTTTTCAAATATCAATCTTTTGCAAGTTCTATAATTATAATCACATTATCAGTGTGAATTTTACTTTTTAAAATAGATTAGGAAGAGATTGAATTGAATTCTTTTAAGCTATAGGCATGAGATCACAGAGTGTGTAGTCAAAACTGACAATTTCTTGTTGGGGCTGACGTTAACACAAGCAAAGTTATTTATCTTGACACAAACTGAAGGAGTGATTTGGGAGAAAAAATTTTACCTCTGACCCTAATTCCCTAAAATTTCATCCTTTGTTTCCCTTCCTATCTAGGTTCACATCTTTGGGAGGAGGCACGCATGTACAAGAAAAAATTATGCCCTTTCACCAAGAAAATAACCTGGTTCTGGTGCAATATATATGGGGTAGAGAATAATCAATCAAGATGAAAACCAACTCGACATTTGCCGAACATCTCATATTTTATTGAATTGGCATGAGTCATTGCATAGCTAATGAGGGTCTGTCACTTTACATGCCCGTTCTGCATTGTGGATCTTGTTTTTCTAGGTTGGTTGGTTAAGGCTGTCTGATATAATGCATCTTCTGCATAGCAAACAAAGCTTTATCTAATATTGGAGTGCAAACACATCGTTGCCATAAATCTTCTAAAAAAGTGTTTTTATAAGAAATGCTTTCTTTATATTCTTTATTTAGATATGTAAAGTAATAGTATTTTTTTTTTCTTCCTGCCAAAAATCATTGCCTGGAAAATGCATTTTTTATGCAGTTAGATGATTACCTGATAATTAACTCTCTAAATGTGACAAAATCAAAAGAAGAGACTAGGCTTTCTCTTCCAGGAAACAGAGCTGATGACATCAATAAAAAAAGAGAAAAAATAGGAAAGGTGGTATATCTAGGTGAGATGGATTGTTTATTGGATTAGTAAATATGATGCCATTTGTCACCTCTGTGCCACTTACTCCAATTTCCAAAGTTCTCTAAAGCTCTCTGCTGATGGATACTGGAAGGATTATTTTCACTGCTGCTGCATGCCATCCTTCTCTTTCTATTTTGCAGCTCAAAATACTAATTTCAATTTCCACTGCCTTTGCCTGGTATGATCATCTACTTAGATACGCTTGTCTAAGAGACTAGTGACTACATTGATAGTGTCAAGGGAATTATAGGATCAGAACTTGAAAAAAATCATAAAGTACTCCCATTTCTTCCCTTCATTCTGTGAATATGTTTGTTTGGCTCCTTCCTACATCCCAGGAGTAAAAAGTCATCAACTGACCACTTCCTCATATTTTCCAGTTCAGCTCAAAAGATGTCCCTCCTAGTCAACACTCTCATTGCTAAATAAAAAGAATATCACCAATACTGCACATAAGTAAAATGGTCTAGTCTCACAAAGGCAGCACAAGGGATCCAGAAAGTACAGTCACAATACTACCACAAGAAACAGTATCTAGGGTGGGGTGAGGATATAGAAGTTTACAGGGCTCTGGCAGTACTTGAAGTCTTTCAATAGAATAAAAAAAAATCTTAGTGCCTAGTTATCAGGGAACAGTTATTTCAAACAGGCTACTCATGGATGGCCTGCTTTTCCTCCCTCAGCATCCAGGCCACTATTGAGCTTCTCCTTGGCATGCATTCTCCTCATTGTAACCTTCCCTGCTGCACCCAAGTGCTCATTTTGTGTTGCTTCTCTTGCCTGAGTTTTGGGCACTCGCCCTGGTGAAAAAATATTACTAGTTATAACTCTAGCCATAAATACACACCAGCTTCCAGGTTGCTGTATTTCTTCAGTGCAGTAATGCTCATAATACATACTAGGTCCTAAGCTTTCTTGATGCATATATTTGCTACTTCTATCCCAAAATGGAATTGTCTCCCATTCAAATGCCATGCCACTAAACGAAGTTTTCCAAAACCCATTGCGCTACAATGCTCAGAGTCCTTCCCACATTATCCTATTCTATGGCTATTCTGTGCTTTACAAAGATTTTGTTTGCCCTGGAATAAGCAGGTAGTGAGGTTCTACTGCCCAGGTTCAACTTAACTCACTTGGAATAAGCAAGTATCCTTCCCCACTCCTTTTTTAGTGATCTAGTCCTGATTTAGGTATTTGTTCTACTTTTATTCTTGTAAACTACATAATCAACATAATCTAGCTTCATTCTACATCTGCTGATTAGATACAAACATTAACATACCATTAGCCACAAAACACACTACCAATTAGATAACGTATGTTTTCTACAGTTTCTACATGGCATCAGCCCAAGTCATCTTGCACCATTTCCCCATTTACTTTACTAATTATCATTATACACATACTTAATTTGCAATAGCAGAGCTCATATTTACTTTACTTTTCCAAGATCAGAAAAGACTTGCTGCTTCTTACAAACCTACTTATTTAGGTGCAGATGAGAGTCAGGCACCTCCAAACTCACTATGTGCCTAGCCCCTTGGAACAACTCTAGTCTCAGGTCCACTTCAAACCTGGGGAGTGCTTTCTCCCCCCCCCCTTCCCCCCCCTCTCTCTCTCGACAACAGATTATCTCTCATCTTTACTCTCTTCAATAGCAAGCCTAAATCAAAGAATATAAGGAGGAAAAAAAACCTCCACCTATGTATAGGCAAATACAGAAGACAATCTCCCCCAGCCAAATATATATTTGCCAATGGTTTCTAGCTTTCTTTTTTTGTTAAGAAGAATAAGGTAAGATAAATAATTGGATCCTGCAATTTTGGTAGATTTTTGCTTTCCCTCATATATCATTTGGTTTCTTCTTCTCCTCCACCCCAAAACTGGGAATCTAGGAAATTAATATTGTTGCAAATAAATCTGTTCTAACTATATGAAAGACGGGGAACTTGGAAAAATAAGCTGAATTTCACATATCAAATTTTGCTTTTAGGACTTCCTAACTAAGTACCAGCCAGACTGCACCTAACATCTTTCTAAAAAGAAATAATAAAAGAAATCATGACAGCTTATGATTTCAAAGCATAAAGTCATCACTCATAGAAAAAAGCATGACTGTTTTTATAATCTTTATTGCAAGCATCTAAATTTAAAAGAGAGTTGTGTCTTCCCTAAAACATCAATTGCTCTCATTTTTCATAAATGTTATCATGAAAGTGGCAAGCAAAACAGTGTATTTCAATGTGTAATGGATGAGACAAACACACAAAAAATCAAAGCTATAATTACACAGGTGTATAATATCATAAAATGCCTTAAGTTATGTTGTTTTACAAAAATATAAGTGGGGAAGACAATGATGAAAATGTTTATGAAAATATATCTGTGACACAGATCCAGAGAGATAGGAAGCAATACTATTGTTAAATGAAAATTCTTGATCGCCAAGAAAAAATCTTCAATCTTCCCTCCAATCCAGTCCTTCCTCTTCTCCATTTACACTGGTCCAGTTCATTCAGAAACAGCATTAACAGTTACCCTTGAGAGAGGAGTTTTCCTTTCATGGACTGCGCTATATTGTCTAGGGTTGTTTAGGGCAGTTATTTAATGGGAATTCTAAAGCTTTGAGAAATACCAGATCCAGTTCTCTTAGAGGCTGTATGTGATTTCTGAGTATGAAATGATGGGTCATGATCTAATATCCTAGGTCCCTAAACTGTCATGCAATATAAAGGAAAACATCCTTAAGAATTAAAATTGAATAAATTGCTTCAGAGAAAGAAAGGTAGTGTATCCTCCATCTGTGGAGGTCTTCAAATGGAAGATAAATAACCCTATAAGTATGTTGTCAAGGGCACATAAAATTAGTTCTAGAAGGGACTTTAATTGTCATATAGTTGAACCCCATTTTTTCTGGTAAGGGAACTGAAACTCAGAGAGGATAAGTGACTCACCATAGGTCAAGTATATTGAAAGGCATAACATTTAAGGGGAAGCTAGGTGCTGTAATGAATTGAGGACTGGGCCTGGAGTCAGGAAGAATGGACTTTAAATTCATTCTTAAAAACTCAAAGTTCATTATTGCTATTAGAATGGGCAAATCACTTAGCTTCTGTTTCCTCAGTTTCCTCAACTGTAAAATAAGGTTAATAATAACACTTACTTCCCATAGTTGTTGTGAAGACCAAATGAGATAAAATTTATAAGGCACTTAGCACAGTACCTGGCACATAAATAGGCACTGTTGTTGTTGTTTAGAAAATGGCAAAACCTGTTCTAAAGCCTAGATCCAACAGTACTAAATTCAGAACTCTGCTTCCCCAGATTATGGTTTGGAAGCCTCAGGGAAATTTTGTTGAGGTCAAGGTTGTCATATATGAACTGTGAGCTCAGAAAATCTATGATTTAATTACTCTAAGATCTTAAAAAACTGCTTCCTACCACAAGTCATGTATAATAGGAGAGCTAGCTACCATCTAGTTTCTCCATCTTGACTGTAGAGCCTTGCCAAAGAATTTCAGAAAATTGAGGTTTCGCATAGACTCAGTGTTGAACTGCCTTACCACTATTAAAATTCTGTTCCTCTTCTCTGAAAAAATAAAAAGTAAATAGAATCAACCTCTGAATAATAAAATTTAAAATGTAGTATAGCATATTAATCCATGTAAATTTTTTCTAATTATAGGTTTTAATGTATCTGTATTCCTAGAGTTTAGCACAGTGACAAAGCTTAATAGGGTACTCTGTCTCTGTCTTTGTCTCCCTCTATCTTTCTGATTCTGTTTCTCTGTGTATCTCTTTTTACCTGTCTCTCAGTCTCTGTCTCTGTATCTGTCTCTATCTAATCTCTCTCTCTCTCTCTCTCTCTCTCTCTCTCTCTCTCTCTCTCTCTCTCTCAACTTATGTCCTAGAGAAAAAAAAAAAGCAAATTCACTTCATTAGAAATTAGAGAAAGTAGGACAAGCTACTTCTGGAACATGTTGTCCACTTTCACAGCTTGGTCAGGAGAAACTACTCTAATGATATTTCTCGGAGTGGAGAGGACAGGAGCATCAGAAGAGGGTTTTTACCCTCTTGAATTTGCATACGCTTCCCAGAAGGAGGCATACATTTTTTTTAGGCTAAATTGCAATAGGCTGTGGTAAATCTCTCTCTCTCTCTCTCTCTCTCTCTCTCTCTCTCCTCTCTCTCTCTCTGTCTCTCTCTCTGTCTCTCTCTCTCTCTCTCTCTCTCTCTTTCTCTCTCTCTCTCTCTCTCTCTCTCTCTCTCTCTCTTTCTCTCTCTCTCTCTCTCTCTCTCTCACACACACACACACACACACACACACACACACACACACACACTGAAGAGGAATTGGCCAATTCTGCTTCCTATTAACTCTCCTGTCCAATTTTCCAATGAAGCTAATTTATCTAGGCCAATCTGGGACACAAAAACACTGCTGATCAGGTCCTGAAGCAGTTTGGAGATGAAATTAGAGCCATGGCAGATATAGAAACAATCTAGAGTTCCCTCCATGTGAACCCATTTAAAGATATATTTCCAGGCAATCTATATTTCCTTAAATCTAAATCACCCAGATACATGAGATTGTAGTTTCTTGTAGAAAAATCACATTTTGTGTGGGATTTCAGGAAAAGGATTTTTTTTTTAAATCTTGTTCTAGATAAGCATGTTTTCAATCTTCTCACAAGTCTTTCAAGAATGTATAATTTCACAAATAACCCAAAGGGCAATAGAAAGACACATTGGGCATAAACAGGCTGCATCATATTGCCAATGGCTTGTATACAAGAAGTAGCATTAAGAATATTAGGATATATGTGACTAGAAGATTATTCTACTCACCATTGGTACATGCGATGTGTACATACAAGAAAGCTAGTGGACCAGAAAGACAAACAAATTGTATTGGGAGAGAACTCAGAAGATATCACATCTAAATAGCAGCCCCGAGTGAAACAAGGCTGGCGAATGAACACCAGCTTACCAAAGTCAGAACTGGATGCAAATTTTTCTGAAGTGGCCACAGTGAAAGGGAGTGCCATGAAGCTCCCACTGTGACAAACCCGATGAGGTAAAAAAAAATTATAAAGATTTGGAGACTCTCATCATCAATGTGCCAAAAAAGTACAACTTTATGATTCTGGGTGACTTTAGTGGAAGTGTAGGCACAGACTACCAGACATGGCAGGAAGTACTTGGGAGGAATGGAGCCAGGAAGAGCAACAGCAGTGGCCACCTAGTACTGAAGACTTATGCATCTCATGACCTCATCAACAAGACTGTCTTCTGTTTAATTAAAGGCAATAAAATTTTGTGGATGCACCCTCATAGCAAATGTTGACATTTAATAGACTATGTCATTATAAGGAGAAGAGATAGACAGGATGTAAGAGTGATAAAGGTAATGTGTGATGAAGAGTGCTGGACTGATCATAGACTTATCCTTTTCAAGCTAAATATTCATATTCAACAAAAGTAGTGACTCCAAGGAAGGATGATTACCAGAAGACTTGACATCAACAGATTAGACCATTTTTATAAGTGGGAACAATTTGTTGCTAACTTTGAGGGAAAACCAAGCCAACACATGGTTGACAACAGTGGAGGAGTTGAAAAAGAGATTCCTGCCCGAGTCTTCCTTAATAGAGTGAGCCTTCATATGGAAGACGGTCATCTACTAAAGAGCCTCAGGAAAGGCTGAGGAATGATTGAATGGTGTTTGCTCTCCAACAACTCCAGGAGAAATGCCAGGAGCAGAAAAGAGGTCTGTATACACTGTTTATTGATCTGATCAAGACCTTTGATACTGTCCATTGTTTGGGCTGGCGGAAAATTATGGCAAAATTTGGGTGGCCAGAGAAGTTAATCAGTATTATATACATCAGTTTTATGATGGCATCCTTGCCCAGGTTCTGCATAATACATGATGCTCTTATGCTTTTCCAGGCATCAATGGACTGAAGCAGGGCTGGGTGTTTACTCCCATGCTTTTCAGAATAATATTTTCAGCGGTGTTGTCACATACCTTCAATGGGGACAAAATGGCATTAAGGTCAGCTACCGCACTGATGGTAAATTACTCAACTTGAAAAGTTTATAAGTCAAGACTAAAGTGGAGGGAGAATTGGTGCATGATTTTTTTGTTTGCAGATGATTGTGCACTCGATGCAGCTCTTAAAACTGAGATGCAACAAAGTATGGATAGATTCTGTGCCACTTGTGCTAATTTTGGCCAAACAACACCAAGAAAATATAGGTGTTCCACCAGCCATCTATATGTGCAACTATCAGTTACAAAAAATGGAGAAATTTGAAGGCCGTGGATAACTTTACTTATGTTGGCAATTTACTTTCCAGAATTGTATGCATAGACAATGAGGTTGACGTACATATTACCAGAGCTACCTCTGTGTTTGGGAGGCTCTGAAGGAAAGTGTGGGAGAGAAGACTAACAAACTGAAGGTCTACAGGGGTGTGCTGACCTCAATGTTATATGGCTGTGAAACCAGGATGGATGGTCTACCAATGCCATGCTAGGAAACTGAGTTGCTTCCATTAGAATTGTCTTAGGAAGATTCTGAAGATAACCTGGCAAAATAAGGTACCAGACACTGAGGTACTTTCTTTGGCTAAACTGCCATTCATTCAAATTTTATTGCATAGGATGCAACTTCAATGGACTGGCCACACTGTTTAAATGTCAAACATATATTTGCCTAAAAAAAACTATTATAAGAGAACTCACATGGAGGAAACAAGGATACTATTAAGGTCTTTCTGAAGAATTTTTGAATTGATTTGTGTCATGGGAGACACTGGCAAAAGACTACCAAGCACAGAGTGCCTGCATTAAAGACATAGTTGTGCTCTTTGAGTAAAGGAGAATTGCAGTGGCTCAAAAGTGATATGAGATGCACAAATTTAGAGATGTCTTTACTCCAAATGTTCATATGGACTATTGGTGCTGTACTACCTGTGATAGAGCCTTCAGAGCTCATTTTGGTATGATCAGCCATAGTCAGACACATTGTACCTTGATTCCATCATAGTGATGCCATTTTGGTCCTCTTCAAGTAAGAAGGACCATAAGCAACCAACCAAACAACTACAATTAGAATGGAAATGGGAAAGTCATGTAATAAGAACTAGAGAAAATAAACATTCCAAGTGATACATCAGTGCATTGAGAAAATTCTAAAAGAATATAAAGACAACTTCTTATTTGTTAGGTGATTTTCTAAACAATTCATGGAACAAAACAGTTCAAGAATTAGCCAGGATGAAAAGCAGTAAAGGGGCTATTAACTCCATGAATCACTGGAGGGAAAACCCAAGCCTCGATCACAAGTACTCCAGGATTCAACTGACATCTGAAATAAAATGAGAGAGGAGAATAGGTCTCATAGTTTTCATTGAGATGATAATCTGGAATGTATTAATCAACTGAGTTTCATCTCAGAACATGATATAAGAACTACTGACCTCATGCATTTTATTTCCATTAAGTATTTCCTTCAATGGAGACATTATTTAAATGAACTAACCTGAAAATTATACCGATGTAACACTCATATTTGCCCACTGCCATTAAAGAAATCCTACCACTAAATTCCTATTCTGCTCAATTATCATGTTCAAAGTTTACCCTTCATTCTTTTAAGCTATCCCAAGTAGATCCCATCAAGCTAAAAAAGCACTGAGTTTGAGGCAAGTGATAGACTGTATACAGTCAGGTGGCACAGTGAATATTAAATGTTGGTCTTACAGTCAGGAACACTTAAGTTCAATTCCATTTTCAGATGCTTACTAGCTGTGTAACCTGGGTAAATCACTTAACTCTCTGCCTCAGTTTCCTCATCTGCAAAATAAGGATAGCAATAGCACCTACCTACCATGATTGTTCTGAGGATAAAATGAGATAATATTTGCAGGGTGTTTTACAAATCTAAGCTTTCTTCCACATGACAGCTTTTGATGACATTTGGTGATTACTTGATGACTATTCTCACTTTTCCCCTGAGTTTTCTCTTCAAGCTAAACATTTATTATTCCTTCATCTGACCTTCCTTTGGCATAATTTATCTAGTCAGCCTTCTCTCAATTCTTTTGAGCTTATTAATCTCTCTCCTAAGCTGACATCCACAATGGAACACAATATTTTAGATGTTGTATGAACAGGGCAAAATACAGCCATACTCTCAACTCCTTGTACTTCTATACTTCTGTCGGTGTAGCACACTCAAAAATTGAGTTTGCACTCTACTAAACATTTCCTAAGATTATTTTAGACAAATCAATAATAAAGTCATCTTGCAGAGAAAGTTCAGACCTACATTCATAGAGTTTCCTTATCAGGGAGTCAAAACCAATAAAATCACTGGTCTAATATCTATTTTTGTGTATTTCATTTCTAGCTTTGGTATCATTTGTCATACCTGGATTACAGTCCCTTATATGATATATGATTAATTGGACCTGTATTTTATTCTAATCAGTATTAATCCATTTGTTATGACTTCATAGAGGTAATAATTACAAGTTCTGATATTAAGCTTCAAAGCTGTGAAACGCAGAGGGCAGATTGCAAATTTGTTTGCTTAATCATAAGAACCTAACTAGAAGACCTCCACTTTTGTTCTTCCTTGTCATGGTGATGAAGCACAATGTAGCAGAGGTGACTCAATAATATAGAAATTCTGATATTTTGGGATATCTGTTATTAATTTGAACTATAAAGAGGGAATGAGGGACTATTACTATTAAAAGTATACATATATCTCTATATTTCCTTAACACTATAATCATAGGAAAGTTGGGAGAGACACCAAGGACCATCTAGTCTAAACTATCTCTAAACAAAAATGTCTAATACGATATGTCCAATGCGTGGTCTCCAAGCCTTTGCTTGGTCTCCAGAACCAAAACATTTCATTTTTGAACTGAACCAGTAAGTGTAAAACTTTTTTTAAGAGATGTAGCTAATGGAAACATAAAAAGTAGATCTGGAGAGGGCAGAGCTAAGATGGCAGAATAAAAGTAGGGAAAGCAGGGACTTGGTTGAGCTCTCCTCCAAATCCCTCCAAAAACTTGTAAAAAAATGACTCTAAACAAATTCTAGAGCTACCAAACCCATGAAATGACAGAGTGAAACAAATCTCCAGCCCAAGACAGCCTGGAAGATCCACAGGAAAGATCTATTGCACCGTGCTGGGAGCAGAGCACAGCTTAGTATGAGATGCACCTGCATAGACCAGGCAGGAGCAGACTAGACAGAGCAGGCCTCAGGGAACTGAATAATTAAGCTATGGCAGTTTCCAGACTTCTCAACCCAGAAACACCAAAGACAACTTAGCAGGTCAGTGAGAAAACTCTTTTGGACCTGAGTGAGAGAAAGGCACAGTCTTGCACCAGCCTCAGAGTGGCAAAGGTAGCTGAAGCTGTGACGGCAGAAGCAGAAGCAACACCTGCTGCTGCTTCTGGAGCTCCAGGCCCACAGGGAGTGGAGGGAATCAAGCAGCTAACCAGAGTGCAAGTGCAGGAATCTCTTTGATGACACTGAGGCAGTATTCTCTTGCTTTGCCCTGTTTGGATCTGGGTCACAGTCCTGGTTGGCAGTCCTGGCGTGAGGAGCACTAGTGTGGCAGAGTTTGTGGTGGCTGTGGAGAGGGAGTCTTCCTAGTAGTTCCAAGGCAGAAAAGAGTGCTTGAAGTCACTCATACACCAGACCATAGGCCAGGAGAGGAGGAAACGTCTTCTCGGATCACATCACCTCAGAAGAACTGAAAAGTTATAGGTGCCTACAAGTAGCTTGGAAAATAGCAGTGCAAAACCCCTGCAACTTAAGACAGAGAACTCTCCACTCTGGAAGCAGAATCATACCTTTACATATAAGTCGAAAGTCAAGTAATTGGCTGGAAAAATGAGCAGACAAAATAAAAAACTCAGAATAGAGAATCTTACTTTGGTAACAAAGATCAAATCATATAGCCAGAAGAAGATGATAAAGTCAAAGATCCTACATCAAAAGCAACCAAGAAAAATACGAATTGGTCTCAGGCCATGGAAGATTTCAAAAAGGATTTTGAAAATCGGGAAAGAGGTGTAGAGGAAAAATTGGGAAAAGAAATGAGAGGCAGGCAAGAAAATCATGAAAAACAAGTCATTAGCTTGCTAAAGGAGACCCTCCCGGCAAAAATACAGAAGAAAATAACACCATAAAAATGGCAAAAGAGGTCCAAAAAGCCAATGAGGAGAAGAATGCCTTAAAAAACAGAATTGGACTAATAGAAAAGAAGGTCCAATGATTCCTTAGAAATTAAAGAAAATAATTCCTTAAAAGTTAGAATGGAGCAAATGGAAGCTAATGACTTTATGAGAAATCAAGAAATTATCAAATAGAACCAAAAGAATGAAAAAATAGAAGACAATGTGAAATATCTCATTGGAAAAAGCACTGACCTTTGAAAATAAATCCAGGGGAGGTAAAAAGTATTGGACTACTTGAAAGCCATGATCAAAAAAAAAAGAACCTAGGGGCAGCTAGGTGTTGCATTAAGTAGAGCACCAACCCTGGCGTTAGGAGGACCTGAGTTCAAATCCGGCCTCAGACACTTGACACATTTCCTACCTATGTGACCTTGGGCAAGTCACTTAACCCCAATTGCCTTTCCTTCCCCCCTTTAAAAAAATAGCACAGACGTCATCTTTCAAGAAATCATGAAGGAAAACTGGCCTGATATTCTAGAACCAGACGGTAAAGTAGAAATTGAAAGAATCCACCAATCACCTCCTGAAAGAAATCCCAAAATGAAAATTCCTAGGAATGTTGTAACCAAATTCCAGAGTTTCCAAGTCAAGGAGAAACTATTGAAAGCAGCTAGAAAGAAACAGTTTGAGTGTTGCTGAAACACAATCAGGATAAAACAAGATCTAGCAGCTTCTACGTTAAAGGATCAAGGGCTTTGAATATGATATTCCAGAGGTCAAACGAGCTATGATTAAAACCAAGTATCAGCACCAAAACAAAACTGAGTATGATACTTCAAGGGAAAAAAAGTGGATTTTCAATGAAACAGAGGATTTTCAAGCATTCTTGATGAAAAGACCAGAGCTGAGTAGAAAATTTGACTTTCAAATACCAGAATCAAGAGAACCATGAAAAGGTAAACAGGAAAGAGAAATCATAAGGGACTTATTAATGTTGAACTGTTTGCATTCCTACATGGAACGATGATATTTGTAACTCATGAGACCTGTCTCAGTATTTGTAACAACAATGTTGCTAGCAGCTGCTGTGGAGGTGAAAGACCAATAAGACCAACAACAAGAGAACACAGGAGGGCTGCTAGCACAGATTCTTTGATCTATTTTTCTAAGGAAAGCAACTTTAAGGGGTTAACAATATCACTTTAATTTTATCATTCACTTAGTTCAGGGGGAAAAGTCAGCACCTTGAACTTCAGAGAAAACACAAAAAGAAATTATGAGCAGAAATTAAATAAACAGCAAAATAACACAAATCATCAAACAGGCTTCCAGGTGTCTGTCCAAACAATACATAAACAGTTACCAGAGAGAGAAGCACCAACATCTGGGTTTTCAAAGCAGGGGGGCTCTATAATGGCTACCTAGAATTTCATCTGGTCAAATCACATGGTACCCTTGAGTGGGAGCCCCAAAACAAAATGCCAACCTCAGAGCTTATACACCCTGTTCAGGGTCAGAGGGTGTCACAACCGTGCAACTCAAACCCATGTGACCTAAGCCTTCATGGGGCTTAAGTAGGTCATCAAAAACTCTCGATCCATTCAAAGATTTTTGATTGAAACAAAGGCATGATTCATCAAAGACACTGAATTGCTTTAGTGCTGATAAGCACTCAAACAAAAGACAACAAAAAGTCCACTTTATTTGCCATTACATTTGAAAGGCAAGCCTCACCAAAGGTACTTGATTACTGTAGCATTCCAAAAGAGAAAACAATAAAAAAATACCATTCTGCTCAACATCACTGTATTATCATAGTTGAAGGGAATACACACACATAGATAGATAGGTAGATAGATAGATAGATAGATAGATAGATAGATAGATAGATAGATAGATAGACAGAGGGCACAGGATGAGGTGAATATGAAGTGATGATATCTAAAAAGTAAAATTAAGGGGTGAGAGAGGAATATATTGGGAGAACGAGAAAGGGAGAGATAGGGAGAGATAATTATCTCACATAAAAGAGGCATGAAAAAGCTATTATAATGATAGGGAAGAGGGAGGAGGTGAAAGGGAATGAAACAGCCTTACTCTCATGAGATTTGGCTTAAGGAGAGAATAACATACACACTCAATGGGGTCTCTTACCAGGAAAACAGAGGGGAAAGGGATAAGGTGGTGGGGGAGGTGGGAATGAGAAAGAAGAACAGATTGGGGAGGGGGTAGTCAGAATCAAACACTTTTGAAAAAGGACAGGGTCAAAGAAGAAAACGAATGAATGGGTGATGGGATGGAATGGAAGGAAATATAGTTAGTCTTTCACAACATGACTATTATGGAAGTGTTTTGCATAATGATCCATGTATACCTGTGTTGAACTGCTTGTCTTCTCAATGAGGGTGGGTGGGGAGGGAAAAAGTGAGAGAATTTGGAACTCAAAGTTCTAAACCAAATGTCAAAAAGTATTTTTATATGCAGCTTGGAAATAAGATATACAGGCAGTGAGGTATAGAACTCTATCTTGCCTTAGAAGAAAGTAAGGGAAAAGGGGATAAGGAACGGGGAGTGGGGTGATAAAGGGGAAGGCAGACTGTGGAAAGGGGCAACCAGAATGCATGCCATCTTGGGGTGAGGAGGAGGGTAGAGATGGGGAGAAAATTTGTAACTCAAAATCTTGTGGAAATGAATGTTAAAAACTAAAAATAAATATGCTAATCTAAAAATATATCTGGCATGATATTCAAGTATATATCTATGTGTGTCTCTATATGTGTACATACATACACACACAGACATATATATATGTGTATATATATATATATATATATATACATATATATCAACAAAATAGAAAATGGCTATAATTCTCATAGGGTTTAGCAATCTTTAACAGGCTTTGACAGTTTCCCTTATCTAACTTCTCCTACAACAACTCTTAAAAATATATGTAGTAAAATGGAGAAGTTTTTATTTTGTTTTTAAAGTTTTATTTCTCAGATGAATGATTTGGGTTATAATTTTGAAAGCAAAATGTCTGAGGGGACTTCGATTAAATTATCATATTAAAACATGTTTATAGTTACTATAGGGATAAAGAGAAGCATTTTAAGAAATTTACACTTTTGGGCAATATAACTTGGTTTCAAATATCCTGAATCATGTCAAATAAGATAGTTAGGAAAGCATTCAGGCACTCTGGAGGCCTCCTCTATCAGTTTATATACAAAAACATAAGCTGTGGTAATTTGTGTTTTAAATATGTAGCACGTTAATGGGACCTTGGTGTCTCTCATCGTTTTGAATAAGATTAATTCCAAAAGCAAAGATGAATCTTCATATGAAAGACACATATATTTCTAAACTATTGAATATTTATCACTTCACATAAAATTTGTAGGTGACAAGAGAATAGTGTATTCTGAAAGGTAGCTGATTCTCTGTATATTAAGTACCCACCCACAGAACATGATTAATCAATGCAATATGGGTTTGAGTAATGATTTCCTATCAATAGCATAAGATCCTCCTACTGATCTTCTGTGTCAACTACCACTCTCACATCCAAGTTACCAGTTGTTATGTGGGTAAATGGGAGGACAGGGATATACAGTTTAGTTTCCATCTAATGTTCATAGTAAAAGAAAATAGCAAACTGGAATCACCTTACAGCAGAATTTAAAAGGTTGTAGTGGATATCCAACCCAGAAAGATTCAGTTTGATTCAAATGTTTATTGTTACTTAGAGCTTCACTTGTTGAATGGCTTGACATTCTGCTTCTGTAGGAAAGGATTCTAAGAATTTGGATTCTGGAGGAATAAGACAAGGATAAAATGAGCTCTCTCTCTCACTTTTGTAATTGAATTGAGACACAAGCTTTAGAGCCCTTAGAGCTCTTCATCTTGTTTGCTGTCCAATCACCACATTCCACATGAAGAGTAGGGTGTCACCTTCTGGTGCCAAGATGGCAGAGAGAGAAACAAATCTTCTGAAACCCTCCCAAATTCCCGTCTGAACAATTAGAAAACTGCCTTGGACTTGATCTATGAGCAGGGAAGCACCTCATCAGCCATGCAAGAAAGATCTGTCTAATTGGGGAGGGATGGGAGCAAAACAGAAACAGCCAGCCTCACAACAGGGGGCCTGCACAAAATTTCAAAGACTGGGGTAATCCACCAGTGAGGGCCCAACCTCCTGCAAACCAGTGAACAGTCTGGACAGCTCAACAAATCATCACCCCAATGACCCTACCTCCAGCACAAGCCAACAGGGAGGCCTTGACCCCATTGCTGACCAGTAGTAAAGCCCCACTCCAGGGCTAGTCAGCCTCAGGACACCTCCCTACCTCAGCAAAAAGATCCTGTTTCCATAACAACCCAGCAGAAAGCACCACCCCCCAGGCAGACCAGCAACAAAATTGCTCCTCCAGGGCCAGCCACCAGAAAGAGTTTTTCCACGGAAACCCAGCAGCAAGCCCCACCCCTAAGGCCAGCAGCTAAACTCCACACCTGGGGATATATGTCTCAAATGGTATAGGATCTAAATTTTTGAAGAAGATGAATGAGTTACAGGAAGAAACAGAAAATAAAATTATACTATAGTGGGGACCTCAAATTTTCTCTCTCAGAACTAGATAAATCTAACCAAAAAATAAACCAGAAAGAAGTTAAGGAGTTGAATAAAATTCTGGAAAAGTTAGACACGATAGATCTTTGGAGAAAACTGAATGGGAATAGGAAGGAATATACATTCTCTCAGCCACATATGACACTTACACAAAAACTGACCCCATGTATTAGGACATAAAAAGCTCACAATCAAATCCAGAAAAGCATTGTACATGCATCCTTTTCAGATCATAATTCAACAAAAATTGCATTCAATAAGGGGCAAAGGAAAGAGAGATTAAAAATTAATTGGAAAATAAATACTCTAACACCTTTAAAAAGTGGGTCAAAGAACAAATCATTGAAACAAATCATGGAATTGTTATCAATTGATAATATCATTAAAGAAAATGACAATATGACAATGTACCAAAATTTATGGAATGCAGCCAAAGTGGTACTTGGGGAATTTTATTTTCTCTAATTGCTTAAAAGCAGATCAATGAATTGGGTATGCAACTAGAAAAAGAAAAAATTAAAAATCCTCAATTAAATACCAAATTGAATATCCTGAAAAAGAACAGTGAAAAAGATTAACATAAATGAAAGTAAGGAAACCATTAAGCTAATAAATAAAATTAAGGTCTGGTTTTATGGGGGAAAAAACAATAAAATAGATAAACTATTGGTTAATTTAATTTAAAAAAGAAAAGAAGAAATCTAAGTCACTAGTATCAAAAATGAAATGAGTGAATTCACGACCAATGAAATGCAAATTAAGACAATAGTTAGAAGCTATATTACACAATTATATGCCAACAAATCTGACAATCTAAATGAAATAGATGCATATCTACAAAAATATAAATAACCCAGATTAACAAGAATAAAATACTTAACTAAGTCAATTTTAGAAAAATAAATTGAACAAACCTTCGATGAGCTTCCTAAGAAAGAATTATCAGGACCAGATGGATTCATAAGCAAATTCTACCAAACATTTAAAGAAAAACTAATCCCAAAACTATATAAGGTTTTTAGAAAAATAAATGGAGCCCAATCAAACTCCTTTTATGATGCAAACATGGCACTGTTACCAAATCAGGAAAAGGCAAAACAGAGAAAGAAAATCATAGACCAATTTCTCTAATGAACATTCATGTGAAAATTGTAAATAAAATACTAAGAGATTACAGTAGTATATCAAAAGGTTCATTCACAATTGCCAGGTGGGATGTATACCAGGAATGCAGGGCTAGTTCAAAATTAGGAAAATAATCAAAATAATTGACCATATCTACAACAAGACTAAAAGAAATCTTATGATTTTCCCAATTGATAGAGAAGAAACACCTTTGACAAAATAAAACATTCATTCTTATTAAAAAAAAAAAACAGTAGAGGAGATAAGAATAAATGGAGTATTCCTCAAATGGTAAATAATATTTACATAAACCATCAGCATTATCTGTAATCGGAATAAGATAGAATTCTTTCCATTAAAATCAGGTTTTTTGAAGGAAGGATGCCCATTATCACCTCTATTATTTAATATTATGCTACAAATGTTAGCTATAGTGATAAGAAAATTAAACTGAAGGAATTAGAATAGGCAATGAGGAAACAAAACTATCATTCTTTACAGATGATATGATATTATCCTTAGAAAATCCTAGAAAGGGCTGTGGAGACAAGACAGCAGCTGGTAAGCATCACTTGCCTAGGGCTGTCCCACAGGACCCTCCAAACACCCATAAAAAATGGCTCTGAATAAATTCTAGAACTGAAGAACCCACAGAAAAGCAGAAGGAAGCAGAGCTCCAGACTAAGACAGCCTGAATGGTCACTGGGTATGGTCTATTGCACGGAGCTGTGAGCGGAGCAGAGCAGAGCCCAGCATGTGCTGCACTCAGAACAAACAAACTGGGAGCCAGGAGGAACAAGCATATCACCCTGAATCAGTGAGCTGTGGCAGTTACCAGACTTCTCAACCCACGAAAACCAAAGACAACAGAGAAGGTAAGTGAGAAAAAACTGTGGGGGCAGAGTGACAGGAGTTCATGATTTGGCCACCACCCATGGGGCAGTGGAGGTGGTGCAGCTACAGAACTACAGCTGTACTTGCTTCTGGTCCCAGGCCCACTGGATGAGAGGAAATAAGTGGCAGATTGGAGAAGAAGTGCAGAGCCTGCTCAGATCTGAGTAGCAGTTCAGATTGGTGGTTCTTGGGGGAGGAGAAGCACTGCTTTGTCAGAGCTCGCTGTGAGAAATAGCTCTGAAAACAACAGCACAGCCCTTCAATCTTTGGAAAAAGTACTCTATACTCTACAAGCAGTCATATCCTGATGAAAAACTCAAGGGACAAGTATTTGGCTGGGAAAATGGACTCAGATTCAGACTCAGACTTTGGTATCTTTCTTTTGGGACAAAGAAGACCAAAACATACAGCCAGAAGAAGTCAACAAAATCAAAGATCCTACATCAAAAGCCTCCAAGAAAAACATGAACTGGTCTCAGGCCATGGAAGAGTTCAAAAAGGATTTGGAATAGCAAGTTAGAGAAGCAGAGGAAAAATTGGGAAGAGAAAGGAGAGTGATGTGAGAAAACCATGAAAAACAAGTCAATAACTGGCTAAAGGAGAGCTCAAAAAAATACTGAAGAAAACAACACCTTAAAAAAATAGACTAACTCAAATTGCAAAAGACCTCCAAAAAACCAATGAGGAGAAGAATGCCTTGAAAGGCAGAATTAGCCAAATGGAAAAGGAGGTCCAAAAGATTATGGAAGAAAATACTACCTTAAAAATTAGATTGGAGCAAGTGGAAGCTAGTGACTTGATAAGAAATCAAGATATTCTAAAACAGAACCAGAGGAATGAAAAAATTGAGGACAATGTATATCTCATTGGAAAAACCACTGCCCTGGAAAATAGATCCAAGAGAGATAAATTAAAAATTATTCAACTACCTGAAAACCATGATCAAAAAAAGAGCCTAGATATCATCTTCCAAGAGATTATCAAGGAGAACTGCCCTGATATTCTAGAGTCAGACAGTAAAATAGAAATTGAAAGAATCTACCAGTCACCTCCTGAAAAAGATCCCAAAAGAAAGCTCCTAGGAATATTGTTGCCAAATTTCAGAGCTCCCAGATCAAGTAGAAAATACTGCAAGCAGCCAGAAAGAAACAATTGAGTATTGTGGAAACACAATCAGAATAATACAAGATCTAGCAGCTTCTAAGTTAAGGGATAAAAGGGCTTGAAATATGATATTCTGGAAGTCAACAGAGCCAGGATTAAAACCAAGAATCAGGGCGGGCAGAGCCAAGATGGCGGCTGGTAAGAAGGGACTAGAGTGAGCTCTGTACCCGAGTCCCTCCAAAAACCTATAAAAATGGCTCTGAACCAATTCTAGAATGGCATAACCCACAGAACAGCAGAGGGAAGCAGGGCTCCAGCCCAGGACAGCCTGGATGGTCTCTGGGTGAGGTCTATCCCACACGGAGCTGGGAGCTGGGAGCTGGGAGCTGGGAATGGAGTGGAGCGGAGCCCAGCCTGAGCGGCGTGGACCATCCAGACCAGAGGCTGGGCGGAGGGGGCCCCAGCGCCCTGAATATGTGAGCTGCGGCGGTTGCCAGATCCCTCGACCCACAAACACCAAGGACTGCGGAGAAAGTTAGTGGGAAAATCTGCGGGAGTGGAAGGAGTTTGAGGTTCGGCTTCCAGCCCCGAGGGCAGCGGAGGTGGGGCAGCTGCAGCTGTTGTTACTTCTGGCTCCAGGCCCACCTGGGGGGAGGAATTAAGTGGCGGATCAGAGCAGGAGTGCAACAGCCTGCTGAAGATCTAAGCCCAGTCTGGACTGGGGATTCTTGGGGAAGGAGGAGTGCGGGTCTGACAGAGCTGGCACCTCCCCCCCAAACGTGGAACATAGAACTCATTAGTCTACAAGCAGTCATACCTCACTGAAAAACTCAAGGGTCAAGTTAGTTGGTTGGGAATATGGCCAGGCAGCGAAAACGTGCCCAGATTCAGTCTCAGACTTTGGATTCTTTCTTTGGTGACAAAGAAGACCAAAACATACAGCCTAAAGAAGACAACAAAGTCATAGAGCCTACAACCAAAGCCTCCAAGAAAAACATGAACTGGCCCCAGGCTATAGAAGAACTCAAAAAGGATTTGGAAAAGCAAGTTAGAGAAGTAGAGGAAAAATTGGGAAGAGAAATGAGAAGAATGCGAGAAAACCATGAAAAACAAGTCAATGACTTGCTAAAGGAGACCCAAAAAAATACTGAAAAATACACTGAAGAAAACAACACCTTAAAAAACAGACTAACTCAAATGGCAAAAGAGCTCCAAAAAGCCAATGAGGAGAAGAATGCCTTGAAAGGCAGAATTAGCCAAATGGAAAAGGAGGTCCAAAAGACCACTGAAGAAAATACTACTTTAAAAATTAGATTGGAGAAAGTGGAAGCTAGTGACTTGATGAGAAATCAGGATATTATAAAACAGAACCAAAGGAATGAAAAAATGGAAGACAATGTGAAATATCTCCTTGGAAAAACCACTGACCTGGAAAATAGATCCAGGAGAGATAATTTAAAAATTGTTGGACTACCTGAAAGCCATGATCAAAAAAAGAGCCTAGATACCATCTTTCAAGAAATTATCTAGGAGAACTGCCCTAATATTCTAGAGCCACAGGGCAAAATAGAAATTAAAAGAATCCACCAATTGCCTCCTCAAATAGATCCCAAAAAGAAATCTCCTAGGAATATTGTTGCCAAATTCCAGAGCTCCCAGATCAAGGAGAAAATACTGCAAGCAGCCAGAAAGAAACAATTTGAGTATTGTGGAAACCCAATCAGAATAATCCAAGATCTGGCAGCTTCTACATTAAGAGATCGAAGGGCTTGGAATGCAATATTCCGGAGGTCAATGGAGCTAGGATTAAAACCTAGAATCACCTACCCAGCAAAACTGAGTATCATGTTCCAAGGCAAAATATGGATTTTCAATAAAATAGAGGACTTTCAAGCTTTCTCAGTGAAAAGACCAGAACTAAATAGAAAATTTGACTTTCAAACACAAGAATCAAGAGAAGCATGAAAATGTAATCAGGAAACGGAAATTGCAAGGGATTTACTAAAGTTGAACTGTTATGTTTACATTCCTACATGGAAAGATGATGTGTATGATTCATGAGACCTTAGTATTAGGGTAGTTGAAGGGAATATGCATATATATGTATGTATATGTTTATGTATATATACAAGTGAATGTGTATGTATATATATATATCTATGTGTATATATGTGTATGTGTACATATATATATGTGTGTGTTTATATATGTATATATATATATAATATATATATATATGTAAAAGAGAGAGAGCAGACACAGGGTGAGTTGAAGATAAAGGGAAGATATCTAAAAGAAATAAAATGAAATTAAGGGATGAGAGAGCATCATACTGAGAGAGGGAGATAGGGAGATATAGAATGGGGTGGATTATCTCACATAAAGGTGGCAAGAAGAAGCAGTTTTGTGGAAGGAGGGGAGAGGGCAGGTGAGGGGGGAATGAGTGAACCTTGCTCTCATCAGATTTAGCCTGAGGGGGAATACCATACATACTCAGTTGGGTATCTTACCCCACAGGAAAGAAGAGGGAGGAAGATAAAAAATAAAATAAAAGGGGGAGGGATGATGGAGGGGAGGGCAGATGGGGGTGGAGGTAATCAAAACAAACACTTTGGAAAGGGGACAGGGTCAAGGGAGATAATTCAATAAAGGGGGATGTGTTGGGAAGGAGCAAAATGTAGTTAGCCTTTCACAACATGAGTATTGTGGAAGGGTTATACATAATGATACATGTGTTGCCTAGGTTGAATTGCTCGACTTGTTAGGGAGGGTGGGTGGGAAGGAAAGAGGGGAGAGAATTTGGAACTCAGAGTTTTAAAATCAGATGTTCAAAAACAAAAAAAGTTTTTGCATGCAACTAAAAAATAAGATACACAGGCAATGGGGCGTAGAAATTTATCTTGCCCTACAAGAAAGGAAGGGAAAAGGGGATGAGAGGGGAGGGGGATGATAGAGGGGAGGGCTGACTGGGGAACAGGGCAACCAGAATATAAGCCATCTTGGAGTGGGGGGGAGGGTAGAAATGGGGAGAAAATTTGTAATTCAAATTATTGTGAAAATCAATGCTGAAAACCAAATATGTTAAATAAATAAATTTAAATTAAAAAAAAAAACCAAGAATCACCTACCCATCAAAACTGAGTATCATGCTCCAAGGCAAAACATGGATTTTCAATAAGATAGAGGAATTTCAATCTTTCTCAGTGAAAAGACCAGAGCTGAACAGAAAATTTGACTGTCAGACAGAAGAATCAAGAGAAGCATGGAAAGGTAAACAAGAAAGAGAAATAGTAAGGGACTTACTAAAGTTGAACTGTTTTGTTTACATTCCTACATGGAAAGATTATGTGTGTAATTCATGAGACCTTTCTCAGTATTAGGGTAGCTGAAGTAAATATAGATAGATAGATAGATAGATAGATAGATAGATAGATAGATAGATAGATAGATGGCACAGGGTGAGTTGAATATGAAGGGATGATATCTAAAAAATAAAATCAGATTAAGGGATGAGAGAGGAATATATTGAGAGAGGGAGAAAGGGAGAGATAGAATGGGGTAAATTATCTCACATAAAAGTGGCACGAAAAAGAGGTTCTCTAGGAAGAGAAGAGGGGGCAGGTGATGGGGAATGAGGGAATCTTGCTGTAATTGAATTTTACCTGAGGAGGGAATAACATACACACTCAGTTGGGTATCTTACCCCAGAGAAAAGAAGGAGGAACGATAGAAGGGAGGGCAGATAAGGGAAGGAGGGTAATCAAAAGCGAACACTTTTGAAAAGGGACAGGGTCAAGGAAGAAAATTGAATAAAGCGGGATAAGACAGGAAGGAACATAATAAAGTTAGTCTTTTACAACATGAGTATTGTGGAAGGGTTTTACATAATGATACATATGTGACCTATTTTGAATTTCTTGCTTTCTCAGGGAGGGTGGGTGGGGATGGAAGAGGGATTGAGAATTTGGAACTCAAAATTTTAAAAGGAGATGTTAAAAAAAAGTTTTTCCATGCAACTAGGAAATAAGATATGCAGGCAATGGGGCATAGGAATCTATCCTGACCTACAAGAAAGTAAGGGAAAAGGGGAGGAGGGGAGTGGGGTGACAGAAGGGAGGACTGACTGGGGAATTGGGCAATCAGAATATATGCCATCTTGAAGTGGGCGGGGAGGATAGAAATAGGGAGAAAATTTGTAATCCAAACTCTTGTGAAAATTAATGCTGAAAACTAAAAATTTTAAATAAATAAAATATAAAACAAACCAAAAAAGAAAGTCCTAGTGAATCAACAAAAAACCTACTTGAAATTATTAACAAGTTTAACAAAGTTGCAGGATAAAAAGTAAATCTAAATAAATCACTAGCATTTCTACGTGTTACCGAGAAAGTTCAGCAGCAAGAAACAGAAAGAGAAATTCCATTTAAAGTAATCATAGACAATATCAAATGCTTGAGATTCTCCATGCCAAGACAAACATGTGAACTATATGAAAGCAATTACAAAACACTTTTCATGTACATAAAGTCAATTCTAAGCAACTGAAAAATATTAATTACTCCTGGGTAGACTGACTGAGTGTAATAAAAATGACAATTCTACCTAAATAAATCTATTTATTCAGTCCCATGCCAATAAAATTCTTAAAAATTATTTTGTAGATCCGTAAAAAATAATAAATTTCATCCAGAAGAGCAAAAGCTCAAGGATATCAAGGGAATAAGCAAAACAATGCAAAGGAAAGTTGTCTATCCATACCAGATGTCAAACTGTATTATGAAACAGTAATTATCAAAACAATTTGGTACTGGCTAAGAAATAGTATGTTGGATCAGTGGACTAGGTTAGGTACAAATTACATTACAGTAGGTGACCATAGTATTCTATATGATAAACCCAAAGGTCTATGCTTTAGGAATGAAAAACTCATTTGTCTAAATCTGAAACTAGATATAGACCAACATATCACACAGTATACCAAGATTAAATCAAAATGGATACATAAAGGGTAATACCATAAGAAAATTAAGAAAGTATGGAACAGTTTATCTGTCAAATTTATGGATAAGGGAATAATTTAGGACCCAAGAAGATATAGAGAGCATTAAGAAATGTAAAATAGTTTTGATTATATAAAATTAAAGAGTTTTTGCACAAACAAAACCAATGTAACCACAATTTTAAGGAAAGCAGAAAGCTGGGGAAAATATTTTTGCAACTAGTATTTCTGATAAAGGCCTCTTTTCTCAAATATATAGAGAACTGAGTCAAATTTGTAAAAATGCAAGGGATTCCTTGACTGATAAATGGTCAAAGGATATGAACAAGCAGTTTTCAGACAAAGAAATCAAAGTTATCTCCAGTCATATGAAAAAAAATTCTCAAACACTATTGATCAGAGAAATACAATTAAAATTTGAGGTACCACCTCAAATCTACCAGAGTGTTTCTATGACAAAAAAAGAAAATATTGGATGTCGGAGGGGATGTTGGAAAACTGGGTCACTAATACATGTTGGTGGAGTTGCGAACTTATTCAACCATTCTGGAGGGCAATTTGGAACTAGACTCAAAGGGCTATAAAATTGTGCTTACCTATCCAACAATATCACTGCTAATTCTGTATCTCAAAGATATCCAAAAACGGGAAAAGGAACTTTCTGTACAAAAAAAAAATATTTATAGCAGCCCTTTCAGTGGTGGCTAAAAATTGGAAATCAAAGGGATTCCCATCAAATGGGGAATAGCTAACCAAGCTTTGGAATATGGTTGCAATGAAATGTTTTTCTACTATAAGAAATAATAAGCAGGATGATTTTCAGAAAAACCTGGAAAGACTTACATGAACTGAGACAAAGTGAAGTGAGCAGAACCAGAAGAGTATTGTAAACAGTAATAGTAATATTCAATGAAGAAGTGTTTATGACTTAGCTATTCTCAGGAATAAAATCATCCAAGACCATCTCAAATGAATAATGATCAAGCATACTATCCACTTGCAGAAAAGGAACTGATATTTATTGAATATAGACTGAATTTTCTTTCTTTTTTCTCTTATTTCAGTCTTCTTGTACAAAATTAATAATATGAAAATACTTTACAAAATTATGTGAGAGAGAGACAGAAAGAGAGAGAGAGAGAGAGAGAGAGAGAGAGAGAGAGAGAGAGAGAGAGAGAGAGAGAGAGAGAATATATTGGGAAGCCATAACATCTGTGTAACTTTTAAAAATCTTTTTTTAAATTAAAAAAAATAATTCATGGAATAAAATAATTCATGGAATAATTCACTTACATAAAATAGTTCAATAAAAACATAATTGCACATGAAACTGCAAATCTACTATGTACAATTTTCTATTCCTTTCTAATATATAATAAAATTATCATATAAATTTGTTTTTCCTAGGGGCAGCTAGTTGGCGCATTGAGTAGATCACCGGCTCTGGAGTCAGGAGGACCTGAGTTCAAATCCGTCCTCAGACACTTGACACATGTACTAGCTGTGTGATCTTGGGCAAGTCACTTAACCCCGATTGGCCTGCCAAAAAGCAAAAAAAAAAATTTGTTTTTCCCACCTGCCCTAGAGATGGATATCATTAGACACAAATAGGTGTCTGTGTACACACACATGCACACACACACACACACAAACACACACACACATGATACATATTATATATAATTTGATAAATAATTATTTGTGTTATTATTATGTAAAATGATTGTACACACACTTCTATTTATTAGTTTTTCTCTGGATGCAGAAAACATCTTTCTTCATTTGTCCTTTTTAGTTAAACTTGGTATTTATAATACACAAACAATTAATTCACTCAAACTCATTCTTAAAACACCATTGCTGTTATTGTATACAGTGTCTAATGATTCCATTCACTTTACTCTTCATTATTTCATTCAAGTCTTCCCCTGTGTTATTTTTCTAAAACCATTGAGCTCATCATTTCTTATAGCACAGTATTATTCCATCACACTTATACACCACCACTTGTTTAGCCATTCCCCAATTGACAGGCATTCTTGCAGTTTACAATTCTTTGCCTCCACAAAGAAAATGGTTTTAAACATTTTAGAACATATTTGTTCTTTTCATTTTTCCCTAATTATCTTAGGAAACAGACCAAATAGTGGTATTGCTGGGTCACAAGTATTGGTGGTTTAATAACTCTTTGGGCCTTGCTCCAGATTGCTCTCCAAAAGGGTTGGATCATTTCACAATTCTACCAACAATGAATTAATGTCCCAATTTTTTTTTCCACATCATCTCCAACATTTGTCATTTTCCCTTTCAATCATTTTAGCTGATATGGTAGGTGTAAAATAATATTTCAGGGTTTTTTAATCTGCATTTCTCTGATCAAAAATGATTTAGTGTATTTTATGACTATAAACTATTTTAATTTCTCTATTGGAAAACTGCCTGTTCATAACCTTTGACCATTTATCTGTTGGGGAATGACTTGTGTTCTTATAGGTTTGACACAGTCCTTTATGCATAGATATGAGGCTTTCATCTGATAAATTGTCAATAAAATTTTCCCCCAATTTTCTGCTTTCCTTCTGATCTTGACTATATTAGTTTTTATTAGTATAACACTTTTTCAATTCAATATAATCGAAATTGTCTATTTTATATCTAACTTTGCATGTTATCTCTTGTTTATTCACAAGTTGCCTATCTATATGTCTGATACATAATACTCTCCATGTTCTAATTTTCTTATAAAATCTCTATATATTTGGGTTATGTATCCATTTTGACCTTATTTTGGCAAGTAGTGTCATATATTGATCCATCCCCACTTTCAGCCATACTGCTTTACAATTTTTGCAACAATTTTTAGCAAATGATGAATTCCTATCCCCAAATGTTAAGTTGTTGTACTTCTCAAAAGCAAGGTTTTATGTTTATTTTCTCCTGTACAATGTAGATCTTAAAGTGCATGTATAATTTTAAAAATTATTTCCTGTGCTTTCTTATATTCAACATATAACAATCTTAAGAAACCTAAGTTTTTAACTCTTTGACAATAAACACCAGAAGAATCACATGAGGAAAACTAAGTATTCAAGAGAGAAAGTGAGTTGGCTCAAGGGTGCTTTTTGTCATTATATTCTGAAAACAGTAACATAGCTAAAGATGATGAGGTCCACTCTTTTCTCCCATTGAATATCAGTTTTCTTTTGCACCAAGGAGAGAGAAGACGTGGAGAAGGGTCTCATTAGAACTACTACACTGGTGGAAATTGTCATATCATCTTATCAATAATTAAGTTTATTTTATTTCTTTAAATTCTTTTACTTTTCCAATTAACAAGAATGCATTTTCTTTCTCTTTCATATTCCTCATTGGGGAAAAAATTAAGAAATAAAAAAAAACAACCATTCTAATAAATATGCATAATCAAACAAAAAATCCTCATTGGGCATGCCCAGAAAAATGTCACATTCTGTACCTGGGGTCTATCATGCCCAGCTCAGAGGTTGATGGCATGCTATTTAAAATAGACAACTGAAACCATTCTAGTGGACAACCTAGGTAAATTAACAGGTAAAATTTGAATAGACTGCATAATAAAGGTTATATAAAATTCTTAGTGAAGTTTAAACTTTAATAGCTTAACTCGCTGGGACTTCTGGAATGTCCTGTAAACATGCCTACAATAGAGAGGATTCAGATTAAGAGAAAAGAGGAAAAGCAGTTTTTAATCCTGTATTAAAGTAAATAGCGACTGATATGATGAAAAGTACTGAGATAATTATACATGCGGAAAATATTGATGCTGGAAGCAAAGGGCCTGGATGCAAATTCCACTGTTACTTACTATTTGCATGATCTTGGACATTATATGGAACGTCTGTGAGCCTCAGTTTTCTAACATGAAAAAAGTGTGGGTAGACAAGCATCTCTAAGCTTCCTTCTGGCTCTTCGACTACAAACCGATGATAATATAAGCAGATGTATGTTATGATTTCATTTTAAAGTTTTTTTTAATTATACTCCTGGATTTAAGTCACATAAATTCTGTGGGATAGAGCCCAAATACAAAATTGACCCAATGAGGAAACTTAGGTTCAGAGGGGCAAAATTACTTTTCCATTGTCACATGGCAAGTAAATATCTGTCATAGGATTCAAACTCATGACTTCTGGTTCCAAATCCAGATCTCCTTCAGCTGAATGATGATGACTTTAGAAGGATTTTTTTATGCCCAGGAAAAGCAAAGTACAAAGGTAAAATTGCCTCAAGTAATTTATGTCTAGTTGAAGAGAAAAAAAATTCATAAAGCAGCTAAGGAACATTTCATGTATGTAAAATGTTAGTATGTACATATATATATGGATGTATGTATTATAGAAAACAGGTGGGAAGGAAGGAGAGAGGATCATAATCATTACAATCAACACTTTAATTTAACAGAAAACATTTTCAAAATGTGAAAAAAATCAATTTTTGAATATTATCCCAATATTCCTACAAATCTTACTATGAAAATATGATTTAACATTTTTTAAAAAGTCCATAAAGATATCTAGTGTAACAGTAATTCAAAACTTAAGACACTGATGTGACTGAGTCCCAGCTCCCATGTAAACTCTCTATGTGATATTAGAAAAGTCACATGGACTTATCAAAAAATTCAATAAACTGTTTGAGACCTGTGGCCATTTTGAATCAGTTAGACTGAACCCAGCACTCAGTTTATTGAACATGCATCTATGCCTGACAGGTGCTATTTATTTTACCAGACTCAACTGATTTGCTCATGTTAAAACTATGCCCTAAATGTTTTCAATTCAATTAAGTATATTGGCAAATGGCTTAGAAAAACACATCTTTTTTCATGTAAATCAAAATATATGGTTCAAGGCAAAATTTCACAATTCCAGCCTACAATGGAAATTCTTAGAAGCACTGTATTCTAAAATACTAAATACTCATGGCATTCTTTGTATTATTCAAATATTCAGAGAGTGCCACAGGCCTTAGTTTCTCTTCCTTCACATAGCAGACACAAAAATAAATGAGAAAAAATATGTAGCAGGGTCTTAAACTCTTCAGAGTATAAAATTGGAAGCAGTATTATTATTATTAGTTATGCTATAGATTAAGCCTCTCACCTTTTTCAATATTTAGTAGAAAAAGGCTTAGCTTTGAGGCTGGAAATGAAAATTCTACAATTCTGGGCACTCTACCCAAAACTTTCTGTTAATGTTCTTTTCTGATCTGTAGGCTAGCCAAGCTTCCTGTCATGTTTATAGCTCCCCACAGTCAGAAGTATGAGGATTGTACTCTTCCTTGTTCTCAATCACTGCAACTGCCATCTCAGACACGGGCTGTTCTGAAATATGGTTGGATTTTCATAACATGGAAATGGTGGCAGCCAGTATAAAATATAGGAACAACCCTTTGGCTTACAAAATTTAAACCTCAGGTATAACAGGAACCCACCTATAAAAGTCTCAAGCTCCCCTTATACTCGGTGTTAGGATTTTAAATTATGTGTTCTAAGCATGGGTAGCACCCTTTGAGTGAATGGCTTAGATTTTTGAAAGCATGTTAAGGTTTGCCAAGCATTTTCTCAAATAATGTTATAAAGTAGACAGCTAGGAATTACATCCCTTTTTTAGACATACTGCATGGTGCAGTATAAAGAGTAGTTAGAAGACCTTGATACAAATTCTGCCTCTTATTTAATTACTATCTCAAGTCACTTATGTTCTCTGGGCATCATTTTCATAAAGACACTATCCTAGATGGCCTCTCAGGTTCCTTATACCTTTAGCTAGATAATTAATGTATATGAAGAGAAAAATGATACATAAATGGGGACTTAACTAGGGTCACATGGTTAGTAAGTGTGAGAGCTGGAACTTGCTTCAAATATACTATGGTTCTTCTAGTTTTACACTTCATAATCAAACTTCATTCCATTGGTTTAATAAAGATGTTTTCTTGTACTTTTCACTGCCCTTCCTGTTCAATAATCCAATTTCTATTTTTCTGTTTGTGCAATACTTAAAAAAGAAAACAAATAAATATATTTTTGCATCTACCTCCCTTTTAAATTTCATGCAAAAGACACTGTGCTGCTAAGATGACTTTCAAAGAACTTTTTATAAACAGAGGTAAAATATATATGCAAATTTTAAAAAATTGAGAGTGTTAGGATATATCGGATCAATATGCTGATTCAATTTTCATTCAATTGGTTCAGTAAACATTTATTAAAAACCTTCTATTTAGCAGACATTTATTAAGCAAAGGGAACACAAGAACAAAAGAAAAATAGAGTTGTTGCCCCAAGGAAGCTTAAATTATATTAAGAGGAAATGGTGCATACAAAATAAGTTCACATAAAAACAAAAAATTTCTAAGAAGGAAGGTACCAACAACTAAAAGATTTAGGATAGACCTTTAGGAGAAGTTGGAAACCAAGATGAACCTTGAAGGAAGTTAGGAATTTTATAATCTAGAAGTTAACAGTGACTGCACCACAGGAATGTGGGATAGTAAATACAAAGGTATAAAATGGGGAGATGTAAAATCATGTATTCTCAAATGCAAAAAGGTCATTTTCGCTGAACAATGAGAGAGTAAAGGAAAGAAATAAACAATAATCCCAAAAACGTAGGCTAGAGCCAGATTGTGAAAGGATTGCAATGACAAGCAAAAGAGTATTCTATTGAATTTTCTTAGGCAAGGAAGTGATAGGACCTAAAATCTTTAAAAAATAATTTTCATAATCTTCCTATAATCCTTTTATTGGAGATCAATCAATCAACAAATATTTATTAAGCTTCTACATACTATGCTAAGTCTTGGGGATTGAGATTTCTTTGCAATACTTTATATAACAACCTCAGGCCTATGTATCAAATCTCAGGTCAGCTCTGGAAATTGGCCAGTGGTAAAGGATAAATAATATGTCCATGACGGAAATATGATTTACAAGAAAAAGGTATTTTCCTTTCTATGCCTATTCAATTTTTCTCCATAGGTTTATGAAATTTAACTTTTCTAAAATTCTATTCACCTCCTTAAAACTTCTTTCTTTTTTATTTTGTGGTTAAATTATCTAGTACTGAGAGGGGAAAGGTGAGGTCCCCTACTAATACAGTTTTACTGTCTATTTCTAAATGTAATTCAACTTCTCTAAGAATTTTGATGCTACACTACTCGGGGCATATATGTCTTTGGTATTGATATTACTTTATTATTTATGGTACCTTTTAGCAAGATTTAATTTCCTTACTTGACTCTTTCAATTGGATCTATTTTTGCTTTTCCTTTATCTGAGATCAGGATTACTACCCCTGTGTTTTTTTTTCTCACTTCAGATGAAGCATAATAGATTCTACTCCAGCCTTTTAACTTTCCTCTATGCGTGACTCTCTATTTCAATTGTGTTTCTTGTAAATAACATATTGTGCGATTCTGCTTTTTAATTCATTCTGCTATCCAATTCCATTTTCTGGGTGAGTTCACTCCATTGTCATTCACAATCATAATTACTAACTATGTATTTGCCACTATCCTATTTTCCTCCTAGTTATCTTTCTTTCTTTCTCTTATTTGTAATTCTTCAAAGATTACACTGTTCCATAGACATATGACAACAATGACTGAATATCCACATTTTTACAAGATAGGTTTTTGATTCTTTAAGAATTTGGGTGTCAGTACAGGAGACTTGTCATTTCTTAAAGGCAGTCTAATAATATCCCCTCTCATTTAATTCTATCCCAAATTTGGTCATTTTTAATTTTTATCAAGTCTCTCTCTCTCTCTCTCTCTCTCTCTGTCTCTCTCTCTCTCTCTCTCTCCCCATTATCCTCATCTCTAGCTATATCTAAATATATCTACCATACATGTACATATATACACTTGGACAGAATTCAAGAGATGGTATAGGATAAAAGAGCTTGGTGTGCTATGGGATCACAAAGAGACAGGCATGACTGAATGACTGAACAACATCACATATATGCAACAATATACACACACACACACATACATACACACATATATTGATGATGTGGATGTACATGCAGCAACCCTCCCTAGAACTACATCTGTTAATTCAACACTTGCCTATTGAAGATTGAGTCCCCAAAGAAGCGACAACTACACCAGGTTTAAAGGTAGTCTAAGTACAGACTACAATAACAGTAGTTTAAAAGACCTCACAAATGTGTTTACTTTTTAATAATAAGCCAGCAAACATAATTAGTTTAAAACAAAGCTATACATCATTTCACCCATAAGCCTGAGGCACTTTCTCCTACAAATCCATAGAGTTAGTGAGAAGAGTGATCACATAAAATGAATTAACTTTCAGGGCAGTACATATATCAGAAACGTGTATAGCTAAGATAACTCCCACTTCCTGCATTCCAACACCCCAGGGTGCTTTCTTTTTTTGTGAAACCTTGATGGTTCTCTCCACTAGATGCAGCATCTCTTAGAAAGTTCAAACTGGGTTCCCTAAACTTGTTGCCCTAAATATTCCAACTCCTGACTGGCAAGGTGAATTCTCTCTTGAATGTGTATTGGAGATGATACCATAAAAATTATGAGAGAGCCAATCATATATACTTTTCACAGCAGTGACTATGTCATGAATGGTTAATAAAAATGAATGGATTAAATATTAAAAAATAATTATATTAAACTGAAAAAACTTGTGTATAAAAATTAATTAAACTATGACAAGAGGTAAAGACTGCTACTGGAAAAAAAATTTGTGTATCAAATACTTTTGATACAATTCTGCTATCAAATATATATTAGATAACTTAGAGAAATATATAAACCCAAAAGATTTTCTCCAACAGATAATGGTCAAGGAATATTAATAAACAGTTGTCAGAAAGAATAGCAAATGATTAACAAACATAGGAAAGCACATCAAATGATCT
This sequence comes from Trichosurus vulpecula, assembly GCF_011100635.1. Classification (NCBI taxonomy): domain Eukaryota; kingdom Metazoa; phylum Chordata; class Mammalia; order Diprotodontia; family Phalangeridae; genus Trichosurus; species Trichosurus vulpecula. The sequence goes on along the minus strand of NC_050574.1, from coordinate 252,880,835 downwards.
AAAAAATTAATAGCTTTTTGTGATAGCAAACATTGAAAAAAAGTAGATAACCAACTACTAGATAATGGCTAAACAAAAATATGAATGTAATGGATGTGCTAAAAGAAGTTATGAATATCATTAATATGAAGAAACATGGGAAGACATATGAACTGATACCAAGTGAAGTAAGAAGAGCAATGAGAATAATTTGCATGTTGACTTCAATAGTGTATGGAAATAGATCTTAATCTGGAGGGGCAGAGCCAAGATGGTAGATAGAAAGCAGGGACTTGTTTAAGCTCCCCCTCAGGTCCCTCCAAAAACCTATAAAAATGGCTCTGAAAAAATTCTAGAGCTGCAGAACCCACAAAGTAGCAAAGGAAGCGGGGCTCCAGCCCAGGATGGTCACTGAGAAGGGTCTATCTCATGGAGCTGGGAGTGGAGCAGAGCAGAGATGAGCATGGGCTACACCAGGAACAACCAGACCCGGAGCTGGGCAAGACAGGCATAGCACCCTGAATCAGTGAGCTGTGGCTATTACCAGACTTCTCAACCTACAAACACCAAAGACAACAGAGAAGGTTAGTGGGGAAAGCAGAGTGAAAGGAGTTCACAGTTGGCCACTGCCCCAGGGGAGGGTGAGGTGGTGCAGCACTGAGGCTTCCAGAGCTACAGCTGCAGTTGCTTCTGGCCCCAGGACCAGCTGGTGGGAGGAATTAAGCAGCAGATTAGAGCAGGAGAGCAAAGCCTGCTTTCCCTGGCCTGGATCTGGGCCACAATCCTGGTGGGTGATTCTTGGGTGAGAAGGAGCGCTGCTGTGGCAGAGCTTGCTGTGTAGAAGTAGCTCTGAAAATAGCAGCACAGGCCCTCAAGGTTGGGTCAAAGTACTCTCTACTCTACAAGGAGTTATATCCTCCGAAAAACTCAAGAGTCAAGTAGTTGGCTGGGAACATAAACAGGCAATGAAAATGGTCTCAGATTCAGACTCAGATTTTGGAATCTTTTTTTGGTGACAAAGAACACCAAAACATCCAGCCAGAAGAAGTCAACAAAGTCAAAAAGCCTACATCAAAAGCCCCCAAGAAAAATATAAATTGGGATCAGGCCATGAAAGAGCTTGAAAAGGATTTGGAAAAGCAAGTAAGAAAAGTAGAGGAAAATTAGGAAGAGAAATGAGAATGATGTGAGAAAACCATGAAAAACAAATCAATGAGTGGCTAAAGGATACCCAAAAAAATACTGAAGTAAATAACACCTTAAAAAATAGACTAACTCAAATGGCAAAAGAGCTCCAAAAAGCCAATGAGGAGAAGAAGGCCTTGAAAGGCAGAATTAGTCAAATGGAAAAGGAGGTCCAAAAGACCACTGAAGAAAATACTACCTTCAAAATTAGATTGGAGCAAGTGGAAGCTAGTGATTTTATGAGAAACCAAGATATTATAAAGCAGAAACAAAGGAATGAAAAATGGAAGGCAATGTGAAATATCTCATTGGAAAAACCACTGACCTAAAAAATAGATCCAGTAGAGATAATTTAAAAATTATTGGACTACCTGAAAGCCACGATCAAAAAAAGAGCCTAGATATCATCTTACAAGAAATTATCAAGGAGAACTGCTCTGATATTCTAGAGCCACAGGGCAAAATAGAAATTGAAAGAATCCATCAATCACCTCCTCAAATAGATCCCAAAGAGAAATCTCCTAGGAATATTGTTGCCAAATTCCAGAGCTCCCAGGTCAAGGAGAAAATACTACAAGCAGCCAGAAAGAAACAATTTGAGTATTGTGGAAACATAATCAGAATAATACAAGATCTAGCAGCTTCTACATTAAGGGATTGAAGGGCTTGGAATATGATATTCTGGAAGTCAAAGGAGCTAGGATTAAAACCAAGAATCACCTACCCAGAAAAACTGAGTATAATGATCCAAGGCGAAATATGGATTTTCAATAAAATAGAGGACTTTCAAGCTTTCTCAGTGAAAAGACCAGAGCTGAATACAAAATTTGACTTTCAAACACAAGAATCAAGAGAAATATAAAAAGGTAAAAAGAAAGAGAAATCATAAGGGACTTACTAAGCGTTGAACTGGTTTGTTTATATTCCTACATGGAAAGATGATGTGTGTAACTCATGAGACCTTTCTCAGTATTAGGGTAGCTGAAGGAAATATACATACATATCTATGTATGTATGTGTATATATATATATATATATATATATATATATATATATATATATATATATATATATACACACACACACACACACACACACATATACATTTTATATATATATATATGTGTGTGTGTGTGTGTGTGTGTGTATCTATATATATATATATACACACACACACATATATATGGACAGAGGGTACAGAGTGAGTTGAATATGAAGGGATGATATCTAAAAAAATAAAATTAAAGGATGAGAGAGGAATTTATTGAGAGAGGGAGAAAGGGAGAGATAGAATGGGGTAAATTATCTCACATAAAAGTGGCAAGAAAAAGCAGTTCTCGGAAGGGAAGAGGGAGCAGGTGAGGGGGAATGAGTGAATCTTGCTCTCATTGGATTTGATTTGAGGGGAATAGCATACACACTCAGTTGGGTGTCTTACCCCACAGGAAAGAAGGAGGAAAGGGATAAAAAGAGGTGTTGATAGAAGGGAGGTCAGGTAGGGGGAGGAGTAATCAAAAGCAAACACTTTCAAAAAGGGGCAGGGTCAAGGGAGAAAACTGAATAAATGAGGACAGGATCGGAGGGAGCAAAATATAGTTAGTCTTTCACAACATGAGTATTGTGAAGGTTTTTACATAATGATACACGTGTGACCTATTCTGAATTGCTTGCCTTCTTAGGGAAGGTGAGTAGGGCTGGAAGTGGGGAGAGAATTTGGAACTCAAAGTTTTAAAAGCAGATGTTCAAAAAAAGGTTGTTTTTGCATGCAACTGGGAAATAAGACATACAGGCAATGGGGCATGGAAATCTATCTTGCCCTACAAGAAAGTAAGGGAAAAGGGGATGAGGGAGTGGGGTGACAGAATAGAGGGCTGACTGGGGAATGGGGCAATCAGAACACATGCCCTCTTGGATTTTGGGGGAGGGTAGATACGGGGAGAAAATTTGTAATTCAAAATCTTGTGGAAATCAATGCTGAAAATTAAAAATATTAAATAAGTAATAAAAATAATTTAAAAAACAATATATGGAAATATATATTATATATATAACAAATGATTGAATCTGAAAGGCACAAAATTAAAACTTCCAGGCTTAGCCCAAAAAAGAAATTTGATAACACACTTCCAATACTTTGCATAAGTAGGAGACCAAGAATTTGGAACATTGCATATAATCTCAAATTTTTCTGTATGTTGACTAATTTTGCTGAAATATTTTTTTTCATTAAAAAATGTTGTACTAAAATAGATGGCTCTCTGAGAAGGGTTAGAGAGAACATAGAGTAAAATATATAAAGAATATGAAATATTAGGTTCAATAAAATTTATTTAAAAATTTAAAAAAGCACAAGCTCAACCTTTTGCTTTAAGCTTTTCATGATCTGAGAGGTGCCAGTGCCATTCCTCATCCCACACACCCCCATACCTCCATCATATTGTATTCATTTTCCACACACACATACACACTAGAAATGTATATATATATGTGTGTGTGTGTGTGTGTGTATGTATATATGAAATCTCCTTTTTCAATTTGTATCTCCAGAATCAAAGACGGTGTCTAGAACACTGCAAGCGTTTAATCAACATTTGTTGACAGATTGTCAATAAAGACCGAGTGAAGGAATTTTTGACATTCTCTCAGGTATCTTTTTTTTTTCCAGTACTGCACTAATAGAGTCTAAGTTTTTGTTCTTGTTGTTGTGTATTTGTTTTGTTTTGTTTTGTTTTACCTCAGACATGTTTGATATCTTCTCTTGTTTCAGATTTTTTTTAAATCATTCTTTCATTGCCATTTCAATTTCTTCTTCTATATCATGGTTCACCTCTAATTCCTATCTGGTTTTTTACTTTGCTTGTAAGACCTCATGGCCCTGCACTAATATGTTTTAAGTGTTAGAGCTATCTTATGCTTGAGGGTTAAAATATGTATGTATTATGTGTATCTTTCAAGATCTTATCCATTTTTTCTTTCACTTATTGTTCTCCTTCAGGTTTTGTTCTTACTCTCTTCTTATAAATGTCCTTGGGATGGCTTTGCTTAATTTTATCTCTTCACAAACTTTCTTTAAACATTTACTACTTGCTCCCAAGTTTCTCTCTTTTATAAGAGCCTTTATTTATATCACTCTTCCATCACGTTCTGTAAGATTTTGTACATTTAACTAACCAGTGATGTCTTTATATACCATATCTCACTGATTAGTAAGTAAAGTTGCTAACTGAATTATTTTTAATCTTTTCTGGTAGCCTTCTTCCGGGAACTTTTTACAAAAAAATAAAATTATATGTAAAATATTTGTAATTTATTTCTGTCTTTTCTTCCAACTGTATTCATCTTTTATTATTAGTGATTGTTTATATAGATCAATTTGGAATTGTTTCAGTTGAATGTGATTCATTTCTCCCATTTTTAGCATTTTCTGCACATTATAATAATTTTTTTACATTCAAGTTTGAAATTTTCTCCCTCCATTCAGTCCACTACCACAACCTGTTGAAAAAACAAGTAATATGATATTGAATATACATGTGAAGTTGCAAAATTTTATTCCTATTTTATCCATTTTTTAAAAAAAGTGAAAAAATAAATTGAAAAATATTATGCTTCAATCTGCACTCAGTGTTCATAAGCTTTCTCTCTGTAGGTAGATAGCATTTCTCATAATGAATCCTTTGGAATAACTGCAAATAATAGTATAGTTCAAAGTAAGTAATCTTTCACAATTGATTATTGTCACTACTAGATATGTATAACAACAATATCAAAGGAAAGGAAGAAGGGCCTGTTTGTATGAAAATATTCATAGTAGCTCTTTTTTGGTGGCAAAGAATTGGAAATTAAAGGGATGCCCATCAATTGGAGAATGGTTGGACAAGTTGTGACATGAGAAATAATGATGGATATGGCTTCAGAAAAAAACTGGGAAGACCTATATGAACTGATGAAAAGGGAAGCAAGCTATTTTGTACTGATGATGCTTACTTTCAATGAGTTGGGGGTTTAACTATATAGAGATATTTAATTAAAGTTTTATTCTTACATCAGTTATAATGTTAAAATAGATATTAAAACAAACATATATTAAAATATATTAATTTTTCATGTGCAGATTCATTTTATTCTTTTCTCAGTCTGTACCTTCAACATTGCCTTAGATTTCTTCTTTGGCCCTTCTCATTGATTATTCTTCATGGTACAAGGAAAAGGCCACTCACTCAGCAGTAATAGGATTTAGATTCAAATCTCAACTCTGTTGCTTATTACCTGTAGGTGTCCCTGAGTTTTAGTTTTCTCATCAATGACCAATATTATTCAATACATTTACTGCGATTTTTCTTTTAAATTGAAGGCATAGTGTACCAAATATGAGTTGATTTAATTTGAATTTGAGTGTGTTCTTAATAGAACATACAGAGAGAGAGAGAGTGAGAGAGACTGAATTGATCCTGTATCATTTTCTTAATAATTTTCTTTACAATTAATTGATTTTGCCCTGTAACTTTTTTTGTCCTGTACTTGCTTGTCATGGTTCTTTGTCTCTGAACTTAGTTCAGAATACTTTTGGCCTGTAATGGAAATCCAGCTCTTCTACTAATCACTGACCTATTATTGCTTCAAGGAATTTAACTGACCCTGGGGAATGTGTTCCTTGGGGAACACAAACAACGAAATTGGGCCTAATAACTTTTTACCACCAAGTTATCCTTCAAAAATACAAAAGGATCTGGTCTGTTATCCCTAAATCTTGAAGAGACACTTGAATAATTTCTTAGTCTCATGAAACAATAAGCTTCCAGCCAGTCATGTTGTATGTGCTATGCACCTCAGCTCTGTAAACATTCATATTGTGCTAAATCTCATTATGTCATTGACCCTATTCTGTTCTTTGTTCAATAGCTTCCTAAAACTTATAAAAAGGGAGCTGTCCTTCTGCCCAACTACTTTGACAGAAGTGGAGGCAAGCTTTTCCCATTTATTTGGCATGCAACATGAACCTGTTTATAAATGTTATTTTGCTCATATTTCGTCAGTTTATTTTCTTGTTAAATTTCAATTACAACAATATACATTCCATATAAAGATATTTTGTATTGTATGAAAAAATTTCATATATATATGTTTCCTGCTGATAAAGAAAACATTAAATTTCTACTTGGTATTCCATCATGGTTTGGACTTAACATTCTGCTATGTATACATAGAACAAATTATGACAGGACCTACAGAAGTGGAAAGGATGTAAGTATGAACACATTGACTGTATATCTATTATCTGAAAACTAATGCAGGTAAACTTAGATTTTCATCACTAGAAACTTAGAAAACAAGTGAACTGTTTGTTTGGAGGAATGGGGGGTTTTGATGATAGCAAATCATGAAATAACTTGTCTACTAAGTCTACTATGTCCCTATGTTTATTAAAGCTGACATTGCATAGTCAGCAGTGGAAGGAAAGGAAAGAAGCATTTAATTTGTTCCAGGAGCTGTGCTAGTGCTTTACAAACATTATCTCACTTGATTGTCATATTAACTCCTGTAGGTAGGTGCTATTATCCCCATTTCACATGTGAGGAAACTGAAGCTGACAGGCTAAGTGACTTGCCCAGGTAGACACAACAAGAAATATTCTGAAGCAGAATTTGAATTCAAGTCTTCCTGACTCCAGATACAATAGCACTCTACCCAAAGCACCAGCTAGTTGCCACTGAAATAAGTAAGCAAGAAATATATTATCAGCAACCTCTTTGGATAGCCACAAACCTCCTTATCTCCTCCAAATCCACCTCCCAAGGAAACAACATTGGGAGTCCACCTGAATCACAGTTGGATGACTAGATCATAGAAGTATGAAACCTTCAGGGTCAGAAAGCCTCTTGTTTTGCAGTTCTGGTGCAGGAAGTTCAGTTGGCCTAGTGTGCAAATGAACATGGGCTTTATGGAACCTCGAAGTCAGGCATCAGCAGGAGAAAGGCGATGATGTCCCAGTGCTACAGCAACGTGTCTACCTACTTTAGTAAGTTATGTCTGACTTCAGAAGGAGGGGAGGCTATATCTCTAGCATGTACAATATGCCACACTTCAATCTTTGCTGTCACATCATCCTTAGCTCATTCCTCCAAGCATTCATTTAAAACCCCACAGAAATACATGTTGTGCCCCAAACCATCCAGGAAATGTACTTCAGAAAAAATTCTTGCCAAGCTATATGTGTGTACAGGTGAAGGCTGTTTGGGAGATCATCCCCTTACATTTGCAAATTTCATAATATTCTCAGGTACACAAAGTATGCACAAATATAATCCTGAATACCTTGCTGCTTACTTCTAATTCTAATAATAGGTGACTAGTGCTAACTATTTGCAGGGCAAGTATTTTATCATAATTATTTCATTTGGCCTTCACAACCCAGGGAAGAAGATGCTATTATTAACCCCATTTCACAAATGAGGGAACTGAGGCAAATAAAGCTCAAGTGACTTGCCCAATGTCTCACAGGTGGTGAGTGTTTCAGATTGCATTTGAACTTAATTCTTACTGAATCCAAAACCAGTGCTCTATCCACTTCGCTATGTGGCTGCCTCACGGAAACAGAGAATTCACATCCTCCAATATCCTGGATTTGCCCACATTATTCTAGAAGATCATCATAGGATGAGTGGATAGAAATAATGCAGGGGAGCATATTAGTTCAAAATAAAGGAAGAGCCTTCTAATAATGAGACCTGTCTGAAAATACAATGGTCTGTCTATTGAAATTGTGAAATATTCATCACTGAAAATGTTCAATTACAGTCTGGGTGGCTATCCGCCAGGAATATTGGAGAGCAACTTCCTATATTGTGCAGTTGATTGGACTAGATGATCCCTAAAGGCCTTTCCAAGTTTGTACCACTTTGCTTCTGTTGTTCAAAACTTATACTATGACAGTTTGCCTCCCCCACCGAAGATATATATATATATATATATATATATATATATATATATATATATATATATATACACATATATATACATATATACATTTTCCTTTTTAGTTTTCTCCATAATTTTGCTTCACACTACCTATATGATTGTTACTCCTCCTGGTTATAGAATCTCAGGGAAGGACCTCACTGACAAGGATGTGCTATAACCCATTTGGACAGGTATGAGACAGCTAATAGTTAAATTATTAGCACTTGTACCTGAGAAATCAATGAACACTACAAAGCAGAGACTGATTTATTATTGTGTCTATTAAAATGATAGAGAAAATGTTGATTAAATAGATTAATTTAAAAGGGTAACCCAAAGACATTTTGAGGGGAAACAGTTATTAAATATTTACCAACACACTCCAAAACTTTAAGGTTTACCTGGCCCATATAGTGTCTGAACAAAAATCCTTAGTACAATATGCTTAATATGTTGTCATGTATCCTTTGCTTAAAGACCTTCAGTGAGGGAGAACTCCACTGCCTCTTCAGGCAGCCTAATCCCGTCAGGATAGCTATGTATAGGGCATATAGGTTATGAATAATTTGAATTAGATGGACTCTGAGATCCTTCTTTCTCAGATTCTATGATTCTGACAGTCAGAATCAAGCCAAACTATGCTCTTTGTAGTTTCCAACCATCTATACTAATTCTGCTATCTGGCACCAAGTAAAGCAAGCAGAGTGATGCAGAAATGTTAAAGCTGGGTGGAATAATAAGTTGTTTCCTAATACTTACAGTTTCTTCTCTGCTGTTTGCAAAGACCTCAAGTATGCATAAAGGCACATGTGTAGTGAAGAGGACTGTCATTGTATGGCTCAAAGGAAGGCAGAATAGATATCTTTAGCACCTTCTCCAAAGAAGATTTCAATTCCTGACAGGAAGGGAATCGGGAAATTGAGGCCAGAGGCTACTCTTCTCTCCTCAGGCAGAAAGGGTACCAGACTAGAGGTATATCTTTCTGCTCCCGTAAATTATTGTTTGTCTAGATAATATGACCAAGATTGAATCAACTTCTGATTGATTTGTCATTTTGGGGTGGAGGGGGGTGGGAAGGGACCTCAAGCTCTATATCCAAAGCTTTACTACTTTCCTACCAAATACCAATTCCACAATGGGCTCACATAGTAAATAGCAAAGAAGTCCATTTATCCAAATCGTAGAAAAACAGAAGTCAGAGAAGGTATACATAGGGGAATATATACCAGGCAATAAAGAGTGAAGGTACTCTCCCATTAAGAGCAAGATAATTCAGCTCAGCCAAGAATGGACCCATTTAAACCAAGGGGAAACTCTGCAAAGTCCCAAATGGTGACTGACCAAGGCTGGGGCTTTCTTACCTCTCAACAACTCCCCCACACTACTAATGTAGGGCATTGATGAACTAAGTTCATCTGCATCAATAAGCAGTAGAGTCCTATACAAATGGGCTTTGGGACAGAGACTACACTGTTTTGTTTTGTTTTGTTTTTTGCATTTCCCTTTTTCTTTACCCATTTCTTCACCTTGACTCCTTATCTCTAAGCAAATCTTCACATGGGCAGTAAAGCGCCTTGGTTCAAAAGGAGTCATCACATTCTACATTTATAATGAGTCGCACCATTGCTCATATTTGCCAGTAGTCCCAGTTAATACTATACTGACTGAAGTCGTGAACTTTTTTCCATACCATTTTGCCTCTTGGCAAATGGATTGAGCACCAGGGCCTAGAAAGGGGAAGATCTGAGTTCAAATCTGGCCTCAGACACTTACTAGCTGTGTGACCCTGGGCAAGTCACATCTGTAAAATGAGATGGAGAAGGAAAAGGCAAACCACTCTACTATCTTTGGCAAGAAAACACCAAATGGGGTCATGAAGAGTCATACAGAACTGAAATTATTGAACAACAATGCAAATATTTAGAAATCCATTCATCAAAAAACTTGTAGTGAATGCTATTTGCAGGGGTTTTGTAACCCATACAATGTGATAACAAATACCACTCATAGGTCCTAATGATGCATTCTAAACCAACCACTAGTTAGAGGAGCAGTTTTGGTGACATTTTGTAGAGTAGCTAGTTTAAAACTGCATTAAGAAAGAGGTTTAATAAATTATTTTGATGAAAAAAGCAACTCAAGTATTTGGGGGTACTTTGGATTTAGAAATGGAAGTGAATTCAAAATTCATTTGGATTAATTATCCCCTTATCTCCCAGGCTAGTAAACTGAAATTCAAAGAGGTTAAGAGATTTGAACCCAGGCCTGCTGGTTACAATGCAACATAATTTATTGGATAACTATTTTAAAACATCTTTGGTGATTAGTGAAAAACCTTGAATCTAGGTACTTCACGATATTAGGAAATTAATCTTAAATCTGGAAAAAGGGGTATATGGTAGGCAAACCAATGGAGGAGAGGTGGAGGCCTCTGCATCCTCAAATGCATTTCCATCTAGAACCTGTACCCTGGCATTAGAGTTTGAACACTTCACCACCCCTCTCACCACACATGTGCATGCACAAAAATACACACACACACACACACACACACACACACACACACTCACAGAACCTAGAACCATGTAGAAGGTGACTAACTAAAACAGGGAAGGATTGTTCCTGGGGGTCTGTCTCTGTTCTAGGGAGAGGATAGTTTTGTGGATAACAAAATGCTATTTTTATTTGTTTATTCAAATAAAGTTTTGAAATTTATGTTCAAGGTACTTTCCTGAAATTCCCATCAGCATATTAATGATAAACATCCAAACAACATTTTGGAGAATACTAGATTATAATAACAAAGCAAACAAACAAACAAAGAAAAAACCCTATTTATTCCTGTTAAACTTGTAACTTACTCTTAAAGTTGAATTCTTGACATTTACCTCTTAGGTCATTCCACTTTGAAGTTAACCTTTGTGGAAGTCAACATCTGTTTATGGAGAAACTGACATCAGTAAATCTTTCTGTTGTTATTGTAGTATCAGCGAAAGCTAATTCTCTGCTGAGATGGGAAAATATGATTCAGACAATGAAAAACATATGTTATGGGGAGACAGGTTGCCATCAAACAGCACAACAATTTAAATGATTAAAGCGTTTCTATAAACAACTCCTAGCATGGCAGTAATGGATGAACTGAAACTTGCTCCCCATCGATTTTTTTTAAACAGCTGTTGATTTCATGACATTTTATGAGGAATTTAAAATAAATTTATCTCATAATTTATTATTATAGTTAAAACTGAAAAATATTGTCTTTGTAACAAAATTTTAAAGAAGCTAAGTTATCTGATAGAGAGCTCTGTGAATGAAATTATTTCTTATTCTTTTTATAACCCTAGTATCAGAATTGCCAATAGAATCATGCGTGAGGATCAGGGCTAATTTGGCTTGAGCCCCACTGTCTCAACTTAATCATTTAACAGGATGGTATCAACTCACCAACTATAAGCATGTTGGTAATAATATAGTAGATAAAGGGATTTTTAATATTATTAAAAGAAAGAAAAATAAAAAGAACATTGTTCATGTTACAAAAATTCAATTATAGCACATGTAATTGATACACATGCAAAATTTCTACATTAAGAATTCTTTAGCATCACTTATATACTACCAGAATGTAGCCTTACTTTCCATCTGGGGTCTCCATAGAGATAAATAATTGTCCCTCTCTCCCAGTGACTTCACCTACAGTTATATATTGCTTCTACCTACTTGTAAATCCTTCTGAAGTATTCTCTAAGGACTTTAAAAGTAACTCTCTGCTGCCACTGGCTAGAGCATCTTCTAGTGTTATTCTCTTATGAGGGTTCTCGGGTGTTCATTAGGTAAATAAGTACTCTCTATAAGCATCCTTGGCACTAGACAGGGTGAACCTAAGGGGTCTTCTCCATGCCATGCTGGGATTACAACTCTCCTGGGCAGAGCTCATAGCTCTAGCAATAGGGTGCAAAAAGGCCAGGAATTTCCTTTCAACAATAGTGGTTCAGTTGGGAAGAGGGGCTTAGTGACACTTACGAGCAATGACAAACCCTTTATCCTTTTGCCATTTTATCTAAAAATCTTCCCTTCTTAAATTCCTCTATACCAGGTATCCTTAACATTTTTGGATGAATATCATGGACCTCTTCAGCAGGCTAGTGACTTTGTATAGGAATACAAAGTAAATCAATTATGTTGAAATGCAGTTATTAAAATATTATGAAATTACATATGGTAATATATGTGCTTTTTTAGTAGCACATTAGATAATACAATCTATTTTAAACATAAGCAAGTTATATTTTTTTAAAATACAGATCAATGTAAGGACTATTGTTCATAGTAGAAGGAAATGCTATATTTTAGTTCAAAATTAGTGAAAATCAAGATACATTTTTTCCCCGTCAAAGTTCATAGACCCTTTCATAGCTATCCATATTTCATCTACCATATTTTGGGAACCCCTCAGAACAGACTCCAAGAACAAGTAAGGTAAACAAAACTGTCTCTTTAGTATAAGCTCTATTACATGGCTGGCTGTTTCTTAAAGATCCTGAAGTTAGGAATTCAATTCAATTAAGCAATCAATGATTCAGCACCTACTATGAGCAAGCCATTGTTTTCAGATGAAAAATTAAGCATAAGTTGACAAAGTACTCCAATTATTCCCTGATTTATTTTCCTTAAGCACTGTGTAGGAATATTCAAATTATGCCAATTGATTAGCTATCTGCCTAAGTTACCAGCCCCCTCTTGACAAAGGTATGTCCTTAAAAGTTCTCAGAATTTGCCTATCCTCATGCTACTTACTGTCCTTCTATTAAGTATCTGGAAGAGCTGGGAAGATAAAGGGTAAGATCTAAGAACAGTTTACTTACATAAGTATTTTTAATGAAAACTATGGTCCTGATTCCAGATCTGTTTGACCATTTGCTTATTTTGAGTAATAAAACAGTTCCTTCTTTCTTTCTTTTATTTTTAAACAGCTGGAAAGTAATAGAATTTCAGTATCAGGTCATCTCTGATCTTTCCAGAAAGTAGGACTTCAGGTGGATGCTTGAAAAGAAGCATAATAGCTAATTAGACTCAGCCTGCATGCTTCGTTTGATAATTATACCCACACAAAGACTCCTTGAAGTAGAAAGACAATTGGGTTTATTGCCTCTGAAACTTCACAACTCAATCAATAACTTCAGCCTGATATTCTCTTTGAACTGCTCCAACAGGAGGAATTACTGATAGGCTAAATGTTACATTTACATTTATTATTCTTTGACACCAATAACATGCAAAGCAGTTGAAGATTAAAGTTAAAGTATTTGAAGTTAGATCTTGGGAAATGAAATTCAAGCAATAAAAAAGTATCTAGGCAATTGGACTGAAGGTAAGATATTGAATTTTAAAACTTTATTCTTTTTGCTGAAGAATTCTATTCACCAACCAATTTTTAAGCTCCATGCTATGTCCAAGAACTTTGCATGGGGACACAAAGATTGAAAAATTAAAGATCTGCCCTCATGGGGCTTACATTCTACTGGGGAATATAATACACAAAAAATAAGTAAACATGAAAAATATACTTTGGAGTGAAAGTTTTAAGAACTACAGGGAAAAAGAAAGTTTTCCAAAGCAGAAGTGAGGAGGGAAAGAGTTCCAGATTTGTGGACAAGCCTATATAAAGGCACGGAGGTGGAAAGTTTGCATTTCATAAATAGGAAGTTCTGTGTAGAATTCTTTGGCTGGAATATCAATTCTGCGAGGTAGAAAAATGTAAAAAAATAAAATGTCAGTCTAGAGAAACGTTTAGCAAAATATTGCCCATGGGTCAAATCTAGCAGCTTTATTTAGAAATGTACCAAAAAACATTTTTATCACCCATTTCTTACAAAAATAGTCAGCAGGACAGATTTGGAGCTCAAATTATAGTTTGGGGATCCATGGCCTCCAGAGCTATGCATAATACAAAATCTAAGTTTCATTATTCGGGTTAATTTTATTATTTGACCCCTGAAACTTTAAAAAAAATGTTATGCTCAGTCATGTCTAAGAAATATTACATTGAACTATAAAATTTTCTCTAATATTAAATGAATATGCCCCTCACTTCAACCCAGAAAAAGGCAACCAGTATTTGCAATCACCAGATAGCCAGCAAAAATTCAAAAATGTTCTCTATAAGTTATACATTTCGTCACATCCAATCTCCTCCTACCCCCATCTTTAACAAATCTAAATGAAGATATGCAGTCCTGGGTAGGTCATTTAATATTTCCGCACCTTTCTTTTCCTATTCTGTAAAATGGAGTTGATATTTGTAACACCTATGTCACAGAGCTGGTGGGGGGGGGGCAATTCCTGTAGATAACCTTAAAGTGATGTACAACTATGTCACTGTTAATATCACCCTCATGATCCTTTTCTTCCAAGAATTGAACATTTTAGAAAAGGTCTATTTCCACAACTGGAGATAAATATTATTTTCTGGAGACACTCAAGTTTATGCTTCTCCAATAAAGTCAATATTCACAAAAAAGCCCAGCTAGAAGCTGTGTGAAATAAAGTTATTGAAAAATGTTAGACTACAATAACTGCAAACCAATGCTACCAAGCTATACCAAGATGACCCCCACTGCAAAAGAAACCTTGGCAGTTGGGCTGAGATTGATTTTTATCAAATGGATTCACACAATGTGCTATACAGAGGACTTGTTCAGAGAGGCACATCGCATCAACTGCTGATGAAAAAAAGTAAATGTGTATATGTATGTATGTATAGATAGAGAGGCATAAATAAGTATAAATATCTATAAATGTGTGTTTGTGTGTGTAAATCTAAAGATATGAAGAGTTGACTAATGGCATATACCTCTAAGGACACTTTATAATTAAGTGTTCATAAAATTAATCTGAAAAGTAGATGTTGTCAGTTGAAAGTCTAGGGCACTAGGGCTTTTTACCTATGGGGCTTTAGACAAACACAGTTGTGAAGATATTTAAAAATAAAAGTCAATCTTGCATGGGTTCTTGGATCTTGAGTGAATCACATGGATGTTCCATGAACTGTCATGGTGGCTTTCTGGCAAAAGAAGATAGATTTTTTTTTTCATTTCTTCTTTACACTATTTTCCACTGAATGAACACCTCTTTCAAAGAAAGATCAGAAAAAAAGAAAGAATGCCTGAAGATAGAGGCAGAACGATGACTAACTACATTAAGGAAGGGACAATCACATATTTCCAGCATAGAATTACAATATATTTGAGCAGAAAAGGACATCTGAAGCCATTTAGTTCGGCCCATACTGAACAAGAATCTTTATTTTTAATCAGTTATGTCTGGATGCTCAGTATGGGAAATACTTTCTCTGTTAGATCATAAACAGATATTGTTGTAGGTGTATGTTTTTGAAATGTTCTCTCTTGCCTATTAATCATCTACTTTTCTATTTTCTGCTAAGTATGTAGCAAACTCAGGTCGAAAACTCACTAAAGCGGATCATTTCTTTAGTTCGAATAATCCAGGAACTCAGAAAATGCAAAGTAACCAACTGAAACCTACAATACAATCTCTTGATTATATTCAAAGCGTTTGGCCAGTCCTGCTGAAAAGATTTCCCAAATGTCACTGTGACTATGTGTAATAGGAAATATGGATATAAACGAGGTTCAACCTCAGCTGAGTCTTTTCAATACTTCCGAGACCTTTCTTCTACTCTTACCTGACAGCTTCTGGCTGTCACTGAGAGAGAAAAAAACCAGTTGAGAATTGCCTTTTCTCCAGATGTGCCTCCCTGACAGGCCTATGAGAGCTATGATAGCAACTGCTGTCCCAAGAGTAGGAGGTCTGTTTTCTTCCTTGGAGAGCAAAGGGAGGTGGGTGTACAGGACCATAACAGCTGCCAGCTGTTCTCCTCTCTTGCCTACTGGAATTTAGTGTTACTGGGCTGGAAGCCCAAAACTCATGTTGGCCCGATAGCAACTTGTGATGTGACAACACTTTCTATATTAATCTGCTTTGTGTATGCACCAGAAACCGGGAAGTGTGGTCTATGGGGTGCCTTCCTTCTTTATTTGGGGAATTATTAATTTCAGACCATAAGGAAAGATGAATATCCAAGCAGGTGGAAGTCTGCTGATGAGGCTTCAGGGTTCTCTTGTCGTGGGGACTGCACTTGTTATTTGTCCACTGACATAGTCAGGAGTGCCCTGAAGTCTGACTGATAACTCAAAAAGGACTTTTTAAAATCCCTTTTCTTTCTGTTTCCTTTTCCATTCTTGTTGAATACAAAATATTGTTAGAGTTATACCCCTATCAAGCATATTTGGAATTCTAATTGGCTAACTGCTGAAGTAGTAGCTAATAGAGAAAAGTGAATTATTCTGGAAACAGGTAGGTAGAGCTCCTGTCTTGGTTTCTTTGGATTCTGAGTTTCTCATTTAGAATGTCTCAATTGTCTTTATCATTTGCCATCCAGCAGCGATTAGCTATGTCTAACTAGCCGACTATGCTGCCCACTATAATGTGATGGAGCATAAATATAGTGACTCTGTCCCTGACCATTATGATGATGATATTTAGTATTTATACAGAGTTTTTAAGTTGTTACTTTCTACACACAGTATCTCATTTGATCTCTCCCAAAACCTCGTCACTTTTATTATATTCATTTTAAAGATGAGTAAACTGAGGCTAAGAGAAAATAATTGACTGGTACAAAGAACACACAATTAGTGAAAACTTAAGACGAGACTCATACTCAAGACATTTTGCCTCTAAATCGAGTGTTTTACCCACTAGGTTACCTGGCTGTAATTCGAAGGAAAAACTGAGAGTTCAAAGTATTCAGTTTTATTGACGGGTCCCTTTAGAAGAGCATCTGCTTCCTTTTGTTCAGGGATCATTAGGAGAGACAATATTTGCCACTTCTATACCTCTAGATTCATATCTTTATCTAAAAATTTTTCTTCCCTTTCAAATGATTTTTTGATATAAGAAAAAAATAAGAATCTCCTATGTGTAACTTGTTTTGCTCACTTAGAAATTGGCAATTGAATAGATGAACTTTATCATTTTAAGCAATGTTTGGTCTTAAGTAAAAGCAAAAAAATCTATATATATATATATGTGTGTGTGTGTACATACATGTACACACATACACACAAAACACACATGAAAAGACACATGTACTCACACACATACACACAAAAGAAACTCCACACACACGACAAAACCCAGGAGAGGTTAATTCCCCAAGAAAGGAAGTAACTTGCCTAAGATCACTTGAATATTTTTGTAGCTTTTTTTCCATTACATCAAACTGCCTAAAAATAACATTCATTGGTTCTAAAGAAAGTTAACTTAGATATTAGTTCTTCACACCTGAGTGATCTTAAGTAAGTAATTTTCCATAATACTGGACAAATTACTGAACTTCTCTGATTTCTTTATCTATAAAATGAGGGATTGAGACTAGATGAGTATTAAATCCATTCTACCTCTAACATGATATTATTCTATTGGAAACAGTTTATAAGTAGGAAGCAAGTATTTAGAAAAATTGATTAATTTGGGTTATGATTGTGTTTCTATCTTTAGTTATAGTTGTCAGTTTGAACTGAAATCTCTTTTTTCTCTTCAGTCTCAGCTAGCCAGGCAGTGTGAGATAATATGTTTGAAATTTCCAAGTATGCATCAATTGTACAGTGCAGCCTTTCCTAACATCGGCCTAGCCTCTGGCAATGTTTTCCAGGAAAGACTGTTCTAGAGAGGGCAAAGGATCTTAAGTTAATAACAAATACTTAGACTACGCATTGGAACTGTAAGTAGAATTAGAATTCATTTGCTAATAGCTTTTTTTATTAGTCCAAATTTAGGACTTGCATAAATAGTCTTAAGATATCATAAGTAAGAATGAAAAAAGTAATCTGCTTCCTCAAGGAGATTGAATGAACTCTTGGTACGCATACACACACGCACACACACACACATACAATGTTCTGATATTAGTAAGTTGATAAATGTTAACAAACATGTCCTTGAGCTAATTTCTTAAGTTGTCTATGTTTCACTACTTTTACTTTTAAACAACACGCTTGAAATAATGAGTTTGTTGTTTATCATCTCCTCTCAGACCACATTTTTGCATTAGTCCCCATACCCTCTTGCAAACATGTGATCCAATGGGTACTTCTGACCTGAGTCAAACATGTTCAGGTGTTATGGTAATTAGGGCGGAGCTTTTTTGCTGTTCTTGTCTTTTGGAATGCTAAGGCCATTAAGTACCTTTAATGAGTTTTGCATTTGTTTTAATGCAGAAAGTAAAGGGGGACCCTTTTGTTTTTGTTTTGTAGTGCTTCTCAGCACTGAGGTAATCAAGTACTTTTGATGTGCCTTGCCTTTCAAATGTAATGGCAAGCAAAGTGGGACACTTTTGTTGTCTTTGTTTTGCATTGCTTCTCAGCAGTAAGGAATCTTTAATTGAATTGGATGTCTTTGATGACCTGCTTACTTGAAGGGAAGGCCTAGTTCACATGTGTTTGAGTCAGGTGGTTGTGATGCCCTCTGACCCTGAGGAAGCATTTAAATCAAGAAAGCCTAGCTCATGTGGGTTTGAGTGAATGGTATATGTATATTTAATTAAAGTAAGATTGTTAACCCCTTAAAGTTGCTTTCCTTAGAAAGGCAGGTCAAACGACATGTGCTAACAGCCCTTTTGTGTGCTCTTGTTGTTGGTCTTTCACCTTCATAGCAGGTACTAGCAACATTGTTGTTATATTAGGTGTCCTCAATCTTCCAAAAAACCCCAAAGAAACAATAAAACAAAACAAGTTTCTCTAGACAAGCAGTCTCCCCACTCCATCATATAGTTATTTATTTACTTACTTACTTACTTACTTATTTATTCATTCATTCATTGATATTTAGTTTTCAACATTGGCTTTTATAAGATTTTGAGATCTAAATTTTCCCTCACCCCCGCACAAGAAGGCATGCAATCTAATATAGGCTATACTTGTATAATCATATTAATCATATTTCCACATTAGTCATGTTGTAAAAGAAGAATCAGAACAAAACGGAAAAGCCATGAGAATGAAAAACAAAACAAAATAAAAATAATTAAATTGTACACTTTGATATGAATTAAGGCTTTATAGTTCTTTCTCTAGAGGTATACAGCATTTTCCATCATGAATCTTTTGGAAGTATCTTAGATCATAGTATTAGTGAGAAGGGCTAAGTCTATCAAAGTTTGTCATCACAAAATGTTGCCGTTATTGTGTGCAATGTTCTCCTGGTTCTACTCACTTCATTCAACATCAGTTCATGTAAGTATTTCCAGATATTTTTCTGAAATCTACCTGCTCATCATTTCTTAGGAAAAATAGTATTCTATTATGTTCATATACTACAACTTCTTCAGTTATTCCCCAATTGATGGGCTTCTTAATTTCCAATTCTTTGGCACCACCAAAAGAACTTCTATAAATATTTTTCTCCATGTGGGTCCTTTTGCTTTTTATGATCACTTTGGCATACAGACCTAATAGTGGTATTTCTAGATCAAAGGGCATGCACAGTTTAAAGCCCTTTGGGTATAGTTACAACTTGTTCTCCAGAATGCTTGGATCAGTTTACAACTCCATCAACAATTCATTAGTGTTTCAATATTCCCACATCTCCAACATTTATCATTTTCCTTTCTTGTCATATTATCCAATTTGACTCAGTTTTCTACATATTCTAGATATGAGGCCTTTATCAGAGACACTGGCTGCAAAAATTGTTTCCCAGCTTTCTGCTTCTTTTCTAATCTTCGTTGCATGGGCTTTGTGAAAAAACTTTAATGTAATCATGATTATTCATTTTTCATTTCATAATGTTCTATATCTCTTGTTTGGTTAACAACAGTTCATAACCTGGATATACAAACTTGTTTTCTAAAACCAAAAAAATTGAGATACTTAATGTTTCCATATAATTGATTTCGTTTATAATTCTCTGTAGGGCAGCTAGGTAAGCCAGTGCTAAGCCTAGAGTCAGGAAAGTCTGTCTTTATGAGGTCAAATATGGTCTCAGAATAGCTCTGGGCAAATCATTTGACCCTGTTTGTCTTAGTTCCTCACCTGTAAAATGAGCTGGAGAAAGAAATGGCAAACCACTCCAGTATCTTTTCCCACAAAACTGCAAAGGGAGTCACAAAGAGTCAGACATGAGAGAAATGATCCAAACAACAACAAGAACAAAATTCTCTTTATTTTGTTTTTGCATTTAAAAACACTGTTTTGAGACTAAGTCCATAGGTTTCATAAGATTGCCAAAGGGTTAGCTTCAAGACAAAAACTTCTGGGAAACTGGAAAATAGTATGGCAGAAACTGGGCATAGACCAATATCTTATACTACATACCAAAATGAAGTCAAAATGGATATACAATTTAGATATAAAGGCTAATACTATTAGCAAACAGCCAGAGCAAAGAATAGTTTATCTGTCAGATTTATGGAGAATGAAATAAATTAATATGAAAAAGAGGCAGAGAACATTATGAAATGAAAAATGGGCAATTTTGATTACACTAAATTGAAATGTTTTTGCACAAACAAAACCAACACAACTAAGATTAGGAGGGAAGCAGAAAATTGGGGGAAAAATTTATAATCAGTATTTATGATAAAGGCCTCATTTCTAAAATACAGAGAGAATGGAGTCAAATTTAGAAGAGTACAAGTCATTCCCCAATTGATAAATGGTCAAGGGATATGAACAGGCAATTTTCAGATGAAGAAATTAAAGATATCTATAATCATATGAAAAAATGCTCTAAATAATTGTTGATTAGAGAAATGCAAATCAAAACAACTCTTAATTACCACCATACCTATCAGATTGGCTAACATGAAAAAACAGGAAAACGATGAATGTTGGAGAAGATGTGGGAAAATTGGAACACTAATGCATTGTTGGTGGAGTTGTGAACTGATCCAACTATTTTGGAGAGCAATTTGGTACTATACCCAAAGGGCTATAAAACTGGGAATACCCTTTGACCCAATAATACCACTGCTAGGGCTGTATCCCAGAGATCATACAAAGGGGAAAACAACTGTGATGACAAGCAAAGTGGGACTTTCTTTTTTTTCCATTTGAAGTGCTTCTCAGCACTAAGGCAACTGAATGCCTTTGACTGAGTCTTTGATTGAATCAAGAATCTTGGATGACCTGCTTAAGTCACAAGAAAACCTAAGTCACATGAGTTTGAGTCACATGGTTACGATGATGCTCTCTAACCCTAAAGAGATGTATTATATACTCTGAGGTTAACATTTTGCTTTGAGGCTCACTCATTGGAAGAGTTCCTATGATTTAGCCAGATGTGACTCTGAGTAGCCCTGTCTGCTGATTTGTGTTATTTGCTCTGTTTATATAATTTCTGCTTGTAATTTCTGTTTTTGTTTTCTCTGACAGTCAAGGTTCTGACTTTTTCCCCTGAACTAAGTGAATGGTATGTGTATGTTCAATTAAGGTGAGATTGTTAACCCTTTAAAGTTGCTTTCCTTAGAAAAGCAGTTCAAATAACCTGGCTAGCAGTCCTCCTGTGTGCTGGTGTTGGTCTTACACCTGCACAGCAGCTGCAAGCAGCATTGCTGCTACAAGGACCCACATGTACAAAAATATTTATATCATCTCTTTTTATTGTGGTCAAGAACTGGAAATGGAGGGGATAGCTATCAGTTGAGGAATGACAGAACTAGTTGTGGTATATGAATGTAATGGAATACTATTGTACTATAAGAAAAGATGAACAGGAACACTTCAGAAAAACCTGGAAAGACGTAAATGAACTGATGCTGAATGAAGCGAGCAGAAACAAGAGAACATTGTACACAGTAATAGTCACATTGTGCGTTGACTAACTTTGATAGACTTAGCTCTTCTCAGCAAAGCAAAGACCTAAGACAATCCAAAAGACTCATGATAGAAAATGCAATTCACATCCTGAGAAAGAACTATGGAATCTGAATGCAGATTGAAGCACACTATTTGCTCTCTCTCTCTTTTTTTCTGTTTTGATTTTTTTTCTTGTTTTTCCTCCCATTCATTCTAATTCTTTACAACATGACTAATGTGAAAATATGTTTAGTAAGAATGTATATGTAGAGCGAGCCTATATCAGATTGCATACTATCTTGGGGGCAGGGTGGGGAGGAAGACTAGAGAAAATTTAAAATTCAAAAACATATGGAAGTGAATGTTGAAAGCCAAAAATTGATGAATGTATTTATTTAAAAAATTACAAGTATCATTTCCCACATAGGAATGTAAACAGTTCAGCTCCATTGAATTCCTTATGTTTTCTTTCCCTTTTTTACCTGTTTATACTTCTCTTCGTTCTTGATACTGGAGGTCAAATTTTTGGTTTAGTTCTGGTTTTCTCCATATGAAAGTTTGAAATCCTTTTAGTTCCTTGAATCTCTATTTTTCCCTTGAAGTATTATGTTTAATTTCAACAGAGGTGATTCTTGATTGCGCTTCTAGTTCCTTTGACTTCCAGAATGTCATGTTCCATGACTCCAGATCCTTAAATGTTGTAGGTGCTAAGTCTGGGAATTCTTGATTGCTGCTCCCTGATATCTGAATTGTTTCTTTCTGGCCCCTTGCAGTATTTTTTTCCTTCATCTGAAGGTATTGAAATTTGACTATAATGTTCCTTGGAGTTTTGGGGATGTCTTTATTGAGGTGATCAATGGATTCTTTCAATACCTATTTTGCCTCTGATTCCAGTATACCAGGGCAGTTTTCTTTGATAAATTCTTGAAAGGTACTCCCCAGGTACTCCTTTTGATTATGGCTTTCAGGTAGTCCAATGATTCTGACATTGTCTCTCTGGGATCTATTTTCCAGGTGAGTTGTTTTTCCAATGAGGCATTTTAAACTTTCTTCTATTTTTCCATTCTTTTGAACTTGATTGATTTTTGATGTCTCATAGTTATTAGCTTCCTCTTGCCCAATTCTGATTTTTAAAGAGTTGTTTTCCTTTTTATAGTTATTTTAAATGGAATTTCTCTTTCTGTCTCTTGCTGTGGGACTCTGTTGCTAATCTATAAAAATGCCAGTGATTTGCATAGGTTCACTTTATGTCCTGTGACTTAGCTGAAGTTGTTAATTGTTTCAAGTAGCTTTTTTTTTTGGTTTGATTCTCTAGGATTCACTAAGTATACCAGTAGATCATCTGCAAAGAGCGACAGTTTCGTTTCCTCAATGCCTATTCTAATTCCTTCAATTTCTTTTTTCTCTTATTGCTAAAGCTAATGTTTCTAGCATAATATTTAATTGGAGAAAATGGACATCCTTGTTTCACCCTGATCATATTGAGTAGACTTCTAGCTTTTCCCCATGACAGATAATGCTTGCTGGTCATTTTAGATAGATACTGTTTATCATTTTACACACAAAAAAAATTTATTCATTTACTCTTTAGTGTTTTTAATAGGAAGGTTGCTAAATTTTGTCAAAAGCTTTTTCTGCATCTATTTAGATAATCATAATATTTCTCTTGCTTTTGTTATTGACATGGTCAATTATGCTGATTGTTTTCCTAATGTTAAACCAGGCCTGCATACCTGGTACAGATCCCGCCTTGTTGCATAAATATTCCTTAGGAAAACTGGTCTATAATCTTCTTTCTCTTTTTTGGCTCTTCCTTGTTTAGGTATCAGCATTGCATTTGTGTCATTAGAACTTTTCTTCATTGTTGTTGGTTTTTTTTTTTTATTTTTAAGCATCAGTACTTTCTTTGACTAGGTCTGGCTAGAATTATTGCAGTTGAATACCTTTCATTATTACCATCTCTAATTTGGTATAGTTTTTATAGTTCTAAAAAGTTACATGGGATAGCTAGGTCATATAATTAATAGAGGGCTGGACTGTGAGACAGGAAGACTCATCTCCCTGAGTTCAAATCTGGCCTTAGACATTTAATACCTGTTTGACCCTGGGAAAGTTACTTAATCCTTTTTGTCTTAGTTTCTTCATCTGTAACCTGAGCTAGAGAAGGAAATGTCAAACCACTTTAGTATCTCTGCCAAGAAAAACCCAAATGGACTTACAAAGAGCCAGACATGCCTGAAAACAAGAAGAATCATACATATACTCAAATACATTTGAGCATAGGATATAGGTAATTGATTCATAAATGACTTCCATATCAGTAGACACTACTTGCCTGTCTCCTAAGACACAGTCAATTTCATGCTTTGTGTTTCTGTTACTCACTTCTAGCATCTTAAAACTCTCTTCTTAAAGAAATTATTCCTAATATCTCAGCCTAAAGCCTCTGTACAATTTATAAAATATTAACTTCTTTTGTTTATTAATCCTGAATTGTATATTCCAACTTCTTTGTTATCATGCACTGTGCCCAACATTGTATGAAGTCACTTTATATTATGGTACACATTACTTTAATTTGGAATATCTTGTCAAGTTCTCCATGATAATTCTCTATCTCCTTTTCCTCTGTAACATATATTTGTAGAAAACAGAAAATTGTTAACTGGGATTTTTTCCATTTTCTCCTAAAGAACATTTAATATGAGTTGGCCAAATCTTCTAAGAAATTAAGTTTCTTTTTGTTTCTGGGTGTGTAACAAAGAGAACTACTTTGTTTGCCTTAGTGTAATCTGAGAGTCGTAGTTTCATTTAGCTAAAATATCCTAATACCTTGGTATTGCTTGTGACAAGAATATTAATACTGAAATTGCAATTCATTTGTCAATGGTCAGAAATGTCTGAACATTAACAACAGTTAACTTAAAGTTTATCTGTGGTCTAAAATTTGTATCACTCTTGTGACATTTTGCCTCATTTTCTACCACATCTTCTCATCATAGCAGAAGCAGAAGGCGATCCTGAATGATTAAGAACCAATTTTAGTTAACCTTTGTTTCATTGGTTGTAATGGCCATATACTTGATTACCTTGTGACCAATCAACTGATGGTGAGCTTCTCCATATAGAGTTAAGCAAGTCTTCAGAAAACAGACCCCATCTATTAGTGGAATCATATGAAAACCCTTTCTAGCTTCAAAAAACTGGCCAAAGCTTGTGACAAAGCCATTGAAACCTCAGAGTTACCTCTTACCTCAATGAATCATGAGCCATTAGTGCAAGAGAAAGTATATCCTAAACATAGAAGAAGTTCAGGACTTTAAGTTTATTTTTTTAAGTATAGTCAGCATATAAACAAATGGCTAGACTAAATAATAAAATATTATTAATGTGCCCATAAAATATGTAATAGAAGCTACCTCATAGGATTGTTATAAACTTCAAGTGAGATTGTATAAGTGTGTGTGTGTATAGGAAAAATCAAGTGGATGAAAAATAGCATTGAGAACAGCAACAACAATAATAAGAGTTAATATTAATATAGTGATTTAAGGTTTTGTGCACATAAATAAATATATATATATGTGTGTGTTCATTTATGTGTCATATTATGACACATAGTGTATTAATATTACAGAATGTATTCATACATGAATTCTAACATATTCCTTTTCTATATTGTACATAAGTTTATAGTGGGCACAAATATATTTGATTACAATTATACAATACACAATTGATATGTTTATATCTAGAATGTGTTGTATTATATATTTATATACAAAGCATAATATATTTATATTATACATTAGTATGCAGGTGTGTTACATATAAATATAATTTATTTATATATATATATAAGCATACATGTTTATACGCATTTATTGATATTCATGCAAACTTTAGATTACTATATTAATATTAACCATTATTGCTGCTGCTGCTGCTGACATTCTCACTGTTATTATTCATTCACTCGAATTTTTTCTTAGGGTAATTCCTTAGCCAAGCTCATCGAAATTACCACAGAGTTCACTGAGGTGGTCTTATGTAATTTTCATGTTCAATATCATCCATAAAAAGAAATTTCTGAAGAATTTAATAATTAGGGCATATCCATTTCATTTGGACTTGGTACAGGAGAGCCTCCATGGCACAAGCAAGCATCTCTGGCAAAAATGTAGGCAGCAGGGTAGCACAGTTTATATAGCTCTGGGACTGGAGTGAGGAAGACTGGAGTTCAAATCCAGCCCCAGCCACTCACTAGCTGTATAACCTTGGACAAATCACTTCTGTTTGCCTTAATTTCCTCACCTATAAAATAAAGAGTGCAAAAGAAAATGGCAAACTACTACAGTATCTATTCCAAGAAAACTCCAAATGGGGTCATGAAAAGTTGGACAAAACTAATCGACTAAAAACAACAACAATAAAGTAGGGATAATAATAGCACCTTTCTCCCAGGGATGTTGTGAGGAACCAATGAGATAGTATTTATAAAGTACTTAACACAGTATGAATCAAATATTAGCTGACATATAAATTTGAGCTATTATAATAATCATTTTTATTAAAATTTTCCTTGCCTTATGCTAACTCAGAACATTATAAAACAAAATTATTTCTGAGAATGCATTGATCTTAGTTTTATAATTTTAATACATTCATGATGAATACTTTTTGATGAGAGACTTAACAACGTATTTTATTTTGAGTGATTTTTAAAAATTATCAACAAACCTAATCCAATCTTGTGGTCTCTATATTTCTCAGGTAACTCTGACTATGAACAAATCATCTGCTATGTGATGTCCTTTGTTGAAGCCTACTTACTTCATCCTGCTTTTCTTTCTTTTTTTATAAGCACAGTTACTCTCAATATTAGATGATCTTTCTCATAAATAATTTGTACATAAGATTATGATCAATAGTTCTTTTTTTCTCATAATTAAAAAATTGTCAACAATGCTTATTTCCCAAAAATAAATTGGGTAACTTTTAAGAAACTTCCTCTCTTGAACTGTGTTTTCCCCAATACTCAAAAGATATGTGACAAAGAACAATAAAAAAAGCAGTTAGCCAGGAAATCACTGCAGAAACAAACAAACAACAAAAACATGAAAGGAGAAAAACATTTTTGTTCCAATACCTATATACCATAAACATAACATTTCTGACAAAGTTACACAAGTACTGGGTCTAATTCAAATCTATGTTTATCCAGAAAGGAGCAAGATGAAGCAGCCTGGCACATGGGGAAATAGCACTAGATTTAGAGTGAGAGGATAAATTTATTGTCATTGGTCTTTGCAAACTTACATAATATACTTCACTGCTCTTGGATTCACTTTTCTCATTTGTGAAATGCAGAGTGATAGACCACATGATATCTAAGATTCCTTCCTGTTCTAATTACATGACTATATGATTAAATGACTAGAAGTTTTAGAAAGGGAAATTTGGGCTCCCTTAAGAGGGAAAATAACAATGACTTTCTAATAGAAGTCCTTTCTAAGTTGGGAAGATCCCAGTGATAACTGAGAAACCACCTTAGCTATGAATGAATTGACTTATCATCAATGGTTTTACCATTTGGTGATGATTCCTTTTGCCCATGGCAACTCAGAGATATCCTAATATCAGTGAGGTTGCCTAGTAAAGTGATGAGTTCCCATACCTGAAAATGTACAAGGAGAGATGGATATCTACTTCAAAAGTATATTGTTGAGGAAATTCTTGCATTGGATTAGAATACTAGTCCCTTTTACTACCTCGTTGAATGATTAAAATGGTTTCCTTCCAAGTCTTCTCATGGTTATTCTTCCTCTGCTATGAACTATCCTCTGCTTTGAGCTATGTTATTCCTTTCTGTGCCTATAACTATTCATGTCTTCTACATGAAGTCTCCATGTTGACTACTGAATAAACTTTGAAGTCTGCCATTTGAGATGCACAATTGTCTGGTCTCATCCTACCTTTCAAGCTTTATCTCACACTACAACTTTCTATATGTGCTATAAAGCTGATGAACTTGACTAAGCGCTATCCTGTATAATATGTGTGTATGTATATTTGGCTGACCTTCCTCTCTGCCTTTGCTCATCCTGTTTGCTGTTCCTGGAATAAGTCCCCAGTGAGGCCAAAGAGCCAAGTGGCCAGGAAAGTAAAAGGAAGTATCTAAAGCTCAGCTGGTAAAAATAAATAAAGTGGGTAATTACACCTAATTAGATAACTGGATCTGGGCTTATAGAGAAGCTTCCGCATGTAACAGTGACACATTAGAGTATAGCAGGGATATGCTAATTGCATATTAAAGGAGGTTGAACATTTAGTGTCAATACTATCAAGAGAAAAGATAGGCAGTCCATTATAAATAAATTAAGCCTTGCTTAGGAAGCCCTACTATATGAAGGAACATGAAGAATTATCCTTCTGCCATAATAGTAAGCTACTCAGATTCACCCAAGAGTACCAAAAGGATCAATGACAATAATAAAAACAACAATAACAATAAAAGACTATTAATAATAGCTATAGGTTAACATTAACATCAAATGTCCTATAGCACTTTGACATTTGCAAATGCAAGGTAGACCCTATTATTATCCTCATTGTACAGATGGAGAAGTTGAGGCTAATAGAGGTTAAATGGCTTGGCCAAAGTAACACAGATATTAAGTGAATGAGGCAGGATTAAAACTCAGGTCTTCCTGATTTAAAGTCCAGCATTTTATTGCCTATGTCAAAGAACTGTGGGTTTACAATGAAAAACTTAGAGAATGTAGAAAGAATTTGCACTGACTTGGAAAGAATGTACTATATTTGATTTCTGCTAGTACCAAGTATCATCTTTTTAAATACAAAGAGATGTTGGTCTCTTCTCCAGTGTAGAAGGTGAAAGTCATATTTTAATGCACCTCTACTCTCCAGCTTATCCTCGGGGTATAGAAGGAGGTTTAAGTGGTTCTTTTTTTTTTTCAAAGACAAGGTTTGTTCTATTTGGGCATGAAGCCCTCAGGGCCCTAAGGGGAGTTGCAATATTCTAGTCAATCATGAATTCAGCCAATCAGAGACCTGAGTTCTAGCCAATCAGATGCCAGCTAGGACTATATATCAAGAGAGCTCAGACCTAAGAGCAGCAGAATCTGCAGAGAGCTACAGGAATCAGGATTCAGCCCAAGGAGAAGGAGCAGGAACTCTGAAGTCAATGGATCTTCAGAGATAGTGCAGAGTGGAGAGTCAAAACCAGGGAACCGGAGGGAGAGCAGAGAAATGAAGGAGGGAGAGAACTCAGGCAGACAGGATTCGTGAGTGTTTACAGGGAAGGCCCTAGCAGGGTGAAAGGTTACAGGATGACTTGGTTCCTTGCTATAATACTGTGTTATAATTTCCTTGTTGCTACATTGAAGTGGGCTTACTGGTTTTGGAATACAATTACTGTTATATCGAATTGGGGTTATTGGTCTTGGGATCTTATCCTCTGGAGTCTAAATAAATGTTATACTTCCTCTGCCTTCTACCTAGAGAGTTTTTCATACTTTGCAATTCTGAACCATACAAGCATATTCATGGTCATTCTTGAGGTCATGAATCTTGCCTTACTGATACAGCATGTTGCATATACATATATGTGTGTGCATATAGCCATATGTATACTGCATACACATGCAAGCCCATATAGGTATACATAGTCATAGACATAGACACTTATAGTTTTCTTCCTTTTCCTACATTTTTTTAGTTTAAGACCTCATATCTTGTGTGTGTGTATATATAAATCAAATTTCAAGTTCTTCTTCCTAAAGGCAATCATCCCAGCTCATACACTTGATCCCAGACCCTTAAATCTTCTCCAGCAGATCATTCTCACTCCCATCCTCTCTCTCTCTCTCAACTTCAACCTCTCCTCTCTAATGATCACTTCCCTACTGCTTACAAACACAGCCAAATTTCTCTGATCCCTTAAAAAAACTTATTAGATCCTACCATCCTTGCTAGCTACTTCCCTGGCTCTCTCTTCCCTTTCTCAAACTCCTAGGAAAACTATACTCATTCATGCCATTTCCTCTTCTCTTACCCTCTTATAAAGCATATGAAATATAGCTCCCAACCCCATCACTCAACCAGAACTTCTATCTTCAAAGTTACTAGTGATGTCTTAATTTTCAAATCAAATGATCTTTTCTCAATAATCATTCCCTTTTTACCTCTCTAAAGAATTTTCCATAATTGGCCACCTTTTTATATAGAGGACTCTCCACTTTTCATCTTCATAACATTGCTATTTATTTATTGAGCCTTTTAACCCACCTCTCTGACCAATCTGTCTCCTTTCCTGTATCATCAATCTGATATTACCCCAAACTGTAGATAATCTACAAGGCCCTGTTTTGCACTCTCTTCTATCTATACTTTTTTTTCACTCCAATCAATCAAAAACACTTATTAAGCACTTACTATATGCCAGGCACTGCGCTAAGTGCTGGGAACACAAAAAGAGGCAAAAGGCAGTTCTTGTCCTCAGGGAGCTCAAAATTAATGCAACATGCAAACAAATTAACAAATCAAGTTGTATATAGGATAAATATGAGATAATGAAGAGAGGGAAG
Organism: Trichosurus vulpecula; assembly: GCF_011100635.1. Classification (NCBI taxonomy): domain Eukaryota; kingdom Metazoa; phylum Chordata; class Mammalia; order Diprotodontia; family Phalangeridae; genus Trichosurus; species Trichosurus vulpecula. The sequence goes on along the minus strand of NC_050574.1, from coordinate 252,850,222 downwards.
GACCTGGAATTAAGAGGTATTGGGTAAGAATTCTTATAGAGCGTGAGATTTTAAAGAAAAATGTGGGATTTAAAGAAAGCCAGGATTGAAAGCCAGGGCCAAAATACATTTTAAAGGTCAATAGTTGGAGTGGAGAAGGAAGTGCTTTCCAAGCATGGGGAATAGCCAGAAAGAATGTCTAGAGCTGGAAATAGTGTCTTAATGGTAGAACATCTAGGAGGCCAGTTTCACTGGATAAAAATGTAAGTGTTGGAGAGTAAGGTGTAAGAAGACATGAAAGTTTGGAGCAAGCTAGGTTATAAAGGGCTTTGAATGTGAAAACAAAAATTTTTGTACTGGCTCCTGGAGGCAATAGGAATACATTAGAATTTGTTAGATGGAGGGAGTGCTTGTATGTGTGTGCATGCATTTGTGTGTGTGTGTGTGTATGTGTGTGTGACAATATTGACATACAATTTAGGAAAATATTTTTAATGGCTGAATGGAGGAAGGATTGGAGTGAGGAGATAGTTGAGGCAGGCAGAACCACCTACTGAAATACTTGAAATATAATGAAAAGTAATTGAAAGGCTATTGAAATAATTCAGGATGGAGGTGATGAGGTCCTGCACTAAAGTGGAAGCAAGTGACAGAGGACAGAAGAGGGCATATTCAAAGGTATTTCCAAGGTTAAATTGATAGACCTTAACAGAATTTGATATCAGGAGTGAGAGATAGTGAGGAATCCAGGACGATTCTGTAATGGCAAGCAAAGTGGCACTTTTTGTTTTGTTCTTTTTTCTCTTTGCTCTTCTCAGCACTAAGGCAATCAAGTGCCTTTGACTGGGACTTGCCTTTGTTTGAATCAAGTCTTTGATTATTCCAGAGTCTTTGATGACCTGCTTAAGACACAAGAAAGCCTAAGTCACATGAGTCTGAGTCACATGGTTGTGATGCCCTCCATGGGCTGACCCTGAAAAAGTGTATATATATGCTGAGGTGAGCATTTTGCTTTGGGGGCTCACTCATTGGAAGACTGTTCCTGTGATTTGACCAAAAGAGACTCTGGGTAGCTGTTAAGGAGCCCTCCTGGCTTTGAAAACCCAGATGTTGGTGCTTCTCTCCCTGGTAATTATGTATGTATTGCTATGGACAGTTAGAAGCCCTGTTTGCTGATTTGTGTTATTTGCTCTGTTTATATAATTTCTGTTTGTGTTTTCTCTCAAGTTCAGGATGCTGACTTTTTCTCCTGAGCTAAGTGAATGATATATGTATGCTTAATTAAAGTGAGATTGTAATCTCATTAAAGCTGCTGTCCTTAGAAAAGCACATCAAAGATCCTGTGCTAGCAGCCCTCCTGTGTGCTGCTATTGTTGTTGGTCTTACACCTCCACAGCAGCAGCTAGCAGCATTATTGTTACAGACTCTTAAGTTGCCAACTTAAGGTATGGGGAGGATGGCATTACCCTATATAATAACAGAGAAGATAGGAGAGTGGAGGAGAGTTTGAGGGGAAAACATAATGAGTATGGTTTTGGACATATTGCATTTAAGATATCTACTAAACATAAAGTTTGACACATCTGTAAGACAGTTGTAAATATAAGATAAGAAGTCATCAGAGAGATTGGGGAAGGATAGGTGGGTTTAAGAAAAATCAGCCTAGAGATGGCAATTAAATCTAAGGGAGTTGATAAGATCACCAAGTGAAGTATTACAGGTGGAGAAAAGAAGACAGCCAAGGAAAAAAAGCGTTAGAGATACCTATAGCTAGACAGTGTGATCAGGAGGACAATCCAGCAAAGGAGACAGAGAAGGATAAGTCATATAGTGTAGTGCCAGTGTGATACCCATAGTGGCTACAGCTGCTATGAATATGCTGACATAGGGCTGAATCTCAAAATGTAACAGACTCTCTTTATTGAAGGTAGTACCAAAACATTTATGCAAACACCAGAAAGCTAAATCTATCATAGCAACAAAGAAATCTATACACATTATCATTGCAGGGGGCACCCACATCCCCAAGCATTCTCCCTGTTAGGGCCTTTCCACAACAAAAGCAAAATCACTCCCTCTCTCACTTATGCTAGCTGCTTCTCTGTGTGTCTCTCTCTCCCAGCTCTGACTGCTCTGTTTCACTTTCTCTCAGTTCTGCTCCACCCCCTCCTGATCCACCCATTCGGCAAGCTCCTCCCACCACAGGCTCATGTGACTCAGACTTCCATGTGACTCAGACAGGTCACATGAGCTTATTAACACATTGGAAGATCTTTAAATTGCATTACCATTACATGTAGGCAGGAAGAAAATCAAGAGAATGGTAACACAAAAACACAGAGAGAAGAAAGTATCAAGGAGGAAAGAGTGATCACAATATTAAAGGCTACAGAGAAGTTAAAGATAATGAGGACTGAGAAAAGGATTTGGATTTGAAAACTAAGAGACCACTACTCAAAAGAGAGGCACAGCAGCAGATGGGAGGCTGAAGTCAGTCAGTTCCTATTGATTTAAATATCACTTCTCTATAGATGACTTGTATATCTATATATCTAACTCTAGTCTTTCTTATGGTATACAGTTCCATGTCAGCAGATGTTTTTCAGAAACTGAGAACTGAAAGTTCAATGGACATTTTGAACACAATATGACCAAAATAGAACTCATTAACTTATGCCAAAAATCCTACCTCCTTTTAATTTTCCCGGTTTCTGTCAAGAATACTACTTATCATTACTTATAACAAAACATCATCCCATCACAATCATGGAGAACAATTTACTCAGCCACTACCCAATTGTTGGTCATTTTCTCAGTTTCCAATTCTTTGCCACCACAAAAAGAGTTGCTATAAATTTGTACATATGTGTCCTTTTCCTTTTTGGAGTATAGGTCTAGTAATAGTATTGCTGTATAAATGGATATGCCAAAATTTAAAGCCTTTGGGGCATACTTCCTATTGTTCTTCAGAATGGTTTGGAGTAGTTCACAACTCCACCAAGAGTGCATTAGTGCAAATATTTTTCCACACCTCCTCAAGCATTTGTCATTTTGCATTTCTATTATTTTATTCAATCTGGTAGATGTGAGGTGGTACCTCAAAATTGTTTTAATTTATATTTCTCTAAGTATAAGTGATTTTAACTATTTTTTTTTTGTGACTACTGATAGCTTCATCTGAAAACTTTACATATAAACTGACCATTCATCGATTGGGGAATGACTTCAATTTTTTTTTAAATAAACTTATCTCATTTACCCATATATTTGTGAAATGAGACTTTGTTCAGAGAAACTTGCTGTAAGTGCTGGCTCAGTTTCCTGCATTCTTCTTAATTCTGTCTGCATTGCTTTTGTTTATGCAAGATCTTTTTTTCAAATTCAATCTAATTAAAAACATTCATTTTATCTCACATGATCCTGTTCATCTCTTATTTGATCATAAACTTTTCTTTTATCCATAGATCTAGCACGTATTTTTTCCATGCTCCCCAAATTTGCTTATGTTATAAAGGGTGACCTTTATGTCTTAATCACTTATCTATTTTGATCATATTTTGTTATATACTATAAGATGTTGCTGGTTCTTTCAAGACTGTTTTCTAGCTTTCCCAGCAGTTTTTGTAAATAATGAGTCCTTGCCCCAATACCTTGACTCTTGGGTTTATCAAACACTAGGTTATTGTAGTCATTTCTGTATATTTTGTGTCTAATCTGTTCCATTAATCTACCACTCTATTTCTTATCCAGCCCAAGAATATTTTAATGATCACTGCATAGTAGTATAATTTTAGATCCAATGCTGCTAGAACTCTTTCCTTCACTTCCTCCCCATTGATTCCCTTGATAGTCTTAATCTTTTGTCCCTCTGGATGATTTTTTAATTATTTTTTCAAGCTCTATAAAATAATTCTTCAGTAATTTGATTGGTATGACACTGAACAGGTGTCATAGATAGTATAATATTTTTATTATATTGACCCATCCTATATATGGGCATTAATATTTCTCTAATTTCTTAAATCTGGCTCTATGTATATGAAAACGTATTTTGTAATTGTACTCATACAGTTCCTGTTTGTGTTGGCAGGTATACTCTTGGGTATTTTTTAATGTTTGCAGTTTTTTAATGGATTTTTTTCTATCCTTTCCTACTGTTTTGTTATACATGTTCACATCTACATATGTTTACATATATTCCCACTGATGATTTATGTGGATTTATTTTATATCATGCAACTGTGCTGAAGATATTTGAAGTTTTTTAGTAGACTCTCTAGGATTCTCAAAATATACCATCATATTATCTGAAAAAGATAATAGTTTTATTTCCTCCTTGCCTATGTTTAGTCCTTCAATTACATTTTCTTATCTTATTGATATAGCTAGCATTTCCAGTATAATATTAAATAGTAATATCGATAATGAACACCCTTGCTTCATGTCTGATCTTATTGGAAAGGCTTCTGATTTAGCTGCATTATGGATAATGCTTTCTCTTGGTTTTAGATATTTACTAAATGTCATTTTAAGAAAAACTCCATTTATTCCTATGCTTTCTAATACTTTTAATATGAATTCATATTTTGTAAAAACCTTTTTTCTATATCTAATGAAATAATGATTTTTTTGATGTTTTATTATTGATACGGTAAATTTTACTTATACTTTTCCTAATATTTAACTAGCTTTGCTTGCATTTCTGATATAATACAACCTGGTCATAGTACACTATGTTTATGATTTATAGCTGTAATATTCCCTCTGGCATTTTATTTAATATTTGCATCAATATTCATTAGGGAAATTAATCTAAAGTTTTCTACTGTTTTTCCTTTCCTGGTTTAGATATGAAAACCAAAATTGTATAACAGAAGGAATTTGGTAGTACTCCTCCTTTACTTATTTTTTTTTCCCCAAATACTTGACATAGTATTGGAATCAGTTATTTAAATGTATGACAGAATTCACTTATAAATACATCTCTTCTACTTTTGGGGGGGGATCATTTATGATTTGTTGAATTTCTTTTCCTAAAATATTTATTTGAGTATTCAACTTCCTCTTCCATTAATCTGGGCAATTTATATTATTTTTGTAAGCGTTCATCGAATTAACTTAGATTATGAATTTTAGTGGCATATTGCTGGGTAAAATAGCCCCTAATTATTGCTTCATTTTCTTCTTCATTGGTGGAGCATTCATTCTTTAACTTTTTGATACTGATAATGTGACTTTCTTTCTTTTTATTGGTTCAATTTAGCCAATGCTTTATCTATGTTGTTGTTTTTGTCCATAGACTCAGCTTGTAGTTTTACACACACACACACACACACACACACACACACACACACATATATATGCATATATACACATATATACATATGCATGTATGTTTAGTTTAATTAATTTCTCTTTTGATTTTCTAGATTTTTAATTTGGCATTTATTGAGGATTTCTAATTTGTTCTTTTTTCTATTTTTTTAAAATTTGCCCATGGAATATGTTGGTCTCCCTTTTTTCTCTCTTTTACTAATTTAAGCATTTAGAAATATGAATTTCCCTTGAATATTACTTTGTCTGCATTAATATTTTTGGCGCATTGTATCATTGTTGTCCTTTTTAATGAAATTCTTTGATGTTTCTACAATTTGTTCTTTGACTCAATCATTCTTTAAGATTAGATGATTAACTTCCAATTAATTTAAATATATACTTTCCAGGCTTTTTATTGAATGCAATTTTAAATGTGTTATGGTATGAAACAGTTGCATATGATATTTCTGCTTTTCTTCACTTGTTTATGCTCTAATATTTGTTTAATTTTTGTGAAAGTGTCATGCATATTTGTACTCATTTTTATTCTCATTCAATATTTTCCAGAGATTTATTATATTTAACTTTTTCTAAAATTCTAACCTTCTCTGGAACTTCTTGTTTATTTAAGGTCTTGATTCATCTAGCTCTGAGGTTGAGGCCCCCCTATTACAATTTAATATGTTTTATATTTTAATATATTTCCCCCTGTAATTTGTTTAAATTTTTCTTCAAGAATTTCATTGCTATGCTATTTTTGCATACATGTTCAGCATTGATACTACTTTTCTTTATTACCTTTGAGCAAAATGTACTTTCCTTGAACATATATTTTATTTAGACCTATTTTTGTTCTTATTTTTTCTGTGATCATATTTGCTACCCCTGCTTTTTTTTTTTTTTACATTAGCTAAAGCATAATAGATTCTACTCTATGTCCTTATTTTAATTCTCTGTTTATCTTTCTGTTTCAAGTGTGTTTCTTGTAAACAACATATTGCTGGATCCTGGTTTCTAATCCACTCTACTATCTATTTTCATTTCATGGCTGAATTCATCCCATTCACACTCACAGTTACGATTATTGTGTATTTCCCTCTATCCCATTGTCTTCTACTTATCTTTGTCTTTTTTACCCTTTCCCTCTTCCAAAATCTGTTATCTGTTGAGTCTTTGATCACTGCCTTCCTTAATCTATCCTCCTTCAAATAATCCTTCCCCCTTTTTCTTAGTCACTTCTCCTCCTACTTCTCTGTTGGGTAAAAATAATTTCCATATGCAACTATGGAAATGTAACTGCAAATGTATTATGTATAACTTGCTATTCTTTTTAAATATATAATAAACTATCACCCAAATTTCTTTTTTTTTCCTTTTTTTCTCACCTCCTTCCTACAGATATCTACCATTAGATACAAATATATATATATATGTATATATATACATATATATATATACATGTATATGCATATATATATTAGATACAAATATGTCTGTGTATGTATATAAAACCATTCTATACATACTTCTATTTATCAGTTGTTTCTCTGATTGTGAATAGTGCCTGCTTCATATGTCCTTTGTAGTTAATTTGGGTATTTATAATAGTCAAAATATTTTATTTGCTCAAAGTTGTTCTTAAAACAATATCATCGTTACTATATACAACATTCTCTTGGTTCTGTGCATTTCACTATTCATTATTTCATGTGATTCTATCCATATTTTTCTAAGATCATCAAGCACATCATTTCTTATAGCAAAGTAGTATTCCATCACAATTATATAACACAAGTTGTTTAACCATTCCCCAATTGCCAGGCATCCCTGCAATTTCTTTTTCTTTTCCCCTCCAAAGAGAACTGATATAAATATTTTAGAGCATATAGGTTCTTTTCATTTTTCCCTAATCATCTTTGGAAATACATCTAGTAGTGGTATTGCTGGGTATAATGTGTTCATATATTTTTAAAAAGAAATATATAAATAGCTGTCATTTTCTTAAGTCAATATGCATCCCACAGGGATCTACATGTAAGCTTTGCATCCCCACCCCCATTTCTGAGTTGGCAACATGAGAATACCAGCATTGCTTTAAATCCCACAAAGCACTCGTTTTGTACCTTTTAATTTTATTGTTTATCAATTTGCATCATGTTTATTTCTGTTTATCCCTAATTGCTTTAAAACATTGTGAAGTACAGGAAGAATAGGACTATCTTTTTTAATCTTCAAATACCCACTGATGCCAAGTGCAATGATCTGACGATATTGGGATCTTAATAAATGCTTGTTGAATTTAGACTAGATAACTTCTCAGAGCCATACCACAGGACAAATTATCTTGCAAGAAAGACATGCCAAAGACAAAAAGACCCTGGAGGTCCTTGTTGATCCAAATATTCTGGGATTCCATGAATTATGCTGCTGCAATATCATCTTACTTAAAATTCTGTTTTCCATAAGATTCTGCCAAGTATAGTCAATAAAAGAGAGCTAGCACAAGGTGGCAACATCTATACAACATAATGCTGGAATTTAATGGTCAAATAGAATAAAAGAGTATCTAATGTTCCATGTTATTATCCATTTCCTAGCCTCTTCTTCCAGTTTTAAAGCCTAAGAGCTATATGATATATAGCTCAAATGAGTTGATATTTTACTGAGAATTCTCATTTTAACTTATAAGAGAAGAAGGAGATTCATAAGCACATCAATAACCCAGGTAAATCTGAATAAGTTATTTTATCAATTCCAATGTCATGAGTATTGCTATAGGTTAACTCCCTTTTCAGTACTCGTAGCTCTCCTTTGCCTTTCATGCGAAAAATCTACAACACTTTACAGGATAGTGTTTCTTACCCTCAAATTAAAATCAATGCATGCTGTTCATTTATTCTATTCACAACAACCTGCGTGATTTGTAAGTCTAAGAACAGCTTGCATAAGGCCCCATGTTATCCTGTTTCATACCACTCAATTGACGCTATGCTTGCATTTTATATCTATTGCAGATTCCATTTCAAAGCCTAATTATCTTTATGCCAATTTTATCATGTTTATTACTTTCCTAAACTATAAAAACATATACCCTGCCAAAGTTTGTTTTCTCAGAACTTTGGAAGAATAAAGCAGCTCTCACATAATTATGTTTCTGTGCAAGAAGCTACTCTTTGTATTTGAGATCAATTTTTTTTTAAAAAAAGATGAAAATTCCTATACTGATCCAAGCACTATGGTAGATGTGAAGAAAAACACAAAGTTTAGATGAAACATGGTCCCAGCCTTCATGGAGCTTATAATCTGGTAGGCAAGTATAATACACATGTAAATAATTACAACATAATATAAAATAATATGCAGTAGTAACTTCAGGGCAGTGCAACACAAAAGGTTTTGAAAAATATGAAAGGGAAAATTGTCACATAAAGGAAAAGTTAGAGAAAGATCCAGATAAGAGGAAGTATTTGAACTGGGTTATAAAAGAATTCCAAGTGAATATTGGGAAGAAGGACATTACAGGCATGAGGGACTACATGAACAAAGGCATGAAGATAGAAAAGTGAACTTCCTGTTCTGGGGGATACAAAATGGTCTAGTCAAGCTTTCTGGAACATAGAATATATAGGTGGGAGCAAAACAAGGGAAGTTTGGAAATTAGGTGGGGCCAGATTTTGGGAGGACTTCAATGTTAGGTAATGGAATTTACATTAATTAACAGGCAATAGGGAGCTGATGAAGATGTCTAAGCAGAGAATTGATATAAGTCAAACTAAACACAGAAAAAAAAATTAGTCTGACAGTAATATGAAGGATGGATTGAAGTCAAGAAAGAATGAAAGTCAGAAAAACTCTTAGGATAATATGATATGCCTAGGTAGATCATAATAAATTGTAGCAACAATCTGCTAGCAGTTGCTGTATGGCTGTAAGACCAATAACACCAGCTTACAGAAAGGCTGCTAACAAGGGTTCTTTGATCTGCTTTTCTAAGGAAAGCCACTTTAAGGGTTTAAAATTTTCAGTTTAATCAAACATACATATATCATTCACTTAGTTCTGAGGGGAAAGATCAGCTCCCTGAACTTCAGAGCAAATACAACCAAATTACAAACATCAACAGACAGATCTTGTCTGATTCAAATCACAATTTATAGCTACCAGAGAATCACCGACACCTATATGGGTTACAAAGCCAGGGGGCAGTTATGGCTTGCTCAAAGTCTCAACAAGCCTTCCATGAGTGTGCCCCAAAAGTCAAACACCAAGCTCAATTATATCCTATTCAGCATCTTGAGGGCTCTGACCTCACTCAGGGTGTATGAAAGTTCCCCAAACCCAGTATCACATTATATACAAGTCAATGACTCCTGATTGTTTTAGTGCTGAGAAATAGCTGAGAAATGCTCCATGACAAAGACAGCAAAAAGTTTCCCACCAATTGAAACAAAGGGGAGACTTGATAGTCTTGGTATCCCAAAAGGAGAGAGCAGCAAAAAGTCTGATTGCCATAACATAAATGCCATTTTAGAGTAGTTGACATGGAAATAGAAAAGGAGAATAGATGGGAAAGATGATCTAGAGATAGATAAAAGACTGGGAAGTGACTCAACCAATGCAAAGGCATAGGGGTGGAAGATGGAATGTATTTTTTGGAGAAGGGTAAGAAGTCTATCCTGACTGGATTGGTCAGTCAGTCAATAAACATTTATTAAATACTTGACATTTTCCAGGTAGATGTGGAGAATGTGCTGGTAATAAAAAAAAAGGAAAAATATATTTCCTACCTTCAAGGAGCTTACAATATAATGGAATAAGAGAGCATACAAAAGAAAGCAGAAAAGCAGGGTGCAGCCAGGATGCAATTGAAGAGATGGTTGACCTGAGTTCCCTCCTTAAATGAAATTTTGGGGAGGAGTTGTCTCTGACCTACAATCAAGGAGAGAGAGGCCTCAGGAGCAGAGAGTACTGATGAGGTAAGAGTCCCAGAGCTGATGTGATCTTGCCGAATGAAGAAATTTCTGGAGCATGATGAAGTTTAGAGTGCAGTCGTGTGGGAAATGATGAGGACAAGTAAGACCATAATACATGTGAAGTGCGACAGAATGGAATAATGTGGAAAGATGAGACTAAGTTGTGAAAGGTTATATAAATTAACCAAATTAGTTTGTAGTTGATCCTTGAAATAATAAGTGAACCATTATTGTTTGAAAAAGGGGGGGGGTGATAACTGCATTTTAGGAAAATCAATTTGATAGCTGCAGATGATGGATTGTAATGGAAGAGACTTGAAACACGAAGGGCAGTTAAATGGCTATTGCAGTAGTCTAGTAGAGAATGATTAGGGCCAGAGAAAATGGGATGAATGGAAGACAAGTTGTAGAAGTAAAAAAAAAGACAAGATAGGGCTACTGTTCAGATGAGGGGAGTGAAGCACAGTAAGGATTAAAGAATGGCAACAAGGTTTTGAACCTGGGTGACCAGAAGTGTAGTGGTGCTCTTCACAAAAATAGGGAGTTTGGAAGACAGGATGTTGTTGGTGGTGTTGGTGGTTGGTTGTTTTTTTTTTTTCTCCCAAACATTGTCAGATATTAGTGGAGTACTCTAGCTATCCATTTATCATCCTTCACTCACAGGACCAGCCCATGTTCTATTCCTATTGTTCTAGGCCTGGCATTCCAGGATTTGTAAGTTCAGAACAATCATGTCTTCAAAGCACTGAGAGTAATTCGAACTATCATAAAATTTAATCCAGTTGTGGGACTTGAGTAGTGTTCTCTGCAGCACTCTATCCACAGAGCCATCTAGCTGTCCAAGATATAAATACACTATAATGTGGACATACAAATTCATGTTGAAATCTGGGCAAAAGTCTTTCATCAAATACTTGGTCTTTCCTATGTAAAAGTACTTTGAATAATTACAGAGATAGCCCATGAGGCTCTACAGTCTCCTGGGCCTTGATTCAATCAACAAAATACCATCTGCAAACAGGAGATTCTGGAGGATTTTTTTTCCACTGGGAATCTGCCCATCATCCAGATCTCTACTATCACAATACTGAATGCCTCTGATAAGAATACTTTGACCTCTCTTATGTTTGCCCACTAGTTATTTTTATATGATGACTGAACAATGTCATTTTTATTATCATAACCTGCAAGGAATCTTTAATTATCTTGATATATAAATGGGAGACACCTTGTTGTAATGTACCATATAAGGAGATCTTCTATTCTACTAAGTCAAGAATTTTGTTTTATTGCAATTTTTATAATTCACATAAAATATGTATACACACATACATACACACACATACATATATACACATATACACATTATGCACACATACATGTGTACATATATACATATATTACACATACATATATATGTCAATTGTGAAATAGTAAATGATATGTTCCATTGTTGAATATAATTTGGGAAAACCTACTTATTTCATAAGAATCCCCTTATCAGAAAAATACTCAAATCATGCATAGATGATTCTCATAAAGATTTTCCATGATTGGGAAAGCAGGTATATAGATGGGCAGTTACTGCTGTTCTCTGAGTGACCTTTTATCTCGTACAAAATATAATCATGAAATTATCATTAAAGTACAAAGTGTGGAATATAGTGTTTATCTCACCTATTACTTATAGACTCCATTTAAGCAATGATATCAAAGGAATATAGATATTTAATGAATCTGTGTATGTTTATTAAGCACCAACTATACACAATAACAATGCATTAACAAATGCAATAACAAAAATAACACTTCATGTCTTCAAATAGTTCTTATTCTCACTTTTATGTATGTACATATATATGCATAAATGTTTATTGTATATGGAACTTACATTAAATATATATGTATATGTATTTTGCTCTGTACATATGTGTCTATTTCTGTATCTATATATGAATATTCTGCATTTGAAGTTAGAGATGTGTTTGAATTCTGTCATATATCCTTACTACCTATGGGATGTTGGGCAATCAATTTTTGGGCCTCAGTTTCATTATCCAGAAGATAAATGGACTTGGAGAAGTTAATCTCTAAGGTCCCTTCCAACTCTAAATATATAAATTTATGATCATAAGTATGTAAAATGTATAAAACTTAATGCAAGGTAAGACAGACCCTGCCACTGACTTTAAGTTAGGTGACCCTCAGCAAATCGTTTCATCTCTATTGGCTTCAGTTTCTTTATATGTAAAGTGGGGATAATAACAGCACCTACCTCACATGATTCTTTTGAGTATACCTGTGATAATATATGAAAAGAGCTTTTTAAACCTTAAAGCATTATATAAATGCTAGCTATAATAATTTTAGAAGGGAGGGGCTGGTACTTGGGGAGGATCAAGAGAGGCATCATGCAGAAGTTGACATTTCAGTTGAGCTTTGAAAAGAATAGTGGAAGATGAGAAGAAAAATTATTATAAGCATGGAAGACAGTCATACAGATGTACTAAGGCATAGAGACAGAAAATGGAATGCCACATGTAAGAAGGCCAATTTGGAATGGATCATTGAATGTGTGATTGAGAGTAAAGTGTAATAAGCCTGGAAAGATAAGCTGGATTCAGGTTGTGAAAGACTTTAAATGCCAAACAGATGGGTTTCAATTTGATCCTAAAGGAAAAAGGAAGTCATTAGAGCTTATTGTGCAAGTAAATAACTTGGTCAAACATGTGATTTAAGAAATAACTTTGGTGCATGTCTTAGAGAGAAGAGAGACTTCAGGCAGGCAGATAGGACAATTAGAAAGCTATTGAAATAGTCCACCTGAAATGTTTTGTATAAGGGTCATAGAGGTCATGAGAGAGAAAGCAATGGATGGGATAGATGTAAAAGTTAAAAGACTAAGCAAGTGTTCAGGTATATGGGAAAAGAGAGAGTGAGGGGTTGAAGATGATTGCAAAATCATAAACTTGGACAACTAGAAGAATGCTGGTACCCTTGATGGAAATTAGAACGTTCATAAGTGAAGTAGGTTTGGAAGATAGTGAAATCCCTTTTTGATATGTTGATTTTGAGATGCCTACTGGATATCCAATTCAAATCCAGAAGGATTAGAGCTGAGGGGAGAGACCATAGATGGATATATAGAGCTGGATATATATATATATATATATTAGAGGATAATTTAGCCTAACAATGGCATAATTCCTCATAATGTGAACTTGCATGTTTTTAAAACAATTTCTTTTTCCAAATTTTCATTTTATATTGGTACTATAATCAAGAAATTTAGTTAGCTTAACTGAAGTCAATCAATTGTCAGCCATTCACCAGCATTTATTAAACCCTTACTATGTGCCAATTGATGAGGGCACAGTCTCTGGGAACCCCCTTGAGCTGTCCCTGAGTCTTCTGGCTGGATCTGGCCTTCCCCTAGGGCCACAAGCCTCACATTGTCATTGGGCCCAGGTCTCTCCCTCTATTGTTACTTTAGATATGCATGCCTTCAGTTACCTCCCAACCATTGTTTTGGTTCCTGCACTCTGACCTCATCTTATCCTCCTTAGACTTCTCCTCAGGACCCTCCCTAAAGCCCCTCTCTGGCCACCCCAGACCACCCCTCAGTCTCTCCCACAATATTTTCTGTACTTAAATCCCATCCAGCTTCCAAAAGACACTCAGATTCCTTAGGAGTCTAGCCTATGGCATGGCTTCTGGAGGATCTGGCCAATGTAGCTAATCCCTAATAAACTTTCTCTTTTCCCTTGGCTGAGAAGGCTTGAGTCAAATTCTTTTGGCAGGACCCGGTGTGTTGGTATTTTGGGGTCACGAGCACCCCTAGAAATGTATGGTTCCCTATCATCACTTTTACCAATAACCTCTTCATCAAGATTCTTTTTTTGATGATAGCTTTCAGTTAGTCCACTTATTTTTATATTCTCTCTTTTTGATCTATTCTCCAAATCTGTTGATTTTCTTATAAGATGTATCACTCACTCTTCTTTTTATTATTCATATTTCATTTAAATATTTCTTGATATCTTATAATTTCACTGGTTTCTCCTTGTCCAATTCTAATTTTCAAGGTGCCCTTTTCTTAAGTTTCTGGATCTTCTTTTCTAATTGGTTCAATTTCCTTTTATAGTCTCCTTGTTTTTCTTAGATTATTCTTTTTTGTTTTTTTAGTTTTTCCTCCATCTCTGTCATTTGATCTTTAAAATCTTTTTAAAGATCTATGAATTTTTTTTGGGCAGGAGACCATTTAACATTACTCTTTGGGGATTTCTTTAATTCAATATCCTCCTTTGAAGATGAACCCACTCTTCTGGTCTTCTCTATTTCCATGATAGCTTCCTGTGGTTAAATTCTTTCTCCTTTGCTTGTACATTTTTTGTGGTAGTGATGAGGGTTTGGGGTGAGCGGTGCCAACACATCAGGTCTTGATTTTTGTAATCACCTCTAGCCCTGGAGTATGGGGGTTGTTGCCTCTTTTCCCAGATCTTCAGTTCTCCCCTCTAGCCTGGAACCAAAGCCAAACCTCCAACCTCCTGCAAGTGCCTATAGCCAGGGGCTTTCTGTTCCACTGCTTCTACAACTCACCAGGTATGTGTTCTTTCCTTCTTACCTCTTCCATTCTCTGAAGTACGCTGCCGTGTCTGGCATTCCTTGTCAACAGAGGTTCCCTTGATGTTCCCTGGCTCAGAAACTCAACTCCCCTTACTCTCTTGGGGGTATCCTCAGCAGGGGCTGAATCAGCCTCTCAAACCAACCTACCCCAGGACTTACTGCTTGTTGTTAAAGGGGCCCTAGCCTGGAGGTGTTTATTCTTCACAAGGACCAAACTTTGTCCTAGGATTTTTCTTCTGATCTTCTCAAATTGTTCCAGGAAGACCCCTATCATGCCCCTATTCTTATTTTTACCCCACCTTTGTTTCACCTAATGTGCAATTTTGTCTCTTGTGGGAGGTAAGCTTGGAATTTTCTGACCTACTCTGCCACCTTCCCAGAATCCTTCAGACCATGGATTTTTTAAATTTTAAATTAAGGTCTTTCCCAAGTCTCAGTTTGTTTGAGGCCATGTTTACTCAATGTCTAGGTAAGATTGCCTAGTTTCCCATAACAAAAGCATCAGTTTGGGAGGGAAAGACCCTCAGAATTTCTGGCCAGAACAGAAAACAATTGCAATTTACACTCACCCTAAGCCATCAAAACCCTAACAAGGAGCAACAGAGGATTAGACAGGGGCTTATTATTGGTCATTCAATGAAAGCCAAAGTGATTTGAATTTAAAAGCATAGTCAAGTAGCTCCATTCCAATCACAATGGGCTTTTTAAAGCCACTTTTTTTCAGAGATATATCTCAAGAAATTATAAATGAAAACTGTGCAGGACCAAGAGTAAATTGTCCCAGCTTTTTGAAAAAAAAAAAACATAAATGGAAAATTAAAAAAAAATCTAGTACCCAAACCTCACAATATCATACAAAATACAAGTGACCAAAAATTATATTCCTTTGGATAGAGCACTCACATGTAAGGATATGACTCCCCAAGTGGAGAGAAGGATCTCATGTGTCAAGTGGAAAAGAAGGAGGATAAGGAGAAAGAGAAGAAGAAGAAAGAGGAGGAGGAGGAAGAGGAAGAGGTGGAGAAGGAGGGGGAAGAGGTAGTAGTATTCTCCAGCACAAATTCTTTGGTTGGGTCCCCAGAGGCCAACTACCACTACTTACAGATTGTTGTTCATCCTTCATTTGTGAAGAGGACCAATGACATCACAAGGGTGATGTCTTCATATGAAATAGATTTAAGTGAGGGAGAGCCACTCAATTATTAGCCTCACTATCTCTTCCAGGCTTATTAGACTCCAGGACAACTGGCTATGGCTCAGGATATAGTGAATGACCTTGCCATCCTTGATATCTGACCAATCTCTAAGTGCTCCACAGAACCTACTTCAGCTGCCTTCATGGCTGTTGGAACAAATTGTTTTCTGCTCATTCCTCTAGGGGAAGTCTTCACATGCTTGTGGTAAACATTTCCCTAATTCAATGATTGGTTTAAAGACTGTTGGTTACCTTCAATCTAGTTTAGCCCATCTCCCAAGATGATTTACTGGGTGTGGCCACTGATGATGCTACAGCTTCTTGGAGCCACAGACAAGAGATGCCTGCAGGTGGACACCAAAAGTGGATGAGAAATCCTGAAAAGGGCTTGGCAGCTTTCATATCAGAGGTACTAGCCCTCCCTTGAACACCCTGTACCTTGTACTCCCATGGTACTGGCCTCTTTGCTGTTCTTCACACAGGACTCTCCATCTCACATCTTTGTACATTTTCAGAGGATGATCCTCATGGTTGGAATTCTCTACCTCCTCATATCCACTTCTTGGATTTCCTGACATCCTTCAGGTCACAAATAGTATTCCAACTTCTTTAAAATGTCTTTCCTGATCTCCCTTAATATTGTCTTCCCTCCATTGATTTTTAATTATCCTGCCTATATTTTGTTTGGACATAATTAGTTTCATGTTGCCTCCCCAATTAGACTGTAAATCCTTCTTATTATTTATGACACTTAACATCATGCCTGGCACATGGTAGGATTTTAATAAATGCTAGTTAAGTTGGCTTGAATTTCATCTTTTCAAGTGATATAAGCAATGAGGAAACCTGATGGATTCTAAGCATGCCCAGCATGAGGAAAGACACACAGAAGAAAGGGCACCCAGAATGAGAAGTAATGTAGAGGATGTGATGGACAGAAATTACATGGAATAGGCATTCAATAAATGTTAACTGAACTGAATTGTATTGAATCAAATTAGATAAGTAGAGGGAGCACTTGCATGGATAAACTGACAAGTCCACCAAAGTACTCCATTCTTGTCATCATTCTCAGCAGGACCACAAGCAAGAAGAGATAGAAGTTTCTAGATGTTTACATGTATGTAATATGAAGTGGTTGCCAAACAAAGCAGGATACTCACATAATCTATTCTGTCCATGATCTTATACATTAAATGGAAATATATTTAGACAACATTAAAGCAACAGCATAAACTAAGGAAGAACAAGTAGAAAGAAGAATTGGGTTCAGTTTGGCTAACAAGTGTGAAGGAGCTCTGTTGGCTCGTGCCCAGTGGTAGGGTACATTGGACTAGGCCTTAAAGACTATGAAGAGAACTGAAGAACTATAGGAAAGGGAGTAACAATCTATATGTCCAAGTACAACAACAACAAACAAACAAACAGAACAACAACAACAAAGCAATTAGGATTTATGTACTTGGCTAGCTTGGTCTAATTGGGCATTGGTCTAATGAGGCAAAAAATCCTGGGTTCATATAAAGAAGTCATCTTGAGAATGATGGTATTCCCAACAGACCCAAGGCTTAGAATCATTCTGACTTTCTTCTCAAATATTTCTTATTTGTTCCAGGAAACTCTGGATATCTGGTTTGTGATATACTGCTGTGAGTTGAAACTAAGGCCTTCAGACATCTTTTGTTTTACTAAGACCTTAGACAATCCTCCTCCTGAGATAAAGATTCCCCAATAAAATAGCACACCATATTCAATAGCTAGAGTCTGTTCAAATGTGAAAGACTGGGGTAGGGGGACAGACAGAAGTAGAGGCAAAATCAAGTGTATGTCAGAACTTTTTCTTCAGCTGGGAAAGAGATTTGGGGCCTCCCAAAATTCTCCACTGGCTCCAGTTATGCACTAAGTAATCTAAACTTTCTTTAAGACCCAAACCAATCAAAAGAAATAAAAAAATGTAATGCTCCAAGTAGGATTCAATTTAGAAAAAGGGCAAACATTTTATATCCTGAAATAAATTTGTAACATAATCACCTTTAAAGAGTGAAGTCATTGTCTTAATCAGCCAATGAATTTATATGGCCGATTGGCATTAAGATTGAATGATGGTCTTGGAGTCACAAAAACTTGAGTTGAAATTCTGCCAAAGACGTTTACTAGCTATATGACCTGAGTCAACAACTTAACCTTTCTCAGTCTCAGTTTCTTCATGTGAAAAATGGAGATAATTAATAGGACTTATAGAGTCATTGTGTTACATCAAACATGTGAAGCACATTGCAAATCCAGTGCTTAGCAAGGTGCCTAGCACATAATAAACTCTTAATAAGTGGTTATTGACCTACTGATTGATTATTACATATAGTATGGAAACAATGGACCTGATTGACTTAAAAGCATGCCTTGCCGTTTATAATTTTGTTCAGGGTTTATCGCTTGTGCCCATTGCACTTCCTAGATTTTAGCACATCAGTTGCCATTATCTTATGCAGCTGACCTCATTAATAAATAATTGTATGTCATGGGTAAGATGATTCTCTAAACCAACCTTTTTATGGAGCAGATTTGAGATCCATTAAGGTATATTTAACCCTGAGTGGGGAAGAAAAATGATTGGGATCGATGAGATAGAAAGCAAGCACCTTGAAGTAGTCAGTCAAGGTTGGAGTTGTCTGGGGAAAGTAAACTGGGCAGTATTTGAAATGCATTGGAGTTCTTGGTTAGGGAGGAAGAGGTAGCCTCTGTATATTTGAGGGACATCAATATTTAATACTGATTTATATTCTGTATTTTCACTTTGTCTTGTATGTAACTACATCAATCTTTTTAGGAAAGAGAAGCCTGGTAGATAAAACTATGCATTCAATAATGTATAACTCTGTTTCTTTTATGTTTGCTGTTGTAAGCCCACTTGTTACTAAATGATATATTTTTAATTAGCTTTGTCTGCTTCACATCCAAAAGGCTAGCTGAGTGTGCTCTCCCTACAGACCTGTTAGCAAAATGACCTGATTCAGGTTACAGGTTTTCTCCTTCTCTGGGTAGGACAAACAAGGTACATTTTATTCAAATGTTAGACATCAAAGCTTTACATCTTCTAGTCTATTTCAACTTGTTTCTCCCAGCCATTATCAGCATCCTATTGTTAAGCACATTCCCTGCACTAAGTTGCTGGCTTTTCTTGACCTTTTTTTCTTGGCTTCTCCATCTCCTGATTTTGTCTCATGTCATTATCTATATCTCAAATTTCATCTCAAATCAAGTAATCCATACTTTCAAAGGCCTATTTTACCCAAATATTTTAGAAAATTCTTTCTGCATAACAAGGGAAAAATGATGTATGTATGATCTAATATTCATAAATGTTTTTGTCAGAATTTCTTCATTTATTGTAATAGTATTTTATTGTTTTCCCAAGTATTTGTCAAGACAATTTTTAGCATTCATTTTTTACAAGATTTTGAGCTTGAAATTTTTCTCTTTCCCTCTCTCCCTCCCTCCTTCCCCTCCACTATTACAAAAATTTTAGCAATTTGATATGGCTGTACATGTGCTATCATGTAAAACATATTTCCATATTAATCAGAGTTATAAAGAAACAGATCAAAAGGGAAAAAACATGGAAAAGAATAAAATAAGTGAAAAAGTATGCTTCATTCTGCATTCAGAGTCCAGCAGTTCTAAATTTGGATATGGATAGCATTTTCCTTCATGAGTCTTTTGTATTTGTCTTGGATCATTGTGTTGCTAAGAAGAGATAAGTTGCTCATAATTGATCATAACAAAATGTTGCTGCTACTGTGTACAATGTTTTCCTCATTCTGCTCATTGTGCTTTGCCTCAGCTCACACAAGTATTTCCAGGATTTTTATGAAATCTGCCTATTCATCATTTATTGAACAATAGTATTCCATTACATTCACATACTGCATCATTTTCAGCCATTCCCAAATTGATGAGCATTACCTCAATTTCCAATATTTTCCCATCATGAATAGGGCTGCTATAAATATTTTATACATGTGTAAGTCTTTTTCCCCTTTTTTATGATCTCTTTGGGATACAGACACTACAGATGCAGTAGTGGAATTGTTGGATCAAAGGGTATGCACAGTTTGATTGTTTCTTGGGCATAATACCAAATTGCTAACCAGAATGGTTGGAGCAATTCACAGTTCCACCAACAGTGCATCAATGTCCCAATTTTCTCCAATATTTATCTTTTCCAGAATTTATCATTTTTTTCTGTCATATTACTGAATCTGATAGGTATGAGGTAGTACCTCAGATTTGTTTTAATTTGAATTTCTCTAATCAAAAGTGATTTAGAACACTTCTTCATATATCTACAGATGACTTTGATTTCTTCATCTAAAAACTTCCTGAACATATTTTTTGACTACTTATCAATTGGGAAATGTCTTGTATTCTTATAAATTTGACTAAGTTCTCTATATATTTGAGAAATGAGCTCTTTATAAGAGACTTGCTGTAAAGATTGTTTCCCATCTTTCTGCTTTCCTTCTAATCTTGGTTGAATTGGCTTTGTTTGTGCCAATGCAACCAAGATTAGAAGTGAAGCAGAAAGCACAGAAACAATTTTTGTAGCCAGGGTAAGAAGTGGAAATTGATGGAATGTCCATTGATTGGGGAATGAATGACTGAACTACTTTGGTATATGAATGTAATGGAATACTATTCTTCCATAAGAAATTATGAGCAGGCAGATTTCAGAAAAATCTGAAAAGTCTTAGATGAACTGATGTTGAGTGAAGTGAGCAGAAACAGGAGAACATCGTAAACAGTAACAACTACAATGTATGAAGACCAACTTTGATAGACTTTGCTCTTCTCAGGAATGTCCTGATCTATGATAATTCTAGAAGACTCATGATTGAAAATGCTATCTGCATCCAGAGAAAGGACTATGGATTCTGAATGCAGATCGAAGCATGCTACTTTTCCTCTCTCTTTTTTTTCTTTCTCATAGTTTTTTTTTTCCCTTTGGTTCTGATTCTTCTTCACAACATGACTAATGTAGAAATATATTTAATATGATTGTACATGTATAGCATATATCAGACTGAAGGCCTCTTGGGGAGAGGGGAGGGGAAGGAGGGAGAGTAATGTTAGAACTCAACACATTATAAAAGTCAAAGTTAAAAACTAAACATAAATAATTAATTCTCAATAAAAATTTCTAATTTTGTATTTAATTGGGATTTTTCATTTGTTCTATTTATCACTTTTTAGTTGCATGCCCAATTCATTGATCTAAGCTTTTTCTATTTTTATTTTCATGTAAGCATTTAAAGATATGAATTTTCCCATAATTGCTTTGGCTATGTCTCATACATTTTGGTATGTTGTCTCATTATTGTCATTCTCATGGATGCAATTATTGATTCTTTCTATGTTTTGTTGTTTGACCAACTCATTCTCTAGGATTAGACTATTTAGTTTCCAATTAATTTTAGTCTATCTTTCCATACCCCTTTATTACATGCAATTTTTATTGCATCATGATCTGAAAAGTATGAATTCAATATTTTTGCCTTTCTCCACTTGATTGTGAAGTTTTTATGCTCTAATTAATGATCATTTTTTTGTGTGTAGGTGCCATGTACTGCTGAAAAAAAAATATTCCTTTCTATCCCCATTCAATTTTCTCCATAGGTCTATCATATAAAACTTTTCTAAAATTCTATTCACCTTAGCTTCTTTCTCATTTATTTTGTGTTTGTCTTTATCTAGTTCTGAGAGGGGGAGGTAGTGATCCCCCACTAGTATAGTCTTGCTTTCTATTTCTTCCTGTAACTCACTTAACTCCTTTTCAAAGAATTTGGATGCTATACCACTTGGTGCACATATGTTTAGTATTGATATCACTTCATTGTCTATGCTACCTTTCAGAAAAATGCAGTTTCCTCCATTGACTCTTTTAATTAGATCTATTTTTGCTTTTTCTTTGTCTGAAATCATAATTGCTGCATTGCTTCTTTTTTTTAACTTCAGCTGAAGTGCTCCAGCCATTTTACTTTACTGTATGTGTATCATTCATCTTCAAATGTGTTTCTTGTAAACAACATATTGTAGGATTCTGGTTTTTAATCCACTTTGCTAGCCACTGCCATTTTATGGGAAAACTCATCCCATTCACATTCACAGTTGTGATTACTAACTATATGTTTCCTCCATTCTATTCCTGCCCTTCCATTTATACTTTTCTCGCTCTTTTCACCCTGTCCCTCCTTAGCAGAGTTTTGCTTCTGACCATGACCTCCCTCCATTTGCCTTCCTTCCTATCATATGGTCTTTTCTTTTTCTTTCCCTTTTCCTGTACTGCTTCTCTATAGCATAAGATCAATTTCTATACCCAACTGAGAGTGTATGTTATTCCTTCTTTGAGCCTAATCTGATGGTAATAAAGTTAAAACAATGCTCACCCTCTCAATTTATTCCCTGTATTGTAACAGGAGTTTTGCGCCTCTTCATGTGATATAATTTATTCTATTCTGCCTCCCCCTTTCTTCTCTCAGTACGATCTATTTTTTGCCACTTAATTTTTTTATATCATTACATCAAAGTCAACTTATACCCTTAGTGTCTATGTATACTCCTTCTAACTGACCTAATAGAGATACAGTTCTCAAGATTTACAAGTATAATCATTCTGTGTAGGGAAAACAGCTTAAATCTTATTGAATAACATTTTTTTTTCTTTTCTGTTTACCTTTTTATGCTTCTCTTGAGTCTTGTATGTGAAGATTGAATTTTCTGGTCAACTCTGGTTTTTTCATCAGGAAAGTTTGAATGACCCCTATTTCATTGAATATCCATCTTTTCCCCGAAAGATTATGCTCAATTTTGCTGGATAGTTGATTCTTCATTATACTCTAAGCTCCTTTGCCTTCCAGAATATCATATTCCAAGTCCTCTGATCATTTAATATACAAGCTGCTAGGTCCTGCATAATCCTGACTGGCTCCTTGATATTTGAACTTTTTTTTTTTTTTTCTGGATGCTTGAAGTATATTCTCCTTGACTGGATCTGGAATTTGGCTATTGTATTCCTGGGAGTTTTCATTTTGGGATTTCTTTCAGCAGTTGATCAGTGGATTCTTTCAATGACTGTTTTACCTTCTGATTCTAGGATGCCAGGGTGGTTTTCCTTGATAATTTCTTAAAAGATCCTGGCCAGGCAATATTTTTTTTGATCATGGCCTCAGGTGGTCCAATAATTATTAAATTATCTCTGTATTTTGCCAGTCTGTTGATTTTTCAATGAGATGTTTTACATTTTATTTTTTTTTATTCTTTTGATTTTGTTTCACTGATTCTTGATGTCTCATAAAGTCATTAGCTTCCACTTGCCAAATTCCAATTTTTTTAAAAAAATTTTCTTCAGATGACTTTTGTACTTCCTTTTCCATTAGGTCAATTCAACTTTTAAAGGATTTTTTTAGTGGATTTTTTTTCCATTTGGCCAATTCTATTTTTCATTGTGTTGTTTTCTTTAGTGCTTTTTTTGTGCTTTCTTTTCCAATCTTTTGACTCTTTTTTTTTCATTATTCTTCTGCATAACTCTCATTTCTTTTCCCAATTTTTTTCTATCTCTCTAATTTGATTTTAAGATCTTTGTTGAGGTCTTCCAAGTAGACTTTTTGAGCTTGAGAAAAATTCATATTTGTTTTTGAGGGTTTACAAGTAGGCATTTTGACATTCTTGTTCTCTTCTGACTTGCTGATGTGTGCTGTGGCTAAGAGCCTTCTGCTAGCTTACCCAGACACTGTCTGTGCTGAGCTGTGCTCCCTACCTGTTCAATCTATGGAGAAGGGAAACATTCATGACCAAACAAGAAATTGAGAACATTAGAAAATATAAAATAAATAGTTTTGATTATATTAAATTAAAAAGATTTTGCACAAATAAAACCAATCCAACCAAGATTAGAAAGAAAGCAGAAAGATGAGAAACAATCTTTATAGCAGTCTCTCTGCTAAGGCCTCATTTCTCAAATACATAGAGAATTAAGTCAAATTTACAAGAATACAAACCATTCAATACTATTGTGCTACAAGAAATGAGGAGCAGAAGGACTTCATGATAATCTAGAAGGACTCACATGAACTGATTCTGAGTAAGGGGAGCAGAGCCAGGAGAACATTATGTACAATTACAGACACATTGTATCTGTGATGACTAACTTTGATAGACTTGGCTCTTCTCAGCAATGCAAGGTTCTAAAACAACCCCCAAAGACCCATAATAAAAGAAGCAATCCACATCCAGAGAAAGAATTAAGGAGTCTGAATGCAGATTGAGGCAAACTAGTTCTCTCTCTCTTGCTCTCTCTCTCTCCCTTTGTTTCTGTTTTCTTTCTTCTTTCCCATGGTTTATTTCATTTATTCTTCTTTACAATTTGACTATTGTGAAAGTATGTTTAGTGTGAAGGTATTTGTAGAACCTATATCAGATTGCATGCTGTCTTGGGTGGGAAGGGGGAGGAGAGGGAGGGAGAGAAAATTTGAAACTCAAAAACTTGTGGAACTGAATGTTGTCTAAAATAAATAAATGAAAAAAAAGAATAGAAGCCATTCCCCAATTGATAAACAGTCAAATGATATGAACAGGCAGTTTTCAGATGAAGAAAGGTCAGATGAAGAAGTGTTTTAAATCACTTTTGATTAGAGAAATGAAAATTAAAACAACTCTGAGCCACCACCTCACACCTATCAGATTGACTAATATGACAGAAAAGGAAAACAATAAATGCTGAAGATGTGGTAATATTAGGAGACTAATGCACTCTTGGTGGAGTTGTGAACCTATCCAACCATTCTGAAGAGCAATTTGGAACTATGCCTAAAGGGCAACAAAACCGTGCATACCCTTTCATGTAGCAGTACCCCTACTAGGTCTGTATCCCAAAGAAATGATAAAAAAGGGAAAAGGAACAACATCGGCAAAAAACATTTATAGAAGTCCTATTCATGATGACAAAATATTGGAAATTGAGGGGATGCCCATCAATTAGGGAATGGCTGAACAAGCTGTGGTATTTGAATGTAATGGAATAGAAATATGCAATAAGAAATGATGAGCAGGCAGATTTCAGAAAAACCTGGAAAAACTTGTAGGAACTGATGCAAAGTAAAGTGAGCAAAGCCAGGAAAATATTGTACTCAGTATCAATAACATTGTGTAATGATCAATTATGAATTACTCAGCTCTTCTCAGCAACACAAGTACAAAGACAAAGACAAAAGAACCACAAAGAAAAATGCTAGCCATATCCAGATAAAGAATACTGGACTCAGCCTCCCCTTCTCTGCCATCACCCCCCACTCCATCTGCTCTCTCTTCTGTCAGTCCCTCCCACACTTTACATAATTTCTTCCCCTACTTTCCTGTAGCATAATTTAGATTTCTATATTAAAACTGATTGTATACAGTATTCCCTCTTCAAGCCAATACTGATGAGAGTAAGGTTCAAGAGATGCCCATTATCTACCCTCCCATATTTCCCTGTAATTTTGCACCTCTCCATTTAAAATAATTTACTTCATTCTACCTCTCCCTTCCTTTTGCACAAAATGTAACTCTCTTTCTCATCCCTTAATTATTTTTATGTCATTCTCTCAAATTCACCTTATATATGAACCCTGTGTCTATGTATATTCCTTGTAGCTGTAATATTAGTGGTAGATTTGTTTATGAATTACAAGTACCATCTTCCCATGTAAGGATGTAAACAGTTCTGCCCCATTTAATCCCTCATGTTTTCTTTTTCCCTTTTTCCCTTTTTCAGCTTCTGATGGGTCTTGCTTTTATAGATCTTTTTTTGTTTGTTTATTTGTTCAATTCTGGTCTTATCCTTATGGAAGCTTGAAATCCTTCTATTTGATTGAATGATCATTTGTCCCCTTGAAGTATTATGCTTAATTTCACCAGGCAGGCGATTCTTGGTTCTAGTCCTAGCTCCTTTGCCTTCTGGAATATCATGTTTATGACCTCTGATATTTTAATATTGCAGCTGCTTAGTTCTGTGTAATCCTGATTGTGGCTCTCTGATACTTGAATTGTTTCTTTCTGCTTACTTGCAGTACTTTTTTTCCTTAACCTGAGAGTTCTATATTTTGGCTTTAATGTTCTTTGGAGTTTTTATCTTGGGATCTCCTTCCTAGAGTGCTCACTGGATTCTGTCAATGCCTATTTTGCCCTCTAGTTCCAGGATATTAGGGCAGTTTTTCTCAAGGATTTGTTAATCCTTGAAAGATGCTGTCCAGGCCCTCCTTTTGATTATGGCTTTCAGGTAGTCCAATGATTCTGATATTGTCTCTCCTGGATCTACTTTCCAGGTCAATTCTTTTTCCCCCAGGAAACATTTTACATTTTCTTCCATTTTTTCATTCTTTTGAATTTGTTTGATTGATTATTAATGTTTCAGAGTCATTAGCTTCCACTTGTCCACATCTAACTTTTAAGGACTTGTTTTACTCAATTAGCTTACATACTTATCCATTTGGACAATTTAGCTTTTAAAGCAGTTATTTTCTTTTCTAAGTTGATTCTGTTTTCATAACTCTGTTGCATCAATCTCATTTCTTTACCAATTTTTTTCTACTATGTCTCTTATGTGATTTTTACCTCCTTTTGTTTTATCTCTTTCATGATTTCTTCTGGGCTTGAGGCCACTTCCCGTTTTTCTTTGGTATTTTGCCAATAAGTGTTTTGATATTGTTGTCCTCTTCTGAGTTTGTGTCTTGATCTTCCCTGTCACCATAATAATTTTCTATGATCAAATCTTTTTTTGTTGTTTTTTTTGCTCAACTTTTTGGCCTTTTTCCGTCCTTTTAAACTTGAACTCTGCTCCTGCGATGGAAGGGGCACTTTCTCAAGCTTCTTATGCCAGGTACTACAGACCCTTGTTGTTTACCTGATGCCTCACTGATGGTGCCCTGAGGCCCACAGGGAACCCTTATGTTTGGTGCTGTGCTGAGGGTTTTGGGTGAGGGGTGGCTGGTACTACTGGAAGGCTTAGGGATCTGGTAGTATACCTGGTGCCAAGCTGGGGTCCTAATGATGGTGTCTTGTGTGTGCTGAGGTCATTGGGCTGTTTCTGCATTTCTTTGGGTCGATACTGAAGCACTGGTGGGCAGCCTACTTACCTGGATCTATGCTGAAGTACATGGTAATTCATGGAGCTGGTGTGTGCCAATTCCCCTCATTATGCTGAGGCATGTGGTAGGTCCTAGTGTTGGTTTTTCCCTGCTCTACCACATTAGCTTGTTCATAAATTTAGCCATTCTCTGTGTACCAGTTAAGCAGCATTGGAAATATTCTATTTTGGGGACCACATTTTGTCTATGATCTAACAGTGTCCAAAAATCTCACCTGGGCAGAAGGAGACACCAAATTGCCACAAATACAAGTTATTTAAATAAAAAAAAACATTTGTAGGATTTGCCCCACCCCAATAAAAGGACATCTGTCACTCAAATGTGTTATAGAATCAAATGTCCATACTTTGATAATTCAATAACTATCTATGGCTATGTGACCTCATTGTGAGGAGTATTCATTCCACTTGAGTAGATCAGTTTCTCCATATGTTCTATCATTG